>NC_053492.1:385458318-385763943 GCF_905171775.1 Rana temporaria | reverse complement strand
CGGTGTCTCATTGGAGATATTTACCCTCGCTTCCTACCCCGTGGCCAAAACAGGAGCTAAAGAGAAAATCCCTGCAAATTAATAGAATCCGAAATAAACTGGGTCTGGCTGAAATATTCTTATACCAGTTTTATCTCAATATCCTTCACTGAAGCCACCCCAGGTACAAGGGGCCATATTCACGTAGGTGAGCGGCGGCGTAACGTTACACCGCCGCAAGTTTTCATCGCAAGTGCCTGATTCACAGAGCACTTGCAATGAAAACCTACTCCGGCGCAAGGCGGGCCAATTCAAATGGGCGTGTGCCATTTAAATTAGGCACGCTCCCGCGCCGGACCTACTGCGCATGCTCAGTTTCGCAATTCCCGTCGTGCTTTGCGCGCTGTGACGTCATTTTTTCGAACGGCGACGTGCGTAGCGTACTTCCGTATTCCCGGACGTCTTGCGCAAACGACGTTAAATTTTTAATTTCGACGCGGGAACGACGGCCATACTTTATACAGCAATACGATTGCTGTGTAAAGTTAGGGCAGGTCAAATAATGACTAACTTTGCAACGGGAAACTAGACTAGCGGCGACGTAGCGAACGCGAAAATCTGACGTGGATCGCCGTAACTGCTAATTTGCATACCCGACGCTGGTTTACGACGCAAACTCCCCCCAGCGGCGGCCGCGGTACTGCATCCTAAGATCCGACAGTGTAAAACAATTATGCCGCGTACACACCATCACTTTCTGTGAAGTAAAAAATGACGTTTTTGAAACTTCAATTTTCAAAGACGAAGTTGCCTACACACCATCGTTTTCTCACAATGATCTTGCAAAGTGAGGTTACGTTCCACCACGTTTTACCATTGAAGCTTGCTGCATAAGTAGCTTCTGGGCATGCGTGGATGAAAAAACATCTTAGAAAACAAAGTTTTTTGCTACACACGGTCAATTTCTGTGAAGTAAAAAGTGCACTTTTGAAAAACGACACATAAAATTGAAGCATGCTTCAATTTTTTTTGGTCGTTTTTTACAAGACATAAAACAACGTTTTCCCCCACACACAGTCAATTAAAGTGACGTTTTTAAAAACGTCATTTTTTTTCATCACATAAAGTGATGGTGTGTACGCGGCATTACACCTGTTGGATCTTAGGGATATCTATGCGTAACTGATTCTATGAATCAGTCGCATAGATAGAAACAGAGATACGACGGCGTATCAGGAGAAACGCCGTCGTATCTCTTTGGTGAATCTGGCCCAAGAAGTATAAAATCCAAAGTATAAATCCAGGATGTCTCCTTCCTTGCATCATTTTTTATTGATTGCTCCTCAGTAGGTAGTTTGTTGGAGATGTATCCAAAGGCATGTGTAAAAAAAAAATGCTGTAAAGCAAGAATGCTTTCAGAAATAAAGGTGTTAATTTTATTTTTATCGATTTAACAAAATGTAAAATAAATGAAAAGATGAGGAATCCAAATTTAATATTTGGTGCGACCGCCCTTCAAAACAGCATCAATTATTCAAGGTACACATGCACGCGAGTGACTTGTGCCATACATCTTGGAGAAATAACCACAGATCCTCTGTGGATGTAGGCGGCTTCAAATCCTTAAGTCTTTTCATGTAATCCGATACTCAATGTAGAGATCAGGGCTCTGCGGGGGGCCAAACCATCACTTCCTGCACTCCCTGTTCTTTAGACTGAAGATGGTTCTTAATGACATTGGATGAATGTTTGAGGCAGTTGTCCTGCTGCAGAATAAACATTTTGGGGGCGATAACACGTTCTGCAGTGAAATGTTTTTTTTTTTTCTGTTGACATGCTTCTAATTTGATGTTTCCCAATTAGTGCGTGTGCCGGTGACTTGTTGTTTTGGTTCCCCTATAAAGATGGTTCCTGTAAGGACTGCGCAAGCGCAATCCTTGCCGACGGAAATCT
This sequence comes from Rana temporaria, assembly GCF_905171775.1. Taxonomy (NCBI): domain Eukaryota; kingdom Metazoa; phylum Chordata; class Amphibia; order Anura; family Ranidae; genus Rana; species Rana temporaria. Next base: position 385,762,011 of record NC_053492.1, on the reverse strand, counting down.
CTGAACCTCGGCCGGCATCCAGGCTCATTCCTTAACATCCCCGTGGATTGGAGGATGTTAAAAAAAGAGCCAGGAGGCCGAGCGAAGCGAGGACTTGAGGCCGACTGGCCACTTTCCTCAAATTCCATGTCGCCCTGGATGCCGGCCGATGTTTGGAGATTTCCTTTCGGCAAGGATTGCGCATGCGCAGTCCTTACAGGAACCATCTGGATAGCCGGAACCATATTGGCAGATCACCGGCTCAGAAGTAAAATCAAAAAAAAAAAAGAAGTAAAGCTGGCTTATAACAAAACTTGGAGGATTTGTATTATTTATTTTTTTACATGTACCCCTTTTCTTGTTTTCTAGAATAAGACCAATGCTAAGACCAATCCTTTTTTTTCCAATTCAAAGGTAAGGAAAAAACAGGGATGCATGTTCTTGTATGTGGGGATCTTGCTTGTTGGTGTAACGGATTTCATCGGCAAAATGCCAGCTGCTTCATGTTTAAAACAACCGCCATGCTGATTTGTATATCGGAGATTTGTGGGATTTTTGGGTGCATAATAAATCAATAGGAAAAATGTATTAAAAAGTGTAAATTTTATTAATGCATAAAAATAATGCAGTTGCATTAGAAAAGACTCGTACAGTAAAGTCCTTAAAGGTGCAGCACGATAATGTGGTTTCCAACATGTTTCGCCCTAAAATGGGGCTTCCTCAGGGGATGCTATCCAAATAAATATTAGAGCCTTCCAAAAATATATTGTAATTGATAATGGTTCACGGGGTCAAGCAGACACCATGGCCCAGATTCTCGTCCAGCGGCGTAATTTTGTGCGGGCGTAACGTATCTGCTTTACGTTACCCCTCCGCCACTTAGACGGGCAAGTGCTGTATTCTCAAAGCACTTGCTCCGTAAGTTGCGGCGGCGTAGCGTAAATCGGCCAGCGTAAGCCCGCCTAATTCAAATTTGGATCAGGGGGGCACGTTTTATGTAAAACTACTGTGACCCGATGTGATTGACGTTTTTGCGGAACGGCGCATGCGCCATCCGTGGAATTTCCCAGTGTGCATTGCTCCAAAGTACGTCGCAAGGACGTCCTTGGTTTCGACGTGAACCTAAATGACGTCCAGCCCCATTCACGGACGACTTACGCAAACGACTTAACTTTTTAAAATTTTGACGCGGGAACGACGGCCATACTTAACATTGGTACGCCGCACTTATGCCTCATATAGCAGGGGCAACTATACCCTGGGAAAAGCCTAACGTAAACGTTGTAACTTTACTGCGTCGGCCGCGCGTACTTTCGGGAATTCGCGTATATAGCTAATTTGCATACTCAACGTGGAATTCGACGGAAGCGCCACCTAGCGGTCAACAAAAAAATGCAGTTAAGGTCCGACGGTGTAAGACTTACGCCTGTCGGATCTAATGGATATCTATGCGTAACTGATTCTAAGAATCGGGCGCATAGATACGACGGGTCGGATTAGGACTTACGACGGTGTACATGGCGCCACGCCGTCGTAAGTCCTTTCAGAATCTGGGCCCATAAGACCAGACTTCAGGCAATCACAGGAGGCATGAATGGACCAGAGATTTTGCAAAGAAAATGAACACAAGGATGAGATATCCTATTTGGGGACACTCTGCACACGATTTGAGGTTCTGTAGGGAGTGTGGGTCTCTCCTTGTGGTTTCCAGTTTCCATGTGTTTTTCATTGGCTTGCTCCATTTTCTGACTTTTTCAATTTAATTGTAGTTTTCATTATCCTCTCATGTCCAGTTGACTCCCATAAATATTAATACTTCATGTATTTTTGTTCCAGGGTTATGTTGCTCAAACACAGCAAGATGGGCCTTTTATTTTTGTAGTTTCACTAAAATCGGCGCTGAATGCTGAAGATTGGAGTTTATTAGGTAGTGCTTTTTTGTTTACAAATGGTTTATTATAGAAAAAGTCTCAATACACGTTCATTGTACAGTGGTATTGAGTATAAGGAATGTAACACACATATAATAATAATAATAATAATAATAATAATAATAATAAGCAACAGAACAGTGAGGGAAATTATGAACTGTATGCTGTCCATCAAATTATTAGCACATATTCCCCACACATTATTTGATACTATGCACATTTACGGAAAAAAATGGAAATCATGGGAACTATCATTGCTAGAATGATGTGTTATAGTAAGATCCTATCAGTACTATGCAGCCTTAAAGTGGATGTAAACCCACTCATCCTTTCTAAACTACTGCCATAGTGCTGATCTATAAGGATATACATGCCTCCTGCATGTATCCTTACCTGTCAAATGTTTCCCCTCTGTCTAAGAACTGAAAAACTGCAGATTCTGTGGGTGGATCTGTTTTCGGGAGCTCGGTGGGTGGAGTCGTGATGTCGGTAGACTCCCCGCCCACCTCTACACTCCCCTTGTCAACATGAATTTTCTCCTGGTTATTCCTTACACTGAATTCTGCTATAATCACTAACATTCAGTCAAAATCCAGAAAAGTAACCACATGACTTCAGAAAAGGAGTGGGGGTGGGAATTAAAAAATAATGCCTGTCTCCAAGCTAGTGCATGAGATATGTAAAAAACCTATCACTCACAGCAAGGGGGCAGAACGGACTAAGGCTGCATTCACACCTGAGCGTAGCGTTGTCGGTCGTTTTGTTGCGCGTATTCACGCGTTTGCATACAGTGTTGTCCGACGTTTTTGAACTTCGTCGTTTTTTATTTTAGCCAATAGGAAAAATTATCATCTCTTTCATCATTTGTTGCTATGTTTGTAGATTTTTTTTTTTTTTATCTTCTTCCTGGGTAAATGTTCTATTTCACAGAACAGATTAAAGCGACAAAACGCCCGTAGAAGCGCTTGTTGTCACGCTAGACGCTTGAATCGAGCGTTTCCATTCGTTTCTATGGGAATACAAACGTTCAGAAATGCCCAAATCAGCCCGATTTGCGCAAAAAAAAAGGGTCCAGAACTTGTTTGAGCTTCAGGCGTTCGGCTTCAGGCGTTTTGGAGTGGAGATGTGAACCATCTCCATTGAAAATAATGTATTTTTTCCCCTCTAGCGTTTTATAGCTTCAGGCTACAAAACGCTCAGGTGTGAATGCAGCCTAAGATTTTTCTCTGCAAGTCTGTTTTATTTCACTGAACAATAAAAGAGGATTGCTCAGAGCTGGATTAACTCTGTGTGGCAAGACTGGGCACAGATGATAAGAAATCTTTTACTCTACATTGTGACATCAAAAAAAAGAAATACAAATTTTCGGGTTTGCATCCACTTTAAATTGATCATAGGATTTATGGGCCAGATTCACCAAAGAGATACGACGGTGTTTCTCCTGATGCGCCGTCGTATCTCTGTTTCTATCTATGCGACTGATTCATAGAATCAGTTACGCATAGATAGCCAGAAGATCCGACAGGTGTAATTGTTTTACACTGTCGGATCTTAGGATGCAGTACCGCGGCCGCCGTTGGGGGGAGTTCGCGTCGTAAACCAGCGTCGGGTATGCAAATTAGGAGTTACGGCGATCCACGAAGATTTTTCCCGTTATTACGGCGTCGCAAGTGTTAGATTTCCGTCGCAAAGATAGTGCACCTTTAACATGGTGTCAAAGTACTCCACCATGTTAAAGTATGCCTGTCTTTCCCGCGTCGCTTTTGAATTTTTTTTAAATCTTTTATTTTTCCCGGCGTAAATCTTTTTTCACGTCGTGATTCACAAAACGTCAGAGCGTCGTAATTTTGCGCAAAGCACGTCGGGAAATTTGCAACGGGAGCATGCGCAGTACGTCCGGCGCGGTAGCGCGCCTAATTTAAATGGTACCCGCCCCATTTGAATTGGACCGCCTTGCGCCGGACCTGTTTACGATATACCGCCGCAAATTTCCAGGTAAGTGCTTTGTGGATCGGGCACTAAATCGGAAAAATTGCGGCGGTGTAACGTAAACCGGTTGCGTTACGCTGCGCCCGCTGTACGTGAATCTGGCCCTAGATTCCTTTTTATAATGCACCATTTATAGTTCAAGTATTCATCCTTATATCTGTAATTTCCCTCATTGTTCTGTTGCTTATTATTAGGTAGTGCTCTTTTGAAATGTGATCTCATGGTTTTTTTTTTTTTTTTTTATAATTCTTTTATTTTCAAAGATAGTGCAATTAACAATCAATACAGATTGCCATGATCCTATGGCAGTAGGATCAAAAGGGGTCATATGATGTGGTAAGCATAAGGCCCCTTTCAGACGTGCGGACCGTATGTCCGCTTTTTCATCCATCCGTTTGCAGATGAAAGAGGGACATACATTGGTCCCTATGTGATTGCGGTTGTCAGCGGATAAACATCTGCTGACACCCGTAATCACCCGCCTCCACAAAGATCCAATTTTGCAGACGGAAGGATGTCCTATTTTTTTCTTTCGTCATCGGATCGGATGAACACGGACACACGGTCTGTGATCATCCGATCCCCCCCCCCCCCCCATAGGGGAGAGCGGAGAAAAGACTGGGCGGTCCCTGCACAGTGTGAGGGGACCGCCCTGTCAGCCGCCGGCTCAGTGGGGATCAACAGAGCGATCCCCGCTGAGCTTACGGACACACGGAGGCAGATCATTACTGATCCGCCCCGTGTAAAAGGGCCCTAACAGATATCCCGGCTATATACAGTAAATAAGGCAAAGCAAAATGGTGTCAAAATGTCTATGTACGAGGCCGGGGAGGCATTCGGATTATGGCTTGCATGACCCAAAACCTACAGAAATGTATACAAAGCTATCTCATCCAATAAACGTTTTCTTCTTTCACAGCTGTTCGGGGGCAGAGCATCCCGATGGCCAACAGGCCCAGACATGGGACTCACGAGGCGGGTTATGTACATTTAGATATTCACAGTATCTGATCAAAACAGTCGGGGAAGGGCGGGTCGTACAAATGGGGAAAGGGTAGACGATCGGACATCTCTTAGGGGAAGAGGGGGAAAGGATTGGGAGGGGAAAAAGAAGAGACGGGAGATGAGAGGGGGTGTAAAAGGAAAGATAAGCAGCTGGAGGGTAATGGTAGTTGGTGAAAAGGTGAGGTAGAGTAGAGTGGGATAACGCCCCCCCAAGTAGGAAGCAAGGCAAGTCCAGGAGGTCAGCCAGACTGCGTAACCTCCACATGGGGTTTAACAATTACAGGAAATATACATTTGGTGCAACAACAACAACATTTGGTTGTTCTTTGTTAGTAACCCGTGTAGCAAAACGAAGGACAGAGCTCCCAGAAGGCAGAAATAAAAACCTTTCTCCGCACTCTTACCAAAAGGTCTTTATTTCTGAAATCCTTTTTAAATGACAAGGGGCCATATTCTTGAAGAAAGTAGGCGGGCGGCGTGTAAGCCATTTACACTCCGCCGCCCCAACCTACAGGAGCAAGTGCTGTATTCCCCAAACACTTGCTCCGTAGTTTGGGGCGGCGTAGTGTATTTGGCTCGGCGTATCCCCACGTAAATCCAAGGGGGCGGCTTCTATTTAAATTAAGCGCGCCCCCGATTCTAACGAACTGCGCATGCGCCGGGCTTAAAATAGCCCAGTGCGCATGCTCCAGTTCTCGGCGTAAAACGTCAATGACGCCGACGTGTGCGTCATTGACGTAAAGTCGTATTCAAGAACGAGTTGGTAAAACGACAGGAAAACACGACGCGGACCCGACGCTATACTTAACATGGCCTACGTGGGAATGGCGTAAGGTTACCCCTCATATAGCAGGGGTAACCTTACGCCTACGCAAACGACGTAAGCGACGGTTACGCGACGCAAATTCGTTCGGGAATCGGCGTATCAGGCTCATTTGCATAAACAAATGAGACCTGAACGTAAATGCCACCTAGCGGCCGGCGGAGTAATTGCATTTAAGATCCGACAGTGTAAGTGACTTACACATGTCGGATCTTCAGCGTATCTATGCGAAAATGATTCTAAGAATCACTCGCATAGATACACGGGCCAAAAACGAGAGATACGATGGAGTATCCTGAGATACTCCATCGTAACTATACTCAGAATATGGCCCAAGATTCCTAAAACGTTGGATTGTAAAATGCTGCATGGGCGTATATTCGCTGTCAGCCTGCTAGTCTTTTTTTTATTTTATATTGCTAATGATCTTCCTATGTGCATTTTTACTTGCATGACATCTGTTTGGCAAAGTGTCCGTTATACATTTTTCAAAGCATTTTTGTTTGTGATTTGTTATTTAAATTTTTTCTGTTTTATTCCTGAACAGTTTATACCTCAATGGAAGGTCCTCATGGGTACATTTCTGCATCAGATTGGCCATTAATGATTGTAAGTATGTATGCTGATTTATTGGAAATGCCATGGCAAGATTATAGACTATGTAATAGAAAACCGTTTAACTGGACCTTCTGGAAAATAGAAACAGCGGTACACGGAACTTCTCAATGAATGGCTGTGCAGGGGGGATGTGTCGGGACAAGCCTGCTCATTTAGAGCAGAGCAGGCTGAGTTCCCATCACAGCTAGAGAACTAACCACGCTGTGCTCTCCTGCTTGGTGTGGTCAGTTTTTAATAGGAAAGCAGAGAAACTGGCAGGAACATCAGGGATTTCACACAAAGGAAGCAATATAAAGAGAACAGGATACGTTTTCATACAAGTACATGGTACAGCAGGCACATATCAGGAATATGAAATGTTGGGGCAGCAAGCACTTTAAAGCCTCATACACACAATCGGATTTCTATCTGACAAATCCGTGGAATTTTTTTGCGAAGGGTGTTGGCCGTGAACTTGGTATGCATACAGACGGCAGAACTTTTTCAGCCAACAAACACAAAACGACATGGTTTTTCAGCTCTGTAGCGCCACCCATTGGGAAACTTCTGCTAATGTTGTGCTATGGTTGGCATCGGTTCGGAGCATGCATGTTTGCACTTTGGATTTTTTTTTTCGATGGACTTGTGTACACACGATCGGATAATCCGACAAGACACATTTGTTGTCGGAAAATTTGAAAGCATGCTATAAAACATTTGTTGTCGGAAATTCTGACAACAATTGTCCGATGGAGCATACAAACGGTCAGATTTTTTGACAAAACCCTGCCATCACACATTTGTTGTCGGAAAATCAGGGTCCTTTCACACGGGCTTGTCCGCTTGCTCAGCAGGGGATCGATCCACTGATCGCAACTGAGCAGGCAGATGACGGGCCTGTTTCTGCTCACTGTGCTGAGACAGACCTGTCAGAGCCCCGCTCTCCTCTATGGGGAGATCAGATGAAAACAGACCGCCTGTCCGTTTTTCATTTGATCCGCCAAACAGTTGTGTTCGATATTATAGCAGTGTGTGTAAAAAAGTGAGTTAAGCGCAAAATCCTTCTTATAGCTTTTATGAATTGGGAGCACTGCGCTGTCTATTCCAAATAAAAACCTGAAGAAAATAATTAAAATTAGTTATTACTTAAAGTGGATGTTTTTAAAGCTAAATCTGCAAGCATTTTTCAGTTTTTACAGTAAATGTTTGAGTTTGTAATGAAAAATACAGACACATTTTTTTTTATGTCACAATGTAGAGAATACGATTTCCTATCATCTGTGCCCAGTCTTGCCACACAGAGTTAATCCAGCGCTGAGCAATCCTCTTTTTATTGTTCAGTGAAATAAAACAGACTTCCAGATAAAGACCAAAGTCCTTGCTTGAGTGACAGGTTATTTACATATCTTGTGCACTAGCTTGCAGACAAGCACAGCTTCTGTAAAGTGCACAATTCACATTCCCCTCCCCTCTCCTGCTCTCCTCTCCCATACAGCTCTCCCAGGATTGGCTGTCTTTCCTGTGTTTTGATTAAATGTTTTCAAAATATGGGGTGATTCACAGTTCAGTGTAAACAGCCATCAGAATATACATAGACAAGAAGCTGTGCTTGTCTGCAAGCTAGTGCATGAGATATGTAAATAACCTGTCACTCTAGCAAGGACTTTGGTCTTTATCTGGAAGTCTGTTTTATTTCACTGAACAATAAAAGGAGGATTGCTCAGCGCTGGATTTTGGGTTTACATCCACTTTAACAGAAAGTAAAGAAAAAGAAATTATAGCTTTTTTTCAAAAAAATTGTGTCTGTATTTTTCATTACAAACTCAAACATTTACTGTATAAACGAAAAAATGCTTGCAGATTTAGCTTTCCTGTGAATCGCTAAACTAATATTTAGTTGTATGGAGTCCACCAACTTCTTAAACCTGTGAACAGGTATTCCAACCCAGGACGATTGCACGCCTCACAAGTTTCCTATTGTATTAAGGTCCGGCGATTGGGCTGGCCACTCCATAACGTTCATTTTATAGGTCTGAAACCAAGATGCTGCTCGCCCTAATAGTGTAGGTGTAGTAGAAATATAATTTATACCAAAAACCTTGATTGATCTGGTTAGTGATGTTGGACTGCTATTATTTTGAACACAACTGTATATAACACTGCTGTTTTTGGCCCATCCATACAGCTGTTTTTGGTATAATATGGCTTGTTTTATGTAGTGCCTGGTCTTTAGCTTTAAAGAAAAAACTATTTTGTCCAATTTTGGTAAGCACATATAAGTTTGAAAGCTGAGAGATTGGCGGCAGAGGGGCACCACTCACAAAAGGAAAGGAGATTTTTCAACTAAGCTTACATTAGATTGTAAAATAACTATTTGTATGTATTGCTATTACAATGCTGATGTTTTAAAATGAATGTGATGAACGTGTATGCTGTGACTATAGATCTCTAATGTTCATCAAAGCTGCATAGTCTAGTTTTTAAATTTTAGATGACATTGGGAGAAGTGGGAGCATCAAAGGTCCCAATCACACTATTGCATTGCAGTAATACATTTTGCGTTACACGCACCTTGCCAACAGACTGGTTGAACTAGATGAACTGTTTTGGGTGCGTTGCTTTTAGTGGTGCATAAGGTGACCCGTTTAAATGAACGATTGCCCTAATGTAGCACACACTAATGCAATTCAGTAATGTGAATGGGCCCCAAAGCCCACCCCCCATAAGAAAAGTTGCAGTGTCTATGGGCCAGATCCACAGACTAAGTACGCCGGCGTATCTACCGATACGCCGGTGTACTTTCAAATTTCCCACGTCGTATCTTTAGTTTGAATCCTCAAACCAAGATACGACGGCTTCTGGGTTAGATCCGACAGGTGTACGCCTTCGGATCTAAGATGCAATACTTCGGCGTCCGCTGGGTGGCGTTTTCCGTGTTGGGTATGCAAATTAGCGATTTACGACGATCCACGAACGTACGCGCGGCCGTCGCATTTTCTAACGTCGTCTGTAGTCGGCTTTTTCCGCCGTATAGTTAAAGCTGGTATTTTTCGGCATATACATAGACTTGCCATGTTAAGTATGGCCGTAGTTCCTGCGTCGAAATTTAAATTTTTTATTTTTTTTGCGTAAGTCGTCCGTGAATAGGGATGGACGTAACTCACGTCTAAGTTAAAAAAAATTACGTCTTAGCGACGTCATTTAGCGCAATGCACGGCGGGAACTTTCGGGACGACGCATGCGCAGTTCATTTGGCGCGGGGACGCGCTTCATTTAAATGAAACCCGCCCCCAACCCGTCCAATTTCAAATCCGCCGCCAGAAATACACTACGCCGCCGTAACTTACGGCGCAAAATCGCTGAGGATTCGAAAATGCGCCAGGTAAGGTACGGCGGCATAGTGTATCTCTAATACGCTGCGCCGTTCTACATGTATGTGGATCTGGCCCTATATTTAGTTAAGTTACAGACCCGCTTACTGTTATGTGGATATAAATGTATAAAAAAAGTTTTTAATATGCGTTGTTTTTTTTTTACAGTTTTACATGGTGATGTGCATAATGTACATAGTTTTTGGACTCATGTGGTTCGTTTGGTCTGCCTGCTATTGGAAAGATTTGTTAAGGATACAGTTTTGGATTGCTGCTGTCATTTTCTTGGGAATGCTGGAAAAAGCAGTATTCTATGCTGAATATCAAAATATCAACAGTACGGGAGTGTCATGTAAGTTTTGAATTGAGTGTAGTATATTCTGCATTTATGTAATCATCTCGGTATTAAATGTCCTTCTCCTCTTCTCTTTACAGCACCCGGTCTGTTGGTGTTTGCGGAGTTGGTTTCTTCCATCAAAAGAACCCTGGCTCGATTATTGGTCACCATTGTTAGCTTGGGATATGGTATAGTAAAGTAAGTGCGTTTTTTTTGTTTTTTTTTTTTACTTTTTGTGAATGTAAATTTAATAGGGAACAAGACTTGCCAACTTCATTTCTAGCTTGGGGGCAAACGAAGGCTTATGGGCAGGAAAATGGTTTGGATTCTTTCAGTGACCCCAGTTAGTTGATGACATCACTAATATATATTTCCCTGCAGTGTCTGTAGCATCATTGGCCTCCTAATTAGCATGTGTCCTCTGAGGCTGGGTTCACACTACTACACTACTTTCATCCCTCTTTGCTCTGTGTCCAATGTTTCCCTATGAGAGCGTCTTGTAGCGTCCTACACAAGTCGGTCCGACTTTGAAAATGCTCCCTGTACTACTTTTGGTCCTACATTGATCCTACTTCAGGCCCATTGAATATCATTGAAGTCGGACCAAAGTAGTATCCTGTTCATGAAAGTAGGATGGATGTAGGACCAATGTAGGACCAATGTAGCAGAGCAAAGTAGGATGAAAGTAGTGTAGTAGTGTGAACCCAGCCTCATTCAGTGGTCATCAACCCTGTCCTCAGGACTCACTAACAGGCCAGATTTTAAGTATTACCTTGGGGAGATGCAGACTAGAATACTGCAATCACTGAGCAGCAAATGATATCACATGTGATGTATTTCAGTTATCTTGCAAACCTGGCCTGTTAGTGGGCCCTGAGGACAGGGTTGATGACCACTGCTCTAATTGTTTAAAAGATATGGTAGAAAAGATGGACTTTGTAGGCACTACTTAGAAATGTAAAAAATAGATTTTTAATAATCTGTAAGTATAATACAATTCAAGGATGCCTAATGCATCTAAGAAAATATATAAAACACTTATAAAAACACACAAATGTCAAAATATAAGACCAGGTGAAGAATTCACAGATATACGCTTAGATTGTTAACTCTGTCGCCAAAAAGACATGACGAATAGGGTTGATATGGCCTGGGTCAACACCGTCAGAGACTTGACATGTATGAAAGTTGCTCAACAAGTTTCGCGGATCGTAGCCGCTTCCTCAGGAGCTTTAGAACTACAACATGGAAGGAATAACAAATAAAGAAAGAAATATTGAGACATATGCTAATAACAGATAACTGCTCTAATTGGGTATATGGTTCTTCTATAGCTGCTACCCATTCACGGCTCTACCTAAACCTCCTTGATTGGACCTCTTTTACTATAGACAGTATTTTTATACCAGGACTTGTGTCTTCTAAAAGAGCCATAAGCAACCTAGAACTTGATAAAAGCATTTTTAATAATGTTTGTGTATAAATGTTAACACGCCAAGGGTTTTTGAGAACTGAAGACACAGATGAGCAGTATTGAATGCCGTAATATTTTCCTAGTCCTTTTTTTTTTTTTTTTATGCACTCTTTTTGACAAACCACCTTTTTTTAATGAAAAATTTCTGAGAACAAAGAATAATAGATGGCACATGTCAGATAAAAAATCAAAGTACAATAGCAAGTATCTCGGGTTATGTGAATAAATTGATATTTTATATTTCACATACTATGAAACCTGTCATTATTCTTTTTTTTTTAAGGCTTATAAGCTCCTTTTTTTTTAGAGGCTAATTTCAAAAGTCACCGGTCCTTTACAGCAGTGGTTATCATCCCTGTCCTCAGGGACCACCAACAGGCCAGGTTTGCAAGATAACTGAAATACATCCCAGGTGATATCATTTGCTGCTCAGTGATTGCAGTATTCTAGTCTGCATCTCCCCAAGTTAATACATAAAACCTGGCCTGTTAGTGGGCCCTGAGAACAGGGTTGATGACCACTGCTTTACATGGTAGCAGAGGTTCTGCTGCCATTTCTATCTGGTTCTTTTGGGGTGTCTAAAAAGGAGTTCTCCCTCTCCTTGCTAGCCACGTGATCCCTCCAGCTGACCCCTAGTCTTTACAGAGCACAGTAATTACCGTATTTATCAGTGTATATCGCGCACTTTTTTGCCCTGAAAATCAGGGCAAAATCGTGCGTGCGCGATATACGCCCATACCCACTTCCCGCGCTGTGTTTGAACCACTGCGCCGACATATACCGAGCGCAGTACACTCGGGTATAGTCGGGCAGGCTCGGCTCCTCTCGCGGTCACGTCCTGTACGTCCTTTACGCGAGAGGAGCCAAGCCTGCCCGACTATACACGAGTGTACTGCGCTCGGTATACATCGGCGCAGTGGTTCAAACACAGCGCGGGAAGCGGGGATCGAGCGGGCAGGACACCACGATGGCCGCAGAAGGACGCCGGACCGGACGAGGCCGCCGATGGACGACGGGCAGAACGCGATGGACGACGGGCAAGACACCGACGAGGGGCATCCAAACTGTAAGTATTTTTTTTTTTCCCATGAATCTTCCTTCAAGTTCGGGGGTGCGCGCTATACGCCGGGGCGCGTTATAGAAATATAAATACGGTATGTAGGGGTCAGCGGGAGGAACCACGGTAGCCAGAGGGGGGACATTATACGCAGGTTGAAGTGTGCGAGTGAAGTATTAGCAAATGGGCTGCCTAGACTTGTAACAGAACTCCTTTACTTGCGTTAGATTGTCAGTTGCTCATTCTGGTAAACGTGTCAAACGGCACAAATGAAATATATAGAAAAAATGGAAAATATCTCAATCTATTGCACCTCGCCCACACCTAGATGGCAAACTGGACTGCAGGAGGAATACATTAGAAGAACAAGAACTACTAGTGATCTAAAAAATAAACAATAGATCAAATATTCTGCTAAGGTGTTAGCAATGTTTTCTTAATGTTTATTATGTATATAATAAATAAAACAATTGTTGCTGATGAGCACAAGAGGGCGCATCAGCCTCACTCTTGAACTTTTTAAACCAAGCAAAACTTGAATGTTAAAATACTCTAAAGCCCTGTACACACGATCGGATATCTGATGGAATCTAATCCAATGGATTTTTTTGTCGGATATCCGATGAAGCTGACTTTCATCAGTCTTGCCTACACACCATCAGTCAAAAATCCGATCGTGTCCAACGCGGTGACGTAAAACACTACGACGTGCTGAGAAAAATGAAGTTCAATGCTTCCGAGCATGCGTCGACTTGATTCTGAGCATGCATGGATTTTTGACCGATGGACTTCCACACAGACGATCGTTTTTTTCTATCGTTTTTTTATCCATAGGAAAATTTTAAAACCTGCTCTATTTTTTTCACCAATGGAAAACAAGCTATCGCAAAATATACAATCAAAATTTTATAAAGTTACTGCCATAATGGTAAAGAGCCACTTTATATTTTTTGCCAAGCAGGAACACAGATCTCTGTCTTTATCCAGTTAGAGCATCCCCCACACAGTTAGTAAGCACCTCCTAGGGACACACTTAGAGCCGGTTCACACACAGGCGGCACGACTTTGGGGGCGACTCGGCAAGGCGATCTCAAGGCGACTTGAGAGGCAACTTGCAAAATGACTTCTGTATTGAAGTCAATGCAAGTCGCCCCGAATCGCCCCCAAAGTCGTACAGGAACCTTTTTCTAAGTCGGAGCGACTTGCGTCGCTCCTATTAGAACGGTTCCATTGACTACTGCGGACCACGACTTGTCAGGCGGCTGAGTCGCCTGACAGGTCGCCCCTGTGTGAACCGGGTCTTAACCCTTTGATCGCCACTGATGTTAACCCCTTCCCTGCCAGTGTCAATAAAATGGTAACGGTGCATATTGTTAGAACTGATCACTTTAATAATGTCACTGGTTCCCAAAAAAGTGTCAGGTCTCCGATTTGTCCGCCGTAATGTCGCAGTCCTGCTAAAAATCAGTACTAGTAAGCAACTAGTATACAACTAGTAAAAAATAAAAAATGCCGTAAATCTATTCCATAGTTTGTAGACTATAACTTTTGCGCAAACCAACCAATGTACGCTGATTGGGATTTGTTTTACCAAAAGTATGTAGCAGAATACATATTGGATTAACTTGATGAAGAAACTATATATCTATATCTCTTCTGTATAAAGCCTCGTACACCCGACCGGTTTTCCCAGCAGGAAAACTGCCAGGAGAGCTTTTGGCTGGGAAAACCAGACATGTGTGTGCTTCCAAGCAAGTTTTCCCGTCAGGAAAACAGCCGGGAATCCTGGCGGGAAAATAAAGAACCTGCTCTTTATTTTCCCGTCAGGATTCCCAGCGTTTTCATGTGATCACTTTTTTTTTTGTGTAATTTTCTGTATGACAATTTTATTTTAATAAACCGCCATTGTTTTTTTATGACCTGCACCATTTGGAGCATCTTTTTCTTTTGTTCCTGTCACATTTGGAGTCCACATGGATTCATTCCAATATCCACATGCTAGTGGAAGGAGTATCGTTTCCATATTCCAGTCTTCTGGACCTACCTTTGTAGAACCTCTCCAGACCGTTTGGGCAACCAGTGAGACCCTGCTGCATCGATCTAGGTCTTTGAGACCATAAGCCTGTCTGACCCACTGTTGCATAACAGATGAGTCCATCAATTGTGGAACGAGTACCTCACCTTTTTTCCATATGAAGTTTTCGTGATTTCAACAGTCAACTTGTTATTCCTGCATTCAGTGTCACCCTTTGGGAAGAATCAATTCACCTTGTGTTTATTATATATTGACTTTCACATCACTTTATTTAGCTTTTTGCTTCATAATTATCATTTATTATATTTTACCCATTTTCTTGGTTAAAATTCATCACCTTGTGGTATTTTAACAAGTGTACCATTCATGATTGTTTAGCGCTGCACCATTTATTTTTATTTTTGTAACTCTTAAGGCCTGGCTAGTAGCTCAGGACTTGAAATTTTGAGCTCTGCATAGCATATACAATTGCAAAGAAATTCATATTCTAATGTTAATAACCTTTCCTTTTCCATTTGCAGCTCTGTAATATGGCTACCTGGAGGTGTTGTGTGCGCAGAATGTGTACAGAATGCCCCCCAGAAACATAATTTCCTTCTTGTGTGATTGGCTTACCAATTTTCTCAGAAGATTATTTGTATGCCTTTTGTGTACATGCTTAGACATTCTTGTATTTGCCTTTAAGTCGCTGAAAGTCCTTATTGTAGTGTGATCAAGTTATGTATGTTAATATCTCAAACCTTGTGTTCTTGTCCAGGCCACGCTTGGGAGCGCTGATGCATCGTGTAGTTGGAATGGGTGTCCTCTATATGATATTCGCCACAGTTGAAGGAGTGATGCGAGTTATTGGAGTAAGAACATTTGTTCATATACTTTAGTATGGTGTTTATTAAGTTGGTTATGTTACTAAGGCCCTTTTCACATTTGTGCGACCTGAAAGTCGCACAATTTTTCCAGGATTTGGATCAATGCCTGTGTAATGTTGAGGTCTATTAACCTCAAGTCGCATGAGTCGGACCAAAGTAGTGCAGGGACTACTTTGAAGTCGCACAGGTATGAATGATACTCGTTGAAAATCATGGGGTACGACTTGTCGTGCAACTTTGCAGTCCCAAGTTGTAGGACAAGTCGCACAAGTGTGAAAGGGGCCTAAATCTTCTAACCTTGTATAAAATTTAACAAATCTGGCGCTGTTGGCAGCACAAAGAGACCTTATTATTTCATAAATGGTAGATGGATACAAGTCCTAGTTTTATTTACCCTGGAGTGGAGGAGTTGGTTAATGATGGGTGATGTAAGGCCCCTTGTATAGTTATATTGGTATGGATGTTCTGCTGTGCCAGATGTCTTTCTCAGAGCCAGCTGTAGGTAACCTTTTGGAGTTTCACAGCTTTTTTTTTTCTTTGCATTCAGCTTTTAAAATGTGAGTTTGGATGCAAGAAGTTTACACAATTGGAGGAGCACGTATTTGGGAATCCAAATTAGAAGTTTGGAGCAAAAATAGTGATATTGACAGACCACATGTTCCCTCATACTTAAAGGGGTTGTAAAGGTTTGTTTTTTCTTTTCTAAATACTTTGATATCCCTTCTAAATGGTTTCTTTGTCTGAAATTCTCACTTCCTGTTCCTCCTCAGTAAGCTGTTCTAAATTACTTTCCACCGCTCGGATGATGGTGGAAAGCTTACTGAGGAGAAACAGGAAGTGAGAAATTCAAACCAAAAAAAAAAAACATTTAGAAGGGAAATCAAAGGAAAAGGTAAGTGAACCAACAATGCACTAGCTTAAATTTAGAAAATAAAAGACGAACCTTTACAACCCCTTTAACCACTTGGTTTCCAGCCCATAGTCAAAAGACGTCCTGTTTTTAAAGATGGATATCTCAGTAACGGCAGCAGCTGCTGCCACAACTGAGGTATCCATCTTTAGTGCCGACGGTCCTGTACACGATAACGGCGGTCTCCGCGGCGGATTCGCCGCGAGATCGCCGTTATCGGTGGCGGGAGAGGGCCCCCCCCTCCCGCCGCTGTCCCGCGCCCTCCGCCGCTTACCGTAGCCGTCGGTAGCGGCGGAGGAGATCGGGACCGTTCGGCAGCTGAGCAGGGTTACGAGTGAAGGAAAAATCTCCTTCACCCGTCCCCAATAGCTCTGCTGGGCGGAAGTGACGTCAAAACGTCAGTCCCGCCCAGCGTCTTAAAGCAAAATTTTTTTTTTTGTCATTTGAAAAAATGACATTTCCAAAAAAAAAATGTTTTCTTGCATTTTAGTCTAAATATGAGATCTGAGGTCTTTTTGACCCCAGATCTCATATTTAAGAGGACCTGTCATGCTTTTTTCTATTACAAGGGATGTTTACATTCCTTATAATAGGAATAAAAGTGATACTCTGTAGCTCAAAAAATGCAACCTGTAGAATTTTTTAAACGTCGCCTATCGAGATTTTTAAGGGTGAAAGTTTGACGCCATGCCACGAGCAGGTGCAATTTTTAAGCATGACATGTTGGGTATCATTTTACTCGGCGTAACATTATCTTTCACAATATATAAAAAAATTGGGAAAAATGTATTGTTTTATTTTTTAATTCAAAAAAGTGTTTTTTTTCCCAAAAAAAGTGCGCTTGTAAGACCGCTGCGCAAATACGGTGTGACAAAAAGTATTGCAATGACTGCCATTTTTTTCTCTAGGGTGTTAGAAAAAAATATATATATAATGTTTGGGGGTTTTAAGTAATATTCTAGCAAAAAAAACTGTTTTAGTCTCGTAAACACTGAATCTGAAAAACAGGCTCAGTAACGAAGTGGTTAAAAGAAAAGTACAGCCAAAGCTCGTTTGGCTGTACTTCTCTTGTGGAGCACCAGGATGAAGATGTACTGGTGAGATAAACGGATATTTGGTTTTTAGATTCTGTAGGGGCGCCATCTACTTGGTCACCAAGAGAAGACTAGAGGGCAGCTGAACATCAATGGGTTGCAATAAGCAACGGTAAAGCTAGCCATGTATATGGAAATTTTCAGGCAATGTCAACCACTTTTTATTGACTGAGAATCGAACATAGTATTAAAGGTGGTTGCCTGAAAACATGCTTTACCACCCATGAGTTGAATCCAATACATGCAGTCGTTCAAACAAGTTGGGCTATAAATTGATAGAATTTATTAGTTTTTTTTTAAAAAAATTGATCAAAGCCATAAAAAAATTGCATTTTGTGACAAGAAATTGGATTCCCCCCCCCCTTTTTTTTTAAATCCATAAAAAAAGTCCATTGTGGCATTTTTGATCGCATCTCCTTGTGGTTGATTGAAACCACTAATTCTGCTTATTCCATGAATGTCTGTCAGATTTTCAAGGATTAGCAGACTTTTAATTCATTTCTAAAGATCGAGTACCATTAATTGGTGAGCAGAAAAATCCATAATTCGTTTGAAGATATAAAATACTAATGGGCTTCACTGTATTTTCTTTTTGTTGCAGACAAAGGAATCCGACTTGGTTTTACTGGCAAGCATCCCACTGGCTCTTCTGGACTCGGCACTGTGCTGGTGGATATCCTTTAATAGGAAATATCACATATATTCTAGAAAGGAAGTAAATACAGTTAATTTTAATAATTCTGTCCCCTAACTCCTTCACGCCGACCATACGCAAATTTGCATTAATGGCTTGTAAGGGTTATACCGAGGTGCAGGCATCACCCCGGTACTGTTTTTTTAGAGCGGGAGGTCGGCTGTTTAATTATAACAACCAATGCAGCTAAAAGCTGCTTGGCTGTTATCCTGAGGAGCAGGAGGGGACATTACCCCCCACTCCGGACATCTTTCACCGCTCTTCCCGAGCCTCCCGTCCCACCAGCCGGCGCATCCCCAGGAAAATGCGCTTGAAAGACCGCTGCGCAAATAACGTGTGACAGTACAGGGTTCCCAGTACAGGTTTTCTTTATCGACCTTTCTAGCCAGTAAAAGCCAGCCCTATAGGGGGTTGTTAACGCTGGGAGGTGATCTTCCAGATCATGTGATTATCCTCATGAGCTTGTCACAATGATCAGGATCCTGCTGGTAAAACACTGTCGGTGACAGTGCAGTCAGTGCTGTGGCCCCGAGAGTACACTACCAAGGACAAACCAGAGGCTCGGGCTGCACACCTTTGCGTCAGTTTGACATTAAAGCCCACCACTTTGCTGCTACATATTTGCATACTGACTATTTTTAACCACTTGCCAGGCAGTGATTTCATTGTTCTGACTGGACGGCCTTCAGAACGAGAGGCTCTTTACCAAGTGATTAGTGTAAATAGGAAGTGCTGGTTATTGGCATTTCTCTACTCGCGCCGACAGTCCTTGAGGAGAGCCAAAAAGTGGCTTTCCTGACGGGGGGATTGATTATCATGCAGAAAGTGGGATTGTATCACTTTGGGAAACTCTAAGGATCAGAGTGCTCCTGGTGACATAGAGGGCTACTATAGGCTGTAATGGACAATGACTAGGTCTAGGATATATATCAAAAAATAACAATTTATTAGATTCTCAAATTTCACAATAACTAATGTCACATTAATTCCAAATGTAAAAACTAGCTGCTGTTATTAAATGCCGGCCAGTGTAGTGCCAGGAAGCCTAGGCTTAATGTGTATGCACAGACAAAAAACACACAAAGACATAGACAAACATTAAACAAATAATAAACAGATACAGTCCGGATGCCTAAATGTCCGCACTTGCTGGGGGCTCCCAAACTGTAATCCACCGTAAGTATTGTGAAATAATCAGATAAATAGTGGGAAAACCAACCCAGTGCGTCCCCGCGGGGGATAATGAGGAATAACAGATGTGTAATTAAGGCTGATACTATGTAGACAAAACCCCTGGGCGATATATATCCCTGCAGATGTTCATTGAAAAAGAGTACTTCATAACCCTCCTTATTAAGGAAATCTTCAGGCTATATTGTTGATTAATTTATCATGCGTAAAAGTGCTTATCAATTGAAAACACCTGCAGTCCTGGTGTAGGTAAAAATAGGCGGTTGGGGTATGCAATGGTGTGAGGTGGGCTTCCAAAATGTGCCAGACCAGCGTCGGCTAGATGAACAGTGGATACTGATGCGATGATCGAAAGTATCTCTATTGAAGTTGTGCTTCCAATGGCCCTACACCATGCCTTTGTTTTGCCGATAATCCAAAAATCGGCCGCAAACAGCCCTGTATAGGGATATATGTCAAGGCCAGGTTTAAGTCTAGTTTGCTACTGAATATCGGTAGCTGCGGGGCTGAGGGAATTATATAACCACTAGACTTGCATGTAGGTTGGAACGAATACTGAGTTAGCTTGACATGTTTTGCGTATCCTTACACTTCTTCAAAAAGCCTTTGTTAAGTATTCTATATAGAGAGAGGAGATATTAATAAAGTAGACATACATTTTTACAATCGTAACATTCATTGTCTGTGTATATATGCAAATCAAACGCATAAAAGGCAAAAGCTCAATCGCAGAAGGAGAGCCAAAGATCACCAAGAGAGGGGAATGACCAAATGTCAGCGACGGCTACAAAGGTGCCTACAGAAAACACTATGGGGGCGTAGATAAATTGTATATAAAAAAAAATTCACTAGTACAAAAGAAAAAAAGTTTTTTATGATATGGAAATCATATTGATAAACCAAGCCAATAAGGCCAATATAGATTAATCATAATGTCAACAAACAGAATCTTATACTTACAGAAAATCTTAGTCGCAACAGGCAGTGTAAACCAAGGGTACTAGGGGATAATTATAGGAGCAACGCCAGGAGTGTAACAAAAATATATAGGAGAAGTGACTCAAGACATGTGACTTTGATTCTCACTGGCATCTACGTGTGGGGGCGAGTTCACCCCCCCTTTTCCTCTCAGGGTTTTTCTATTGTGATTATCAGTTCAGCGATGCCTGCCAGTGCCCATCAGTGATGCCTGTCAGTGTCTCCTTATCAGTGCCCATAAAGGCTGCCCATCAGTGCTGCATATACGTGCCGCCTATCAGCGTCCGTCGGTGCAGCCTCATCAGCACACATCAGTGAGGGAGAAAAATTGCTTATTTACAAAAAATTGTAACCGAAACAAAGAAACTTATTTTTATTTATTTATTTCCCAACATTTTTGGTCTTCTTTTTTTAATTTGTTTAGCAAAAAATAAACTCAGTTGTGATTTAAATACCACCAATAGAAAGCTCTGTTTTTAAAAAAAATAATAATTCTAAAACCTTTGTTTGGGTACAGCATTGCATGACTGCGCAATTGTCATTCAACGCGTGACCGCGCTGAAAGCTAAAAATTTGGCCTGGGCAGGAAGGGGGTGAAAGTGCCCCGTATTGAAGTGGTTAAGGGGTTAAAAATGCATTCTCTTGATTCTGGCATTTTATTGCATTAACTTGCGTGCAGATCTTTGAGCTCCATCCTAATGTGGGAAGAGTGCTATTTTCTAAGAGGTATGAATTTCCTGTCTGTGCTTGCTGCTTCTTTGTAGTTAGACCATATAAATTCCTTTAGTGTTCTCCTTAGCTGCTCCATACATATTTGTAAGCTTGGCTCAAACAATGAAGACACTGAAGTTAAGAAAAAACACAGTGAAATACTCACTATACAGACATTTTACAAATACACAAATTTTTGCCATATTAGGTAAGTTTAAACCCCATTTTCCTTTAGTCAGTTTATTGCAAAGATCATGTTGTAATGTGCGTTCTCTTTTCTTCTAAGCATCTGTGATCTTTATGGCATGGACAACAAAAAAGTTCAGACTGGCACCATGTCCATCTGTAAGTATTATAAGTATATTTTTCTATATTGTCTTTATAGTCATTCTGACATATTCTATGGGATGCAACACTTTGGGGGTTATTTACAAAAGGCAAATCCACTTTGCACTACAAGTGCACTTGAAAGTGCAGTCGCTGTAAATCTGAGGGGGACATGCAAGGAAAATAAAAAAAACATAGTTTTAGCTTGCACATGATTAGATGATAAAATCAGCAGAGCTTCCCCTCATTTCAGATCTTCCCCTCAGATCTAAAGTGACTGCACTTTACAAGTGCACTTTCAATGCACTTGTAGTGCAAAGAGGATTTTCCTTTCGTAAATAACCCCCATAAGCCTTATTAAAGCTGAACTCCAGCCTTGCCTTTAGTTTTGATCGGTTGTATCGACTCCTCTCCTTAACTGAAATGGCTTACTTTTCATTTAACTGAGCACCACAAGCTTCTCGCAGTGTGCATTAAAAACCTGCAGCAAGTCAGATAGAGCCTGCCTCATTTCCTGTCTGTAAGAGGTACAGCATCATCTAGCACTTTTCTTCCCTGGCCTACTGTCCCAGTCCCACACTTTGTGTTTTTTTGGATTTTAGGTCTTTCAATCATTGAGGCTCAGCATTATATAGGGTGGTCTGTATACAAATGCAGTCTGCCTTAGTACGCCCCTAGTCCAGACTGACACCCGCTGGTAAATAGAAGTTTGAAACTGTCTGAGGCTCCATTCACACCTAGGCAGACAAATTCGCAGCGTTTTGTCGCCGCAAATCGCGGTACAAATGGCGGCGTTTTGTACCGCAATTTGCGGCGACAAAACGCCGGTATTGTCCGCCTAGATGTGCCCCAGATTGACCCCCTCTATGGAGATGGTTGCCATCTCCTAGCCGAACGCCGAAAGCCGCCTGAAAAAAAAAGTCCGGGACCTTTTTTCAGGCGGCAGGCATCTGGCGTTCAGCGTGGAGATGTGAACCATCTCCATAGAGCAGTGGTTCTCAACCTGGGGGTCGGGACCCCCTCGGGGGTCGAATGAAGATTTGCCAGGGGTCACCAAATCTTGGGCTATTCCTGAAGCCCGCACCTTTCACCCAGCCTTTTTTCGGTGGCAAAGCAGAGCTGTCCCTGGAGCCCGCGGTCATCCAGCCTCTTTGCAGCCGCCCATTCAGTTCACAGCATGGCTGGGGGGCAGAGACTAGAGGTCAGATGACTGGTAAGGAATGTGAAGTAGGAAGGGCTGGAGGAGACCCTATCTCCTGATTTCGGTAGAGGTGTCACTGCTACGAGACACCACAAAGTCAGAGACACAGTGAATACGGAGACACATTGAGTAACACTACTAATGATTAAAAGTCCCCACTACAGTTCTCAGATCAGCAGATGACCTTGATCAAGAGCACCTAAGTTGGCTGATCAGAACTCTCCCCAGCACTGCCACTCATCCCATTCCCCGCACCCCCCCTCCACCAAGGAGTAAGAGAAGGAATAACAATAGAGAATACATGGAAGGGAGAGGAAAAGAGGGGGAGGAACAAAGAAAAAGGAAGAGAAAGAACAAGAAAGATGGCTAGAGAGAGGAATGGGGGGAAAAAAAACAAGAAATTAGGATAGAGAGAGATAAAAGGGAAAGAAAGAAGAACAAAGAGAAAGAGTGGTACGTCCTAAAATGCATCATAAGGGGTTTTAAATACTGTACGAGTGGAAGGGACTGAGGGAGCGCTAAATGTCAGCGGGTTAGGGGCGCAAATTACTTGTCTTGCTTTCTGTGCTGACAACCCACCCTACGAAAATAATTTTACTGTTAGGGGTCCCTTCAACTTGGGAAATTTTATCAAAGGGTCATGGCATTTGAAAGGTTGAGAACCACTGCCATAGAGGGACATGTGTTTTCATCCCTCTGGCGGCAGCGGCGTAGCACTACAGGCGTAAAAACGCCTAGGTGTGAATGGGGGCTAAGAAACAACCAAGAGCCAGCCCACTGCTTGAGTCAGGGCTGAGGTTTCTTGAGAAGAGTACTAGGGCAAGATTCTGTAGGGTCCTATGATATTTTCATGAAGCTATGTTTAGCACTCTGCTGGCACTTCAACCTAGCCATCATCTAGCCAGATTGAAGTTTGCCAAAATTTACCTGAGGAAGCCTAAATCTTTTTGGGAATATGTGCTGTGGACAGACCAAACAAAATTACAGCTTTTTGTTAAAGCCCATCATTCTACGGTTTTCAGGAAAAAAAAGAGGCCTTTAAAGAAAAGAATACAGACCCCATGTATTCCATGGTGGAGGTTCACTGATGTTTTGGGGGTTCTTTGCTGCTTCAGGCACTGGATGTCTTGACCTTGTGCATGGCATTATGAAATCTAAAGACTACCAAAGAATTCTGGTGTGCAATGCACGGCCCAGTGTCAGAAAGTTGGGTCTCCATCAGAGGTAATGGGTCTTAAAGTGGGACAATGACCCAAAGCACACATCAAAAAGCACCCAGAAATGGCTTGAGACAAAGCACTAGAGAGTATTGAACTGACCAGCAAGGAGTTTTTTGCGGGCAATGGCTGGTGTTAACGCTTCAATCATCACGGCACCATGCTTGATATGGTGTCAGGGTGGTTGAAGAGCATTTTTTATATTACATTGTAGTAATAAATAAAATAGTTCAACTCACCATAATATAGAATCAGTGGGAGTCCTGAGCGTGTCACTTGCCACTGTCACCTGCCACAAGATGTGGATTGTCACTTGCCACGTTGCCTGTCAAAAGATGTGGATTGCCACGTTGCCTGTGACCAGATGTGGAATGTCACTTGCCACACCACCTGCCACGTTGCCTGTTACCAGATGTGAAGAGAGTGGAGCGCCCCTTGTGGTATGTCAGGCAGACAGCTGAGGGGGTGAACTACAAATCCCAGCATAACTTGCGTGTACTCCCGCACACAGCTCACCTGTCACCGATGACGTCACATCTCTGTGGGATCGCCCCTCTGGATGTAGCAGGGGGTCTCCCTCCTCATGCTGCAGCCAGTCTCTCCTTGCAGAGGGAGGGTCCTGGACTCCTTCGGCTGTCACTGTCTGGCTCCACCTTTCTGTCATTCCTGATTAGCTGTCCGGGGGGGCAGGCAATCTGCGCCGCTGAACAAGGAATCTATGTTTTTTTTCTCACAGCGAGGAGCCGCTGGAGAGTGGTGTGCAGATGTCATCTCTTTGCTCCCCGCTGCACCTCCGACACTGAGACAGAGCACTGGCTTTGAGGGCGGAAGAGCGGTGATGTGGGGGCTTGCCCGCTCGCTTCTCCCATCCACCCATCCTCATGCCGGCAGCCCAGCATATCTCTTGTCGGCCACCCGCGGCCCGGCTGCAGAAGGGCCGCGGCCCAGGGGTTCACGACCCCTGCCGTAGAGCACCTGTGGAGAGATCTCAAAACAGCAGTTGGGAAAAGGAACTGAGAGACCTGAAGCAGTTGTCAAAATTTCAGTAGAGAGGTGCAAGAAACCCATTGATAATCAGAGGAAGTGATTTGATTTCAGTTGTTTTTTTCCAAGGGGTGTGCTACCAAATATAAAATTGAGGGTGACCATTTTGTCTGGTCCAAATTGTTTTGCGTGGAATGTGTCAGATTTTGACTTTTTTTTTTTTATTATTATTATTTTTGCCTCTCCACTTTTTTGTGTCCTAATAATACAAACAAAATAAATAAAATAAACACTAGAATGCCTAAACATTTGTAATTGCAATCATTTTCTGGGCAAAGTGGTGCATTATCTTACAGAAATGCAGGGGTGCCAATATTTTTGGCCATGACTGTATGTTCTGTAATGAAATTTTGGTTTAATTTAAAAATGTAATTAGCAATGTTGATGGTGAGCGGAGGACGAAACCAGGATGGGATATAAGCAGATACAATTTTGTCTTTTAACATAATCTTATTGTTGTATATTGTAAAATGATAAAGATCTTTTCGATATGTATGGGTAACTGCAAATCAGTGCTCTTTGTACTTGGAGCTTAATAAAATAATAAATGAATGTCTTCAAGTTACAAAAGAATATACTTTTTTTTTTTTTTTTATGCTGCAAGGCAATGTAAAATAAAATGTTTTTTTTTTTTTTGGTCTTTGTATGCTGAACATTTTTTGGCAGAAATTAATGCAAGCGTTGCCTGGTTAAAGTTATTTACATCTCTAAGACCCCTTTCACACTGGGGTAGTGCGGTTATTGGCGATAAAGCGCAGCTAGTTTTAGATGTACTTTTCAGCTGTTAGCGGTTGGCTTTTAACCCCCGATAGCGCCTGAAGAAAGGGTTAATAGCATTCGTTGTTCATTTCAATGGGCAGGGCGTTTTGGGTGTATTAACTGCTCCCGCACTGCCCCAAAGATGCTGCTTGCAGCTCCCGTCCTGCAAGCGCACCGCCCCAGGGTGAAAGCACTCGGG
Source organism: Rana temporaria (assembly GCF_905171775.1). Lineage (NCBI taxonomy): Eukaryota > Metazoa > Chordata > Amphibia > Anura > Ranidae > Rana > Rana temporaria. The sequence goes on along the minus strand of NC_053492.1, from coordinate 385,736,222 downwards.
CTTTCACACTGGGGTGGCTTGAGAGGCGCTTTGCAGGCACTATTTTTAGCGCTAAAATGCCTGAAAAGTGCCCCAGTGTGAAAGGGGTCCTAGTGAATTGACCTTTTTACTTTGTGATACATGTGCACAGAAATTTAGAAAATACACAAATTCCCCATTGGTTTCATGAGTGACCAAGCAGGACTTTTTACAACCGCTTGTAACCTCTAAATAAAAGTCCGTACTCTAAAAGTGTCTATAGACAAATAGCCAGATTCAGGTAGATGTGCCTAACTTTAGGTGGGCGTAGCGCATCTCATATACGCTACGCCGCCGTAAGTTAGAGAGGCAAGTACAGTATTCACAAAGAACTTGCGGCGTAGTGTAAATGGGCCGGCGTAAGCGTGCGTAATTCAAAGTAGGCTGTAGTGAGCGTGTTGTATGGTAATGAATCGTGACCTCACGTAAATGACGTGCCTAACGAACGGCGCATGCGCTATCCCTGGACGTATCCCAGTGCGCATGCTCGAAATCACGTCGCAAATAGTCAATGCTTTCGACGTGAATGTAACCTACGCCCAGCCCCATTCTGAATCGGCTTCCGCAAACGATGTAAACGACGTGAAATTCGACGGTTGTTCCGACGTCCATACTTAACATTGGCTGCGCCATCTTTTTGGTGGTTTATATTTACGCCTGCAAAACGCCTTACGTAAACGGCGTAGTTTACTGCGACGGGCGTATGTACGTTCATGAATAGGCGTATCTTGCTCATTTGCACATTCTCTGCATAAATCGACCTATACGCCCCTAGCGGCCAGCATAAATATAGGTAGATGGCGCATGATTAAAAGAGCACAATCAATAATCGGTGAAATTAACATATCATAAGGTCCATGTCAGTAACAGGAAAAAACAAACGGAAAAGGAATATTAAAATTAAATGAATGAATGATCATCCAATAATAGTCCAATTAAAAGTCCAATAACACTAGCGGCAGCAAAATCCTGAAGCAGAAGCGAACTCTGAAAGATATATACAAACAAGAAGGAAATGCGCCAAACTAAGTGCAGTAAGTAAGGATTTAATTAAAAGTAATGTCTTTAAACAGTAAATTGGTTACTCACAAACAAAGTGATAACACAGGTAGGATAGGGCAAAAGGCTGGTCCGGTGTCACAGCGTGTCATCTGCAGCTACAGGGGCTCAAACTGGCTTGTCTCATACCATGGAACTGTAGGAGATTGAAATCCCCAAAACTTGGGAGCCTTTAGGGAACCACAGGAGATCCAGGAACCGTGGACGCTGCTTCAAAGCGGCGTGCGTTCCAGCGTGGAACGCAACGTACCGTCGTACGACCGGAAGTGACGTGGGGACTCAGGCCAGCCAATAGGATGACGCGTTTCTCTGCATCCGCTGATTCATCAGATCCAACCAGCGTAAATATGCAGCTAAGATATGACGGCGTAGGAGACTTACGATGGTCGTATCTTGGCAACAGAGAAGCGTATCTCAATTTGAGCATACGCTTAAAGATACGACGGCGCGGATTCGGACTTACGACGGTGTATCTACTGATACGCCGTTGTAAGTCTTTGTGAATCTGCCTAAAAGTGTCTCCTCTTTTAAAATAGGTAGGTAGGGGTAATATCTGGCTCCTATAGCATCAGATGTCAGAGCTTGGGATCCCCTTGCGATTCTTTCCCTTTTGTAATGGTGGTACCATTTTGAAGGGTGCAGTTAACAGGTTGTTTTAAAGCTGCCTGATTGCCTAAAAGCTGCGTCTATCGGCTTTTCTAAATTTGGTGCCTTTGCCTGTTTGGAGGGTGGGTAAGGCCTCGTTCACACTGGCCCTGTCCCATCTGCATTTCTATGCATTTGGAGCATGTCTAAATGCATGTAAAGATTTTTCAATGGTGCGATTCACACTCTGTATTTACCTGTGTTTTAGATGCAGTCCATTTTAGCTGCATTTAGAAAAAAAAATAGAATTCTGTTTTGTCCAGGATTTGATAAAGCAGGAACATCTAAACACAGGAAAAAAGTGTTCTGGGAGACATAAAAGTTGTTTACTCCCCAATCTTTATCTGCACTTATAAAAGCTCAACGCGGGTATTAAAGCGGAGGTTCACCCTTAGAGAGCACATTTTCCCCTTAGATTAATGCTCGTTTTGTCTAGGGGAATCGGCTAGTTGTTTTAAAATATGTGCAGTACTTACCCGTTTACGAGATGCATCTTCTCCGTCGCTTCCGGGTATGGGCTGCGGGAATGGGCGTTCCTTCTTGATTGACAGTCTTCCGAGAGGCTTCCGACGGTCGCATCCATCGCGTCACGATTTTCCGAAAGTAGCCGAACGTCGGTGCGCAGTATAGAGCCGCACCGACGTTCGGCTTCTTTCGGCTACGAGTGACGCGATGAATGCGACCGTCGGAAGCCTTTTGGAAGACTGTCAATCAAGAAGGAACGCCCGCTCCCGAAGACCCATACCCGGAAGCGACGGAGAGGATGCATCTCGAAAACAGGTAAGTACTGCTCATATTTTAAAACAAATAGCCGATTCCCCTAGACCAAACGAGCAGGAATCTAAGGGGAAAAGAGTAAAAATTAAATAAATGGGTGAACTCCCGCTTTAAGCACTATGGGGAGTACACTTCTTTATGTACCGTACACAAGAATCCGCATCAAATGTCAATAAACTATTTATCCCTTGGATTTGTCTTCACTGAATCTTATTTTGACTTTGTGTTTTAAAGGACTGGATGGAGCTCTGGGTGGATGATGCTTTCTGGAGATTCCTGTTTTCTGTAGTCTTACTCGTTATAATGTTTTTATGGAGGCCATCTGCAAACAACCAAAGGTACACACACTTTTGCAAGGGTCACTTGTTAAAATCGTATTTTTCTTCAGCTTTTTCCAGACTCTCAACACCCTTTCCTTTTCAATTAAATGGAACATAAACCACCTAGTTGCACCATAGTGCCATATCTTTTAGTTATGCTTGCTAATGTTGCATTAGTCTTGGCACTCCCTGTTCCCCTGGGTCTTTGGTATGGATCCCTATGCCATGTACATGTTTATGCTGACCCCCATCTCTGCTCATCTCTACTTACCTTTTCAGTGGCCCTTGTTTTGAAACACTGCTGCTTCACTTTTCTCTAGCTGCTGTAGGTATTTGAACCTTCTGGATGGGTCGAATACCTGCACCTCACATTGACTCGTACATCCTGTAGTCATGTACAAGTCAGCAGGAGGAGCAGGAAGGCATTTCAAGACAGAGGCTGCCCAAATAGGTCCAGATGAGCTTGTTTTACAGGGCTGACCTTCTTTCTATAAGTGACCTTGTGGTGATGGGGTCACTTTAAGCTGAGGTTTAAATTGCTATGCTAGTGGCTGATAATTCTACAGTGAGCGCTGGAAGGAGAGACGAGGCCTCAAAGAGGACTACGTAGAGCTTAGAGAACTTTTCAAATGCCTTTGCACGCAATTCTGCAAGCCCCAGTTAAGCATTTTCTCACAGAATTTGCGTCTTCTTAAAGCGGGAGTTCACCCATAAAAAATGTTTTACCCTTAGATTGATGCTCATTTTGTCTAGGGAAATCGGCTAGTTGTTTTAAAATCGAAGCAGTACTTACCGTTGTAGAGAGCGATCTTCTCCGCCGCTTCCGGGTATGGTCTTCGGGACTGGGCGTTCCTATTTGATTGACAGGCTTCCGACGGTCGCATCCATCGCGTCACGAGTAGCCGAGAGAAGCCGAACGTCGGTGCGGCTCTATACTGCGCCTGCGCACCGACGTTCGGCTACTTTCGGAAAATCGTGACGCGATGGATGCGACCGTCGGAAGCCTGTCGGAAGACTGTCAATCAAAATAGGAACGCCCAGTCCCGCAGACCATACCCGGAAGCGGCGGAGAAGATCGCTCTCTACAACGGTAAGTACAGCTTCGATTTTAAAACAACTAGCCGATTCCCCTAGACAAAATGAGCATGAATCTAAGGTTTAAAATTTTTTATTTCCGGGTGAACCTCCATTTTAACTGGGGCTTGGCAGAAGTGCAAGTAAAGATATTTGAACTGTCCTGTAGGCTTCACCCAGTCCTCTTTGAGGACTCTTTGCTTTGCCCCTCCAACGTTCACTGGAGCACCGAGCTACGCAGCGGGTGGGATTGACTGACTCAGGCTCTGAGGCACGCTAAGGGGCTGACCCAGCTGCCAGTCAGGCATTTGGGTGGACCCAAAATTAAAGTCGGGATCTCTCCAGAGTTTGTGACCTACAGGGGAAGTAGGGCCAAAGAGCCTTGACCCTACTTCCTCCTTTGTTGGCAAAGTGCATTGGGGTGCCATTTACAATTCGACATGTTGTGGTGCACAGAAATGGTACATGTGTCTTTCTTTTGGGTGTTGTTGGACAACCGTTTTCAAATGAACGGATTGGCTTGGCACAACACACGTTAATGAGTGTGCACTCACACCGCAGTGGTGTGGATGGTTCCTTTTTAACAGGAAGAGTGAGTATGTGCACCAATGGTTGGTACACGTTAAATATGAAAACAACCTTTCATTTAAATATATGCCTTAATAGACACAAGTATTTTAACCACTTAACCCCCGGACCAATATGCTGGCTAAAGACCCAAGGGGTTTTTACAGTTCGGGACTGCGTCGCTTTAACAGACAATTGCGCGGTCGTGCGACGTGGCTCCCAAACAAAATTGGCGTCCTTTTTCCCCCACAAATAGAGCTTTCTTTTGGTGGTATTTGATCACCTCTGCGGTTTTTATTTTTTGCGCTATAAACAAAAATAGAGCGACAATTTTAAAAAAAATGCAATATTTTTTACTTTTTGCTGTAATAAATATCCCCAAAAACATATATAAAATTTTTTTTTTTTCCTCAGTATAGGCCGATACGTATTCTTCTACCTATTTTTGGTAAAAAAAAATCGCAATAATCGTTTATCGGTTGTTTTGCGCAAAATTTATAGCGTTTACAAAATAGGGGATAGTTCTTTTGCATTTTTTTTTTTTTTTTACTAGTAATGGCGGCGATCAGCGATTTTTTTCGTGACTGCAACATTATGGCGGACACTTCGGACAATTTTGACACATTTTTGGGACCATTGTCATTTTCACAGCAAAAAATGCATTTAAATTGCATTCTTTATTGTGAAAATGACAGTTGCAGTTTGGGAGTTAACCACAGGGGGCGCTGTAACATTTAGGGATCACCTAGTGTGTGTTTAATAGTGTAGGGGGGTGTGGTGTGGCTATATAAGGGATCACTTGATCGATGCGCCGCCACAGTGAAGCACGGGGAAGCCGTGTTTACACACTGCTCTCCCCGTTCTTCAGCTCCGGGGAGCGATCGCGACGGAGCGGCTAAAAACAAATAGCCGCGCCGTCGTCCCGGATCGCTCCCCGAGCGGACCCGACCTCCGCATGTACCGGGGGGGGGGGTCCCGATCGGACCCCCCACCCACATCTAGCAGAGGACGTACAGGTACGTGGATGTGCCTGTCCGTGCCATTCTGCCGACGTAAATGTACATGAGGAGGTCGGGAACTGGTTAAATACGCTATGTGTGCACCAAATGCTTTTTCAAACCCAGTAACCTCGTCGCTGTGCTTCACATATCTTTAGCAGAGCTGTGGGAGGAATCCATTAGGTCCACCCACTACAGGCTGCCTGACAAAAACTACAGGAGGGGTGGAAACCAGACCTGCACAAGGAAGAGAGCGCAGCAGTGACTGGTCTTTATTAAAAGGAAGCTCCTGCACAGAGGCAAACTTTCACATTGATTTGCTGCACATTTCTGGAAGAAATGCCAAGAGCACACCAGTAAATTAAATTGGACATGCATTTCATATATATGGGCCATTTTTGCTTACCTGGAGTTCAGCTTTAAAAGCAATGGCCTAATACACTGCTAACAATTATTGTTTTGATATTACCGATTTAGTCCCATGCTTATCAATCCATAATCTGCATTGTACAGTCGTTTTTAGTGTGTTGCTGAACAGTCACTGAAGCTCCCGGACCTGTATACCTCTTATGTACCAGATAGGATTTTGCATTCAAAGTGGAGGTTCACCCGGAAATGTACATTTTTAACATTAGATTCATGCTCATTTTATCAAGGGGAATCGGGTCGTTTTTTTAAAAACGAAGCAGTACTTACCGTTTTAGAGAGCGATCTTCTCCGCTGCTTCCGGGTATGGGCTGCGGGACTGGACGTTCCTATTTGATTGACAGTCTTCCGACGGTCGCATCTATCGCGTCATGATTTTCCGAAAGTAGCCGAACGTCAGTGCGCAGGCGCCGTATAGAGCCGCACCGACGTTCGGCTACTTTCGGAAAATCGTGACGCGATAGATGCGACCGTCGGAAGCCTGTCAATCAAATAGGAACGCCCAGTCCCGAAGACCATACCCGGAAGCGGCGGAGAAGATCGCTCTCTAAAACGGTAAGTACTGCTTCGTTTTTAAAAAAAATACCCGATTCCCCTAGACAAAATGAGCATGAATCTAATCTTAAAAAAAAAATTCCGGGTGAACTCCCGCTTTAAGCTATGGTCTTGCTGATTTGGTGATTACTTTATTACTTCTAATTTGTTCCATTTTATAATGACATGAAAAATACATGTTTGCTAAGCACAGGGTGCCTTTTTTTTTTTTTTAATTAATGGGAACCCCAAAAAAATATAAATAAAATTAGCATGAATATTGAAATAGACAACAAATTGCATATTAATAGTAAAAAAAAAGGGGGGGGGGGGTGATAAATCCAGATCTAAAAGCCTGCTCTCACTAATCTAGTGACCATAGCCAGGTAGGTAGGTAATTTTAAAGAGTTTTTTTTAGGGCATACATCTGGGTTCCTTAGTCGAGGAAGAGTTGATGGTCAGTGAAGAAAATTTTCTAACATTTTACAATGCCTTGATATACGGTACATTAAAACAAACCTCCAACTACACTGTAGAAAACCTTTTTGTGAGCTTTTTACCTGCCAAAATATTCCGTTTAGCCACACTGGCCTGCAACACTACACAGTTGGAAAGGTTTCCCATGCCAGATTTTTTGCTTCCTCTGACACGTGGGTTCTCGCTGTACTTTGGCCGTCACATCACATTGGTGAGATTCTTCCTGTAAGCTGCATAAACACCATCTCTTTTGCCCTTCAATTAAATTGCTATGGTGCCTTAAAAATGTATTCATACCCCTTGAAACTTTCCACATTTTGTCATTTTACAACTAAAAACGTAAATGTATTTTATTAGAATTTTATGTGATGGACCAACACACCGTAGCGCATAATTGTGAAGTGGAAGGAAAATGATAAATGGTTTTCAAAATTGTTTCCAAACATATGAAAAGTGTGGCGTGCATTTGTATTAAGCCCCCTTTACGTTGATACCCCTAAATAAATCTAGTGGAACCAATTGCCTTTAGAAGTCACCCAATTAGTCCACATGTATGTAATTGAATCTCGGTATAAATACAGCTTTTCTGTGAAGCCCTCAGAGGTTTGTTGGAGAACCTTGGTGAACAAACGGTATCATGAAGGCCAAGGAACACACCAGACAGGTCAGGTATAAAGTTGTGGAGAATTTTAAAGCAGGGTTAGGTTATAAAAAAATATCCCAAGCTTTGAAAATCTCACAGCTACTCTTTGCATTTTTGGATGATTGAACAGCACTGTTCAATCTATCATCCAAAAATGTAAAGAGTATGGCGCAACTGCAAACATTCTAGTGCCGCGTACACACAATCATTTTTCAGCATGAAAAAAAAACATTGTTTTTCAGCATGTTGAAAAAAGTTTTTCCAACTTCATCATTAAAACGACGTTGCTTACACACCATCATTTTAAAAAAATGCTCTAGCAAAGCGCGGTGACGTACAACACGTATGACGGCACTATAAAGGGGAAGTTCCATTCACCTTTGGGCTGCTTTAGCTGATTCCGTGTTGGTAAAAGACGATTCGCGCTTTTTTGTCTGTTACAGCGTGATGAATGTGCTTACTCCATTATGAACGGTAGTTTTACCAAAACTAACGCTCCTGTCTCATAACTTGCTTCTGAGCATGCGTGGGTTTTTAACATCGTTTTAGCCCACACACGATAATTTTTTACAACCCGAAAAACGACCTAGTTTAAAACGGCGTTAAAAAATGCAGCATGTTCGGAAATTTTTTTTTGTCATTTTTTAGAACCTGAAAAATGATGTGAAGCCCACACACAATCATTTTAAATGACATTTTTTTAAAACTACGTTTTTTTTCATGCCGAAAAATGATCGTGTACGCGGCATAAGACATGTCTGTCCACCTAAACTGACTAAAGCACGCCACACTTTTCACATATTTATTTGTAAAAAAAAAAATAAATGAAAACCATTTATCATTTTCCTTCCACTTCACAATTCTGTGCCACTTTGTGTTGGTCTATCATCTAAAATCCCAATAAAATACATTAACATTTTTGGTTGTAAAATGCCAAAATGTAGAATATTTCGAGGGGTATGAATACTTTTTCAAGGCACTATAAATTGACTGCTATGATGGCAAAATCCAGTTATACCCACAGTATGGTAAAATATATTTTATGTGGTTCTAATGAATATTTAACGAGACTCAGTGGTTTATTTTACATTTGCTTGGAGATTGTTATTTTATGTTATTTTTTTAATGAACTCAAAAGTGGCGTCTGCTTTTGCTTACCAAACTGGTCCTGCCTATTTACAGGTATGCATTCACCCCTCTTATGGATGATTCAGACGATGAAGAAGAAGTATTCCTTGTTACAGATCATTTAGGTAATTTCTGCTCTGGCAGTTTTGACTCTTGCTGTCCCCCACCCTCTTCCTTCTTCAATCGGTAAATGCTTTTTCTATTCTGTTTATAGCGGAAGGTATGAAGTTAAGGGGAACAAAGTCAGAGCCTAATGGAACAGCTAAGCCTACTGCTTCTAATATGGTGAGTGAAGACTGTCAAGATTTGTGTAAAATATTTCACATTAGTTTGGATCAACCTCCAAAAGGATGAACGTTTTGTGTAAAATCCTTCTAATAATAATAATAATTTTTTCTTTTGTATATCAGATCTTTAACAACCTACTAACTGCCCTATAGAAGTTTAACTGCTAGAGGGCGGTAGCTGTGCACTGGATCGTGTGTGTGTGTGTACATGGTCTTCCTGCAGGGGTCATGCACACGCCACTTCTGCTGTGATTATTCACAGCAGAAGCCGATCTCCGTGTGCCGGGCACTTGATGTCCGTCGGCGCCCGCCGATCGTCGGACAGAGACTCAAAACGGAGCTCTGCCTATGTAAACAAGGCGGAGTTCCATTCTGACTAGTCAAAGCAACACACATCATAAACACAAACGCTGGCTAGGCACAACGTTTACCCTTTGATCTCCCTAGATGTTTAACCCCTTCCCAGCCAGTGTCACTAGGACAGTGACAGAGTATATATTTTTTAGCACTGATCAGCTTATCGGTGTCACTGGTTCCCGCTAAGTGTCAGTGTCCGATTTTGTCCACTGCAATATCGCAGTCCGGCAATACTGTAAGACTCTAATCGCCATCATTACTATAAAGTATAAAAAAAAATCCCAGTATATATCCCATAGTTTTGTAGATGCTATAACGTTCATGTAAACCAATCTATATACGCTTATTGTGATTTCTTTTTTTTTTGCCTAAATTTATGAAGAAATGTGTTTGTTTTTTTTCTTTTTTTTTTTTTTACATTGGATGTGTTTTTTATACCAGAAGGTAAACATAGATTTTTTTTTTTTCGATCCTTTTTTTGTTGTTTATAGCACGAAAAATAAACGCAGTGGTGATCAAATACCAGTACTTAAAATGTATTTGGGTATAGCGTTGCATGACCGTGCAATTGTCAGTTAAAGTAACGCAGTGCCGTATCCCAAAAAAGTATCCTAGTCATTAAGGAGGGTAAATCTTCCGGAGATTAAGGGCCAGATTCACGTAGCCCGAGCGCAGCGTAACGTAACCGATTTAGGTTACACCGCCGCAAATTTTCTGTCTAAGTGCCCGATCCACAAAGCACTTACCTGGAAATATGCGGCAGTGTATCCTAAATCCGTCCGGCGCAAGGCGGGCCAATTCAAATGGGGCGGGTACCATTTAAATTAGGCGCGCTCCCGCGCTGGATGTACTGCGCATGTTCCCAACGCAAATTTCCCGACGTGCTTTAAGCGAAATTACAACACGCCGACGTTTTGTGAATCGCGACGTGAAAAAAAGACTTGCGCCAGGATTTTATTTTATTTTTTTTTAAAATTCAAAAGCGACGCGGAAAAGACGGGTATACTTTTACATGGTGTACTAATTTTACACTTTGTAAAAGGTGCCCTATCTTTGCGATGGCAAACTAACACTTGCGGCGACGTAACGACGGGAAAAAGTTCCGTGGATCACCGTAACTGCTAATTTGCATACCCGACGCTGGTTTACGACGCAAACTCCCCCCAGCGGCGGCCGCGGTACTGCATCCTAAGATCCGACAGTGTAAAACTATTACACCTGTCGGATCTTAGGGATATCTATGTGTAACTGATTCTATGAATCAGTCGCATAGATAGAAACAGGGATACGACGGCGTATCAGCAGATACGCCGTCGTATCCCTTTTGTGAATCTGGCCCATAGTGTCACACCCAGTGGGTCTTTAAAGCAGCCTAAACCTTTTTCTGATTTAAAATGTATCTAGACCCAGTGTAATATATTGTAGCTTATACATTCTTGGATGTTGTGGCTGCATTATCTTCCCTTTTTTGCTCACTTCCAGTCTTAGGGTGGCTATATTCACATACCTATAGAGGGAACCATGATTGTCTGTAGGCTGGTCTCTTGATTTGGACTACTTACCCCTTATCCACTTTCCTCTCCATTGTATAGGTAGGCATTTTTGGTAGTTCACAGCAGGTAGCTGGGAAAATTTATGCAATTGTTTAAATTATCAGTTCAGTGCATCAGAAGTTCCAAGGACACCTGCAAGATAATTAGTTATTTTTCTGTACTTGCAGAAACTTAGCCTGAAAAAAAGCTAATGCAGCTGCCACATTTAAAAGTTGGTAAGCTGCAATATATTTATTGCATTTTTAGTTTTTTGTGTTTAGATATTCTTTAACCACTTCCCTACCAGCCTATTGCAGAATGATGTCCACAAGGTGGCTCAGTTATCCTGACTGGTCATCATATGATGCCCAGCATGATGAGCCACTCGTGCGAGCCCCCGGGGGGCACGCAGAACAGCCATCAGTGGTGCTGTCTGTCACTCTGACACACCGCATCTCTAATCTTGGTAAAGAGCTTCTGATGTAGGCTCTTTACCACGTGATTAGCTGTGACCAATCACAGCTGATCATGGTAACCAGTAAGTTGACAAGGCACGAGTAGAGGAGAGCCGATCGCCGGCTCTCCTAACGGGAGGGGGGGGGACTGCGCTGATAATCAGTGCATTGATTATCAGCGCAGCCCCCATTGGAGGTGCCCATCACAGATGTAAATCAGTGCCCATCTGTAATGCCTATCAGTGCTGCTACCCCCCCCCCCCCCCGAGGATGCCCACTGGACCACCAGGGATGGCCACTAGACCACCAGGGATAAAAAATAAAAAATGATGCCACCCTAGACCACCAGGGATGAGGAGGACACAAAAAATGGATGCCAATCAGTGCCACAATGGATGCCAATCAGTGCCCACAATGGGCATCACTGATTGGCAAGCATTGTTTGGCACTGATTGGCAGGCATTAGTACAACACATACAATAGTGCCCATCCGTGCCGCCTATCCGTTCCCATCCGTGCCGCCTATCCGTTCCCATCCGTGCCGCCTATCCGTTCCCATCCGTGCCGCCTATCCGTTCCCATCCGTGCTGCCTATCCGTTCCCATCCGTGCCGCCTATCCGTGCCGCCTATCAGTGCCCATCCATGCCGCCCATCAGTGCCGCATATTAGTGCCCATCAATGCCACCACATCAGTGCCACCTCATCGGTGCCCATCAGTGCCGCCTTATCAGTGCCTGTCAGTGCAGTACCATCAGTGCCCATCAGTGAAGGAGAAAACGTACTTATTTACAATGTTTTATAACAAACAAAAAAAACTTTTTTTTTTCAAAATTTTCGGTCTTTTTTTATTTTTATTTTCAGAAAATAAATATCCCAGAGGTGATCAAATACCACCAAAAGAAAGCTCTATTTGTGGTTACAAAATGATAAAAATTTAGTTTAGGTACAGTGTAGCATGACCGCGCAATTGTCATTCAAAATGCAACAGCGCTGAAAGCTAAAAATTGGTCTGGGCGGGAAGGTGTATAAGTGCCCAGTATGGAAGTGGTTAAATACCACAAAAAAAGCTCTATTTGTGGGAAATGTAAATTTTGATACAACGTAGCATGACCGCGCAATTGTCATTTAAAGTGTGACAGCGCTGAAAGCTGAAAATTAGTCTGGGCAGGAAGGGGGTGAAAGTGGCCAGTATTGAAGTGGTTAATAATCTGACCCATGGACTGTACTATGGGCCTCATCAGTAAAGGTTTAGGTATTTCTGGTCCGCATGTGAAGTGCCACAAGAGAGACTAATCTGCAATACAATATGTACTGTACTTGCAGGAAAACTTTAGACGATGCTCTCTGGCAGGTGTTTATTCAAAATACCAATTTTTGCAGCTTTTAGATAAATGCCCAACAACTGCATTTTAAGCAGCATAGAGCGTTTGCTTGTTCCATATTAAATTTTATTATTATAGTAGGGAACTGAATCTGCTTTTTATATTCCATGTTCATGTGTGCTCTTGGTCAAATCTGTATCAATCAAGATAACTGTGCTGAAGACATCCAGATTTGTATTCTCATTATCAAAGTACAGTGTGGAGACCATATAGCATCATTTATTAGAGTCGTGTTGGTTTTTCTGTGACATTTATTACTTGATGCTTCTAAAGTAACATGGTTTTCTATTTTGCCAGGATGAAGACCTTAAGTGGGTGGAAGAAAATATCCCATCTTCATTTGCTGATGTGTAATTATATATTTATTTTTTTCTTCCTTTCTGTATGCTTTTAAGCCCAGTTTCTGCACAGATGTCAATGTAAATCACAGGCCGAAATCGCAAAAAGTAGTACAGATACTACTTTTTTAAATCTGTGCAGCGCCGCAAATGCGACGTCGCACCGATTAGGACGGTGCAAATGCCGCCTATTTGACATGTTTAACCACTTAAGGACCGCCTAACGCAAATATACGTCGGCAGAATGGCACGGCTGGGCTGTTTAATGCCCAGCCGTGGGTCGCGGGCGGGCGCGCGCCCGAGACCCGGTCCGAAGCTCCGTGACCGCGGGACCCGCGGACCCGTTCGCCGCCGGAGTCCTGCGATCGCTCCCTGGAGCTGAAGAACGAGGAGAGCTGTGTGTAAATACACCTTCCCCGTTCTTCACAGTGGCGCTGTCATTGATCGTCTGTTCCCTGATATAGGGAAAGGCGATCAATGACGTCACACGTCCAGCCCCGCCCCCCTACAGTTAGAAACACATATGAGGTCACACTTAACCCCTTCAGCGCCCCCTAGTGGTTAACTCCCAAACGGCAATTGTTATTTTTACAGTAAACAATGCATTTTTATTGCATTTTTTGCTGTGAAAATGACAATGGTTCCAAAAATGTGTCAAAATTGTCTGATGTGCCCGCCATAATGTCGCAGTCACGAAAAAAAAATCGCTGATCGCCGCCATTAGTAGTAAAAAAAAAAATGATTAATAAGAATGCAATAAAACTATCCCCTATTTTGTAAATGCTATATATTTTGCACAAACCAATCGATAAACGCTTATTGCGATTTTTTTTTTTTTTTTTTACCAAAAATATGTAGAAGAATACGTATCGGCCTAAACTGAGGAGAAAAAAAACTTTTTTTATTTTTGGGGGATATTTATTATAGCAAAAAGTAAAAAATATAGATTTTTTTTCAAAATTGTTATCTGTGTGGCTTCATGCACAGCTATCTATTAAAGTCGCACCCGAAATCGGCCCAAAAAAGCAGCTACTTTTGAAAATCAGTGCCGCGCCGCAAAGTCGGCATCACACCGATTGAAACGGTGCCATTGCCGGCAATAGGCCGCAACGTGTCATTCAATTTGACCTGTCAAATTGTATGACAAATCACTCCAATGTAAGCCTCGTACACACGATCAGTCCATCCGATGAGAACGGTCTGAAGGACTGTTGTCATCGGTTAACCGATGAAGCTGACTGATGGTCCGTCGCGCCCACACACCATCAGTTAAATAACCAATCGTGTCAGAACGTGGTGACGTAAAAAACACAATGACGTGCTGAAAAAGCATGCGTCGACTTGATTCTGAGCATGCGTGGATTTTTAACCGATGGTTGTGCCTACTAACGATCGGTTTTGACCTATCGGTTAGGAATCCATCGGTTAAATTTAAAGCAAGTTGGCATTTTTTTAACCGATGGTTAAATAACCTATGGGGCCCACACACGATCGGTTTTGACCGATGAAAACGGTCCATCAGACCGTTGTCCTCTGGTTAACCGATCGTGTGTACGAGGCCTTAGAAATGCATTATATTGGGAAATCGAAATGTTAAAACTCACTGGTAAGAGGTATATAGTCTTCCAATGGGAACACCTGTTTCTGTCACCACTACACAAGGGGGGAATTTCCTATCACTTTATGTTGTGTCTTTAGAACAGAAGGTAAAGGAACTCTCCCACATGGGATACAGGCCGCGAATCAGAAAACTGGATAGGGTTTCTATTTCTAACCATTACTATTTTATTAATAATTGAAGCTAAACTTTTTGGTTTTAGATATACTTTAACCGCTTCTGGACCATCCACCGCACTTTACTGTGGCAGGGCAACCCGGCTGAGCGAAACAATGTACCTATACATTGTCTGTTCTGGCTCTCATGCCGATCGTAAACAAGGCAGACCGCCATTCTGTCAGAGAGGAAGGTGGAGATCTTGTGTTTCTATTAAGTAGGAACACAGATCTGTCTCTTCCTCCAGTTAAGCCACCCCCCACACAGTTAGAAAGCACTCCCTAGGAGCCTTTTTTCTTGGTTGTGTGAACATGGCTTTTCTCACACAGCCTTCCTCTGCTTCATTACTATACTATTCCAAGGACATTTAGTTGTTTCTGAGATTCTGCAGCAACTAAGTCTGTCACCAGTAGTCATGCAAGAATCCAAATTGCTTCAGGTTATGCATTTTCACCACTTTTTTGTCAAACAGCTGCAGTTCGTGACCATGTCTGCCTAAGTTTATTTGTCATAATAAGAAGGTATACCTAATAAACTGACCATATGGTGTAGCCCATGTGGAAATGATAAACAATGAAACCGTATTTTTTTTTTTGTACATACCGTATTTATCGGCGTATATCGCGCACTTTTTTGCCCTGAAAATCAGGGCAAAATCGTGGGTGCGCGATATACGATGATACCCGCGCTGTGTTCGAACCACTGCGCCGACATATACCGAGCGCAGTACACTCGGGTATAGTCGGGCAGGCTCAGCTCCTCTCGCGGTCACGTCCTGTACGTCCTTTACGCGAGAGGAGCCGAGCCTGCCCGACTATACCCGAGTGTACTCCGCTCGGTATATATCGGCGCAGTCGTTCGAACACAGCGCGGGGATGGAGCGGGGAGGACACCACGAAGTACGCCGGACCGGACGAGGCCGCCGATGGACGACGGGCAGGACGCGATGGACGACAGGCAAGACACCGACGAGGGGCATCCAAACTGTAAGTATTTTTTTTTTTTGCAGGAATTTTCCTTCAAGTTCGGGGGTGCGCGCTATACGCCGGGGCGCGTTATAGCCCGATAAATACGGTATTTATTCAAACTCCAGCGCCAAATCCTATATACTCACCTGTCCCTTGCTCTCCTTAGATTTTCACTTTGTGGCTTACTTGGGAGTTGGCCTACTCATGAAAAGTCCCATAGTCTGGCCATGCATGCATAGTAGAGTAGACTAGACTCGCCGCCTTCTTTTGAATTTTTTTGTTGAAATTCCCAATGGTGGACAGTTTTTTTTTTTTTTTTAATGGCCATTCTTCTGCATATGTGCAGCATGGGCAGGAGACTTTTCCAGATGAGACCATACAATTCCCAGCAGGCTGGACTGTGGAGATTTACAATGATCAAGGACAAGGTTAGATTTTGCTGAGCTCTATTGGGTTATATAAACTAACTGTATAAATCCGCATGTGGGTGGTGATGAGTGTGTTGGCACACATTTTGGAATTTCCTGCTGACCTTGGTATGATTTATGTTTTCTCCTTTTTATTTTTAGGGCAC
The DNA here is from genome assembly GCF_905171775.1 of Rana temporaria. Taxonomy (NCBI): domain Eukaryota; kingdom Metazoa; phylum Chordata; class Amphibia; order Anura; family Ranidae; genus Rana; species Rana temporaria. The sequence continues at coordinate 385,719,888 of NC_053492.1, read as the reverse complement.
TTCCAGTATTATTGGACTCTGATGAGGTAATTAAGGCATTATTAATGATGCATAATTACTAAGGGATAAAGACTCCCCCCCCCCCCCCCCCTTTTTTTGTTTTGTTTTCGTTTTATTGAGATTTGTACAAAATACAGATGAATTGTATTTGGAATGCTAAAAAAACATAAAGAGGAACAAATCAAAAAACGATGACTTCAATTTTCACATAATGCAACACCGATACAAGACAGGGTTTATTTACTAAAGCTGAAGGGGTAGATCCACAAAGAAAGTACGCCAGCGTATCTATTGATACGCCGGCGTAATTTCAAAACTCCCACGTCGTATCTTTGTTTTGAATCCTCAAAACAAGATACAACGGCATCTGGGTTAGAGCCACCTTCGGATCTTAGATGCAATTTTTTGACGTCTGCTAGGTGGCGTTCCCGTCGTAATCCGCGTCGAGTATGCAAATTAGCTATTTCCGACGATCCACGAACGTACGAGCGGCAGTCGCATTTTTTTACGTCGTTTCCGTTCGGCTTTTTCCGGCGTATAGTTAAAGCTGCTATCTGGTGGCGTACTCAATTTTAAGTATGGCCGTCGTTCCCGCGTATAATTTTGAAAATTTTACGTCGTTTGCGTAAGTCGTCCGTGAATGGGGCTGGACGCCATTTACGTACACGTCGAAAACAATGACGTCCTTGCGACGTCATTTGGAGCAATGCACCCTGGGAGTTTTGATGGAAGGTGCATGCGCAGTTCGTTCAGTTGCGGGGACGCGCTTCATTTAAATGAAACACGTCCCCTACCCGCCCAATTTGAATTCCGCGCCCTTACGCCGTGAGAGATACAGTACGCCGCCGTAACTTACGGCGCAAATTTGTTGATTCAAACCAAGTCAAAGTAAGTTACTGTGGCGTAGCGTATCTGACATCTGCGCCGGGCGCAGCGTATGTATGTGGATCTGCCCCGAAGTGTGCAAAATCAGGCTCACTTCTGTATAGAAACCAATCAGCTTCCAGATTGTATTGCCAAACCCTAACTGAACCAGCTGAGGTTAGAAGCTGATTGGCTACCATGCAAAGCTGCACCAGATTCTGAGTGCTCCGGCTTTAGTAAATGTACCCCATAGTGATAAGCCTCATTGGAAACAAAAGCCTTAGAAAACGAATATATGCTGCCTAATAGGTGAAATCTTGGTTAGTCTAACAACAATGAAGAACTCCTTGCAGAGATCACATTCCAAGCGAGAAGATATACAAATAAAGACACCTTTTACATTGTGAGTTAATGATTGTAACTCTTTATTTCAGGAGATCATGATGACCAAATATGAAATGTCAAAGATCGAGTGATGTCAACCGAGATTGCTCCTTGACAATGAACTGTGAACTGCTTCCCCGGGAGGCCAGGATTGGGACTGGCTACTTCAGTGTTGGAGACTTCTGATAATAATCCAGTATATGGCGTGTTTGTACTATCCAATCATCGTAAACAGATCTTCCTTCTTTATACATCTGACTGGAAATGTGTCATAAGGGGATTATTTTACAGCATAAAGACTTTAACTTCCATACAAATTAAAATTTTTGAATGTATTATTTACTATTTAAAAAACAAAACAAAAAAAAAATATTTTGTTGGATTGAGTTTAAGTCCTAAGATTATTTAAAAAAAAAACTTAATGCAACATTTCTCACTCTTAAAGTGGTTGTAAACCCTATTTTACAACTTTATGCTACAGGTAAACCTATATTAAGGCTTACCTGTAGCCAACGAGGATATCTCCTAAACCGTGTAGGTTTAGGAGATATCCCCTGTCCCGATATCATCGGCACATGCGCAGCGGGAAAAACTGAAGCAATGGCACCTATGTGCCGTTGCTGCAGTCTCTGTGCAGATACTGGCGGCTCCTGCGCGGGAGTGACGTCATCAATCACAGCGCCGGAGCCGCGATACCCAGAAGTAACTCATGTCAGCGGCCCGAGGGGGAGACGAGGACCGCTGTGGAGGCTTTGATCTGGGGTAAGTAATACATAATGAGCTAGTACGCTATGCATACTAGCTCATGATGCCTTTGTCTTGCAGGGTTAGTTTTTTTTCTTTCTTTTTTTTTTTAAGAGGGTTTACTTCCTCTTTAAAACATACTATGCTTGGCCAATTGAGCATCATGAGATATTTTTCAGTAACGGTGGTTTCAATATGTCGGTTCCGGTCATTCACCATTACAGAATAGTCGCTGATTATTTCCAATAACGGATATTACAGTGAACAGCGAGTCATTCTAGGCACAGTCTGTGTGTTCTGTGATTTCTGTTTCAAACTAATTTATGTTGGCCATTCCAATACAGTTGTTTGGTCCAGGCTATTTTTTTATTGCTTACAGATGTTTTTTTGCGTTGTCCGTGCATAACATATTAACAAAGCAAGCACATTTTGGGCAATTGGCAGATGTTTTCTGGGAAAGTATGGATGAAGCAAGCTTCTTTGCTAATATGCATACATTTTGCTGAGTTTTCAGAAGATCCTTTTTTAAAGCACTTGTAATAGGAGAGCAGTCAGCACTTTATCCCCACACATTGCTTATGCAATAGCTGGCATTCTAATCAGCGGTGTTGATTACAAAAGCAATAATTATTCAGCACGATGTCTGAATATTATATTTATTTAGTGATGGGGTGTATGCAGCTATTTTGGTTCGAATTAATTTTAGTTTTTTTAAAAATGTGAATCTGACGAAGAACTAAATCTTTTAAAGAGGTTAATTTAGTATATGCCCATAATGGATGTCGTTCTTGCTTGCAAGACTTAATGGTCGCATATGTCTGTACTACTATTATGAAATGGATAATAGACACGTATGTTATGTTGGAGCAAACGTGCACAAATGATAATCTCATGGACTACTTTGATGACTAATGTTAGCTAGGCTGGCAATTGTTTCAGACTCAACAGAAAATCTTAGCTGTAGGTAAAAGAAGCACTGCGCAATGTCCAGTAATAAACAGGTGCCAATCAGGAATTGGCTTTTGCAAATCTAGTATTGTCTGCACAAAATTGCTTATTGTGGACAGTGAAAGGGTGAAGGTGACCATACACTGTACAGTCCGATTGTACTATCACCTGTAGATCTACCATCAACTATATAGTTCAAGGGCCTGCCTAGTTTGATACAAACAATGGGCCAGATTCACATAGAATTGCGGCCGTGTAACGTAACCCGTTTACGTTACACCGCCGCAAGTTTTCAGTGTTAGCGCCCGATCCACAGAGCACTTACCTGTAAACTTGCGGCGGTGTATCGTAAACACGTCCGGCGCAAGCCGGCCCAATTCAAATGGGGCGGGTACCTGTTAAATTAGGCGCGCTCCCGCGCCGGACGTACTGCGCATGCTCCGTTCGCAATTTTCCCGACGTGCTTTGCGCAAAATTACAGCGACGCAACGTGTTTGTGAATCGCGAAGTGCGTAACGTACTTACGCCGGGAAAAAAAAAATTCAAAAGCGACGCGGGAACGACGGGCATACTATAACATGGTGGAGTAATTTTACACCATGTTAAAGTACCCCTAATTTTGCGACGGGAAACTAAGACTTGCGCCGACGTAACGACGGGCAAAACCTTTGTGGATCGCCGTAACTGCTAATTGTCATACCCGACGCTGGAATACAACGCAAACTCCACCCAGCGGCAGCCGAGGTACTGCATCCTAAGATCCGACGGTGTAAGTCAATTACACCTGTCGGATCTTAGGGCTATCTATGCGGAACTGATTCTATGAATCAGCCGCATAGATAGAACAACAGATACGACGGTGTATCAGGAGATACGCCGTCGTATCTGTTCTGTGAATCTGGCCCAGAAAGTGTTATCAGGTTTGTCCAATATTACATTGTTTTGGTAAATCCAAAGGAGAATATACTATTAAATTGTATAATGTATGGCCAGCTTTACACCTGAGTGAAGTGTTGTATTGTTCCTTTGCACCCACTCTGCTGCTCTGAAGTTTTGTTTTGCGCACATTTTGCTCCTCACCCCTGCCATTACAGAGCTGTACACCCAGTTCTTGCTGATTTTGACACACACAGGCAGAAGATGCTGCAGGACCAAGTAACCTACAAAAGTACAGCATTGACTAAATAATGCCTTTTGTGTTTTTTAGTGCTTTATTACAAATGACTGTGAGGCTGGATTCACACTTTGCAATGTTAAATTGCATGCAGTTTTCTGCATTGTGACATGTGTTTTGGGTGTTGATGTGCCTTTACTGCAGTTCCCTGCACACGTTTTGCATGGTACTGCGTGACAAAAAAAAAGGGGGAGTTGGTCACAAAGCATATTTTTGCATTAAATAAATCATAGCAAAATATATTTCTATGAGCCCCCACAACACACACTGATCATGTAAAAATGACGCAGACTGGGTTTTCCATTATACTCTTCATTTCAACACCAATATGAATGCTTTGATTGATTTATATGCCAGTTCCATGTTTTGATGTGGCTGTAGCTGGCTGCATTGTACCTCTGCTTAGATTTGAATGAAGCCTGAATGTTGCTGTTGGGGTCATGGAGACAGTGATGGCTTTGTGCGTTTGTTTAGAACCATTACAGACCCCTCTTGTAAAGCTGTTTATTCCCTAGCACATATAATTTGAATTTAGTAACTCTTCCTGATCATGATGTAGTGCAATCACAAAATCCCGATGTAGTCAAGTATATAACTGTAGCTCTCAATAGATGATTAGTAGTAGGCGCCTACGCCTTTCAAAGAAAATCGTGTGCTGCTCCACTTCAAAACCAGGTTCTTCCTATAAAGATTGTGTAGTTAAAGTGTTACTAAACCCACAACAGTAAAACCAGTGTGTATATGCAGTAAATCATGTTTGTTATACTCACTGTGGAACCTAAGGCCTCGTGTAAAAAGGCTGTTTGATCCTGGCTTCTCGGATCCTCCCCTCCTTCCATTGTCCCCTGATAATTTCCTGATAACCGAGTCTATGGTGTCAAGCTGCCAATGCTGAGTTTGGTGTGTATTGCTAGAGAGATTGCTAGAGAGTTTTTTTTTCTTGGGAGAGTGCATGTGATCAGCACAGGGTGAATCGGCACTGTCCAGACAGAGGGTCAGGGGTCTTGCAGTCTAATAGGACAGTCAGAAAATGCCTCCTACAAGCTTTAACCAGTGCTTGGCTGGACACTGATAGTCACAAGACTGCTCTAACTGCTGATGTGAAAGTATTTAGCAGTTTATATTTATTAAAATAATTGCATTTTCATGTTCTGTGCACTGTGGGAGACCAGATATTGTAAATGCAGCGTCCTGGGTTTAGTAACACTTTAAAGTGGAGGTTCACCCTATAAAAAATTTCTAACATTATATCCAGCCCAGTTCTGCAAATAACATGACACTGACTTTTTTTTTTTTTTTTCCCTGCAGATACCGTTTAGCCATAGAATTCACCGCGGCTTCCGGGTAGGGAATCCCGCGGGAGTGGGCGTTCCTATTGACATGCCAATCAATTGGCATGCTAAACGACGCGCGTCATGACTTCCCGAAGGAAGGTCGGCTCGGCTCTATTCGGCGCCAGTGCGTAGGCGCCGAATAGAGCCGAGCCGACCCGAGCTTCCTTCGGGAAGTCGTGACGCGTTGTGTGCGCCGTCGTTTAGCATGCCAATTGATTGGCATGTCAATAGGAACGCCCACTCCCGCGGGATTCCCTACCCGGAAGCCACGGTGAATTCTATGGCTAAACGATATCTACAGGGGAAAAAAAAAAAAAGGTCAGTGTCATGTTATTTGCAGAACTGGGCTGGATATAATGTTAGAAATTTTTTATAGGGTGAACCTCCACTTTAAGTGTGTTAACACTTTAAACAATTTACAAAAGATATTAATGGCTCCCACGCCATATACAGTTACAATATAAAAATATAAATAACATGAACATTCAATTTAACCAATAAATGCCACAACTAAAGTCCCATCCACCAGTGTGAAAAGTGTTCTATATGTGAGTACGTCTCTTTCCACTTATTGGGACAATGTGTCACCATGTGTGCCACTCCAATGCACTCATCCCAATGATATTACTCCCTAGCAAAAGGGAAGGTCATAAGCACTTAATTCAGAAACTCGGATGCACTCTCCAAATTCTTTCACAAATTGTCAGTAATCCATCCACAGGAATACCCAACGATGTTGCCAATTCCTCTCAGGGAGTATACAATGCACAATAGAAAAACAATTATGTTCTCATAGTGCAGTATTTATTGAATATAGTTGCCCACACAATAAAAAAAATATATATTCACTCACATTTTTCGGTGCCCAGTTGCTCTGCACCAATGCACTCAGCTTGTTGTCCAATCTTGACCGCCCCTCCGCTCTCGGGAATCGGCGCACATTCCAAAGACTGGAACCTGGAAGTCACATCACCACAGTGAGCCGGTTTATATGGTGACGTCACTTCTGGTTCCTGTCTTTTGAACGCTGGCCGACTCCCGAGAGCGAAGCTGATTAGATACTACATGCTGAGTGTATTGGTGCTGAGAAACTGGTTACCAAAAAATGTCCGATTACTTCGAAAGCGGTAATTTTCATCAGATTTTCTGATCGTGTATGCTAGGCTTAAAGGGGTTGTAAAGGAATGAGAGAACAGAAACTAGAACGCCGGAGGTGATATAGATGAAGGAATTTAATAGGTATTTACTCATTTTTTTAACAGAATCATTACACTATTCTGTCTGTCTACCTTGCAGACATTAATTTTAGGCAAAAAAATGTTTTCCTTTAAGCGATTCCGACCTTCCCTTTTGCTAGGGTGGTCATATCATTGGGGTGAGTGCATTGGAGTCGCACACGTGGTGACACATTGTCACAATAAGAAGTGGAGAGAGACTTCCTCCCATATAGTCTAGTCAATATTCCAATTGCACACGTTCCTGGTAAAAATGGCTTGTAAAGAAAGGATGGGTGCTGAAACTATTACCAGCTGGGTACTGGAGACATCAAACAAACGAACATGTTCGCCAGCACAACGAGGATCATCCAATTACGTCCAAATTTTTTTTAATGCAAAACAAACATCACAATGGTGCAACGTTTCGAGGTCGAGCAGGACCCCTTCGTCAGGCAAGTGATAAATTCCTCCCATATAGAACACCTTTTTCACATTGGTGGATGGGACTCTAGTTGTGGCATTTAATGTTTATTTTATTTATATTTTTATATTGTAAATGGATATAGTGTCAGAGAGCCTATTGATATATTTTGTAAATAACTGTAGGATTTGGAACTCAACTTTTTTTGTTTTTATGAGGTAGGGAAGGATTTGGAGCTTTTCCCAGGGTTTGCTGTCCTTGTCAGTTGTAAAAGATTTTCGGTAACTTGGTACAAGACGGTAAACATTTGACACCTCTTTCCACTATGCTAAAGACTAAAATTGTGGAGAACTTCTCACTTCCTGTTCTTCTGATCGGAAGTGAAAATCCTCCCCCAAATGAAAAAAATAAAGGATTTTAACTGTCCCCAATCTATCCAAAACAAACTAAAGTTTTGGCTGAAATTCCACACTAAGATAAGTTGTATAGTTTACATCTTAATGGAGATCATTCGTTTTGTCATAGTTCTGTGATAAATGCTGATAATTTGAATTGGGTCAAGTCCACATGTAAGGTAATGGAGACATCCCAAACATCTGGGTACAAAATTATCCATAGAATTGCTAATTGGATTATTTCCTTCAGATCACTTCAGTACCTCGTTAGAATTCCATGTCTCTCCATTTACTGAAATTTATGTTTAAATGTGTGAAAAATATTCATTATTGAAATATTTTACGTGACATTATCGTATCAACATATGAGACCATTCGCTACTTTTAACTGCACTATGTCATAAAGAATAAGTACAAATGTTTTATGTAATATTTTGTTTATTTAACACTATTGTAAAAAATAATTTTTATACTGGTAATGCTGATAGAAGTATTGGATGGAATGGTATGATCTGCTAAACAATTTGCTTCCTTTTTTTTTTTTTTCTTGCCATGCAAGAATGGCATGTTCATTTTGAAGGAATTTCTTTACTTGAAACAAGTCTGTGTTACTGTGCCTTAAACTTATTCTGACTTTGAATAAAACTGTGTTTCTTATTCTGCTTTGTGTGTGGTTTTTAAAGTTGAACTCAGCCCAGTACAGTTAATAAATTAGAAAAAAAAATACTTTGCTGGAAAACCCCCCTTTTTATTGCTAGTTCACACCAGACGCAGTTCCGTTCAGTTCCATGCGCTTTTTTCTGCACAAAATGCATGCACAGTGTTTTCCATGTATTCCAATGGCTCTAGTTTACACCAGTTCCTGCACCAGAAACTGATTGCACTTGGTCCAGAGCCTCAGGTCACCTCTTCCAGAAAATAAACTATTCATACAGGGGGCCCCAGTAAATAAAAGACTGCATGTTCATTAATTTTACTGTCCTACCTGTAGGCCATTTGGGTCCCCCAAAAGCCTGGCAAAAAAAACTTCAGCAATCCCCACGTCATTCCTTGTTGCTAGGACATGAAAACCATTGGATGCTCACTACCAGAATTGCAGTAATGAAAACTAATAGTGAATATAAGTTTCAGAGCCAAAACTTTATATTTATTACTAGGGATGCACCAATGGCACTTTTTTGACACCGAGTACCGATACTTGACATCATGTACTCGCCGATACCAATTACCGATACCCTAGGAAAAGGTGTGGTTTGGGAGGTCACGGAAGTTGAGGCTGGGGTGAAATAGGGATTGTGGGGCGGGAGAGTTGGGATGAAAAGGGATGTGATTGCTGGGGGGGGGGGGGGGGGGGGGAATAGGAGGTTTATTGGGGAAACATGGGGGCAGGGGTGACAGCTGGTAGAGGGAAGAAGGAGGCAACAGGCAGAAGAGACTTCAGGCATGGTACAGGAGACAGTCAGGGACTGCAGGCATGGAACAGGAGACAGTTAAGGACTGCAGGCATGGTACATTAGACGGTTAGGGACTGCAGACATGGTACATGAGACAGTTAGGGACTGCAGGCATGGTACAGGAGACAGTTGGGGACGGCAGGCAATGGGATGGTACAGGAGACAGTTAGGGACTGCAGGCAACGGCATGGTACAGAAGACAGTTGGGGACTGCAGGCAATGGCATGGTACAGGAGAAATTTAGGGGCTGCAGGCATGGTACAGGAGACAGGGGCTGCAGGCAATGGCATGGTACAGGAGACATTTAGGGGCTGCAGGCATGGTACAAGAGACAGGGAATGCAAGGAGGAGGGAGAGAGCCCTGCTGCTCAGTACAACAGGATAAGATGTACAGTGTCTTCGCATACCTGTTCTCTGCCTCAGCTTCAGGGAGAGCCCGGATCCAGTGCTCTGTGTGGCCGGGAACTGGAGGAGGGAGGTGTGCAGTGCGGAGACAGGCTGGTGGGCTGTTAGGACAGGAAGCCCGACGGGCCTGCACCATGCAATGACAGGAGGAAGCAGCGGGGATGGCATTGCACTGTCTGTAGGGGAGGAGGAGGCGGTCCGCTCCCACGTGACGTCACTTCCGGTAACGACTCCCGGTATTGAAGCATTTCCGCAAGTACCGATGCTTGCGAAAATGCCTAGTATCGGGACCGATATCGGTGCATCCCTATTTATTACTTCTGTTTCCTAAAGTCACTATGTACCTGAATAAACATAGAAGCTTTAAATTTTTGCAAACAAAAAGGTGAAGCATGGGGGAGAAACTTGTTATATCTGTTTACTAAAGCCTAAAAATATTCTCCTCCATGCTTACAACCACTGAGATTTGTACATAAGTGTGCACGCAGTTTGAACCCCACTCCTTGAAACTGTGAAAATGAAAGAAATGTATCTTTTAGGGATGCACCAATATCATTATCGGTGCCGATTGCGAGCATTTTCACGAGTACTAGTGAAAATGCTCCTGATACGGAAACCGATACTTTGCGGTGCAATTTGCGCCAATACAAAATGAATGGGCACAAATAGCATGTGATTTGAACCGAAATGTAGTGAAATTCCTGTCTGAATCGCATGTGATTTCCCCCACCGCTCGTGTGTGTGTGTGTAGAAAGGGAAAACCGCCACCTAGTGGGCAGTTTATTAAAGTAAAAATTTACATTAAAGCGGAGTTCAAACCCGTTTTTTTTAGTTTATTAAAAGTCAGCAGCTACAAAAAGTGTAGATTCTGACTTTTAATAAACAGACACTTACTTGTCCCACGATGTGGGTGCCCCGGAGCCGTCATAGCAACTGTGGGCACCCGGCCGTGACAGCTTACGTCTTCACGGTTGGGTGCGCACTGTGCATGCGCGAGTCGTTCTATTGGCCAGGCAATCTTCTGGGACCTGTGTTGTGTCCCCGAAAATTTCTGGCAAGGAGGGGCTGCCTATGGTAAGTGCAGGAGTTGCCTAGGCAGCCGCAAGGAGGAAGAGGGACAGGAAGTCCCACTACAAAGAAGGTACCCACCGCACTCCCCCCCCCCACAAAAATTACATGCCAAACGTGGCAGGTAAGGGGGCGAGGAGAGCTTAAAGCGAAGTTGCACTTTTGGGTGGAACTCCGCTTTAAGTACAGTTCAAATGCAAAATCTGCACAGGTGTTCCGGCCCTGCCGACGATCAAAAACCACAGCCGCTGGAGGTGCTCGCAGGCCTGAAGAAGATGTATAGGCGGTCCGCCCCCAAGCTGACATAACTTCTGAGTTATACCAGTCCTGTGAGGATATAAATATGATTTGTTTTATAAACTGCTTTGTATTTCCTTTATAAGTTATGTTTACTTGTTTTACAACTTTTTTTCTGAATAAAATCAAATCTAAATTACTCAATTTACAAGATTTAACCACTTGCCGTCTGCCACACACACATATACGACGGCAGAATTGCACAGGCAGGCAAATGGGCGTGCAGGTACGTCCCTTTTGAATTTGCCGCCTTGCAGGCACATACGGGAGTGTGCCTGTGGGTCCCACAAACTCAATGTTCGCCGGGGGCCCATGATCGTGAGACCGAGAGGCAGAACGGGGAGATGCCTATGTAAACAAGGCATTTCCCTGTTCTGCCTAGTGACATGACAGGGATCTACTGCTCCCTGTCATTGGGAGCAGTGATTGCTGTCATGTTAGTGGTAGCCCATCCCTCCCACAGTTAGAATCACTCCCTAGGACACACTTAACACCTTGATCGCCCCCTAGTGTTTAACCCCCTTCCCTGCCAGTGTCATTTACAGAGTAATCTGTACATTTTTGTAGCACTGATCGCTGTATACATATGACAATTGTCCCAAAATAGTGTCAAAAGTGTCTGATGTGTCCGCCATAATGTCGCAGTCATGATAAAAATCACAGATCGCCGCCATTACTAAAAAAAAAAAATATATATATATATATATATATATCCCCTATTTTGTAGCCGCTATACAGTCGTATGCAAATGTTTAGGAACCCCTGACAATTTCCAAGATTATCATTTATAAGTATTTGGGTGTTTTGGATCAGCAATTTCATTTTGATCTATTAAATAACTTAAGGTCACAGTAATATTTCAGTAGCGAAAATACCAGTTACTCACCGGTAGCTGTTTTTCTATGAGTCTTACAGGACGGCACCTTGAGAGTAGACTGGCTTCACCTGACAGGAAACACAATCAAAAAGAGGTTTAAAAACCCCGCCCCTCCCCGTGCACCTCAGTTCGTGATAAAGTAACCACCATAAGAGCACAGGAACCAGTATATGAAAATACAAACCATACAAAGTCATCAGGGTGGGAAATAGGCCTGCCGTCCTGTAAGACTCCTAGAAAAACAGCTACCGGTGAGTAACTGGTATTTTCTCGAGTCGTCTTCCAGGACGGCACCTTGAGAGATAAGCAAGTAACCCTCAGGCCTACCTTAGGGCGGGACCACTGCCTGCAGGACTCTTCTGCCAAACGTCAAGTCTTGGGGTGACAGGAGTTCCACTCGGTAGTGTTTTAGAAAGGTGTTCTGGCTTGACCACGTTGCTGATCTACAGATTTGTTCCACTGAAACTCCTGCTCTCTCTGCCCAGGAGGTTGCTATAGATCTCGTGGAATGTGCCTTGACTTTAGGTACTGTTTTGCCAGCCTTACTGTATGCTACTGAAATTGCCTGTCTTATCCATCTAGATATGGAGGCTCTAGATGCTTGGCAACCCTTTTTCTGTCCTGAAAAGTTGATTAGCAAGTGTGATGAGCGTCTGAACTCGCTCACCCTTTCTAAATAAATTAACAAACAGCGTCTTACATCCAAACAATGAAAGGTTCGTTCTCTTTCATTCTGTGGGTTTGCGCAAAAAGAAGGAAGTATAATTTCTTGTGACCTATGAAACTTCGTTGCCACCTTAGGTAGGTACAGGGGATCCTGACTTAGGACTACCCTGTCCTCGAATAAACGAAAATAAGGCTCTTTGATTGAGAGCGCTTGCATGTCTCCTATTCTTTTGGCCGTAGTGATGGCCAAAAGAAAGGAGAATTTAAATACTAACAGCCTAACCGGAATGCTGTCTATCGGTTCAAACGGAGGTTTGGATAGCTGGTCTAACACCAGGGAGAGGTCCCAAGGGGGAACTCTGGATATCTGTATAGGTGACAACCTATCCCTGGCCGTCAGGAACCTCTTAATAAGAGGATCCAGAGCCAGCCTCTTGTCTAAAAAGTAGGACAAGGCGGCAACCTGTACTCTTAGGGTTCTCGTAGTTAGACCTAGATCTACCCCTTCCTGAAGGAACTCCAAGATAACTGATATTTCGGGTAGTGGAGCTTGTCTTGCCGCGCACCAGCGTGAAAACACTCCCCAGGTCTTGGCATAGATCTTCCTGGTAACTTCCTTACGACTCGCTAAGAGGGTATCTATTACCTTCTCTGAGCAACCCTTCCGCTGCAGGTTCCACCTCTCAAGTACCAGGCCGTCAGACTGAAAAAGCCTGGCTCTGGATGAAAGATCGGCCCCTGCCGCAGAAGGTCCACCCGGACCGGGAGAGGGAGGGGAGGAAGGACTGACCACTGATCTAACATTGGAAACCAAGATCTTTTGGGCCACCAGGGAGCGATCAGGATCAGCTTCCCTTGTGAACGACTCAGTTTTTGCAATACCCTCGGGATCAGATTCAGGGGAGGGAAGGCATAGGCTAGGTAAAATGTCCAGGCCTGGGCCAACGCGTCCACACCCTCCGATCCCTGATCCCGGGAGAGGGAGAAGAACCTTTCTATCTTCTTGTTCCTCCTGTGAGCAAAGAGGTCTATTTCTGGGATGCCTAAATGATGACATACCCAATCGAAGACCTCCTGACTTGGTTCCCACTCTCCCTGGAGAATGGGTTGGCGGCTTAGAAAGTCCGCTTCTAGGTTTAGGACTCCCCTGATGTGAACTGCTGACAGGGAGCGGACCCTCTGTTCTGCCCAGCCTATAATTTCTAAGGACAACCTTAGGAGCGAACGGGACCTGGTGCCTCCCTGATGGTTCAGAAACGCCACCGTGGTCGCGTTGTCGGAGAGAATTTGTATTTCTTGGTTCAGGATTTTCTCCTCGAACGCTTCCAAGGCTCTTCCGACCGCTGATAATTCTCGGAAGTTGGAAGACGACTCCCTTTGGTGTCGATCCCAGGAACCCTGGGCCTGTAGGCCCGCCATGTGGGCTCCCCATCCCCAGGAGCTGGCATCCGTGGTTATCCTGAGGGGGTTTTACTGGTTCCACTGAAGGCCTCTTCCCAAGTTCCGAGGAATGAGCCACCACTCTAGAGTGCTCTTTACCGACTCTGGAATGGAGACCCTGGAGTCTAGGGATGTTTCCTTCCCGTCCCAGGAGGAGAGGAGGAAGGCCTGTAGTGGCCTGTAGTGGAGCTGGGCCCACGGAACTGCTGGGATGCATGAGGTCATAAGTCCCAACAATTTCATGATCTCCCTGAGTGAAATATCTGCTGTTCCCCTGACAGACCTGACCACTGAGATGAGTCTCTGGACCTTGTCTACTGGTAGGAGAAGCTTTTTCTCTAAGGAATCTATTAAGAATCCCAGATAGATCTTTCTCTGTTCTGGGAGGAGAGAAGATTTTTCTCTGTTTATAATCCATCCTAAGGATTCCAGTGTAGTCAGGACGGTGGTCAGGTCCGTGAGAAGAAGTGCTCGACTGGGATTGAACAGCAGCAGATCGTCGAGGTAGGGAACAAGGGAGATGCCCTTCAGATGTAGAAAGGCGACCACCTCGGCTAGCACCTTCGTGAAAACTCTTGGGCTGGAGGCAAGCCCAAAGGGAAGAGCGGTGAATTGCCAGTGTTGGATCCCCTGAGGGGAAACAATGGCGAATCTCAGGAATCTTTAATGGTCCTGGTAAATGGGGACATGGAGGTAGGCGTCCTTCAGGTCTATGGTTATCAAAAATACCCCTTCTAAAAGAAGTCCTTTGAGACTGTAAATGTTCTCCATGCGGAACCTGTTGTAGAGGAGATAAGTATTCAGGGGTTTTAAGTTGATGATTAGACGGAATTTTCCTGAGGGTTTTGGTACTACGAAGATGTGAGAGTACACTCCCTGACCCTGTTGGTCTACCGGAACTGGGACTATGACCCCCTGTTGTGCTAGGTCTGACACATTCCCTAGAAGGCTTGCCGCTTTGAGGGGATTTTGGGGTAAATGAGTGAGGAGGAAAATTGGTGGGGGAAGATGGCGGAATTCCAATCTGTAGCCTTCCTTCACTATCTGCAAAATATGAGGACTCCGTGTTATGCTTTCCCAAGCTGGAAGAAATCGGGAGAGCCTTCCCCCGACTCTCGAGTCACTTGGAGTCTTTCCCAGCGGGTTTAGGATCAGAGAAAAGGATTCCCCCTTTTGGTTTATCCTTTCCTGTGATCCACCTCCTATTAAAGGCCGCTCTTCGGTCTGAAGGTCGTTTTTTATTCTGGGGGCCTCGAAAAAATCTCCTCCTATTTTGTTTAGGTTTGGGAGGGAACCGTTTACCCTTTTCTGAGGCCCTAGTTAGAGCCTGGTCTAAACCTGTCCCAAAGAGGAGGGATCCCTCAAAGGGCAGGGCACAGAGACGGGATTTGGAGGCCAAATCTCCTTCCCATGTTTTGAGCCATAGTGCCCTTCTCGAGGCGTTAATAAGAGCGCCCGTTTTAGCAGAGGCTCAAGCGGACTCAATTGATGCGTCTGCTAGATAGGCGACAGCGCTACCTATGACTCTAAGGGAATCTCGGATATCCTTAAACTTTGAAGTCTGCAGGATATGTTCCAACATCCTGGATAGCCAGGTATCCGTATTCCTGGCAATGCAGGATGAGGCCAGGGCGGGCCCAAGGGCTGCCGCATTAGCCTCCCAGGCCCTGCGAAGGGAGGTCTCTGCCCGTCTGTCTAGTGAATCTTTTAAATTCCCAGCATCCTCAAAGGAAAGGTCAGACTGTCTAGACAGTTGAGCTAGGGAAGCGTCTAGTTTAGGGACTTTGAAAAAATTGTTTTCTAATTCCTCCTTAAAGGGACAGCGCCTTTTCCAGGTTTTGTACCTTAGAAACTTCTTTTCAGGTTCAGCCCACTCTCTTAGAACTAAGTCCTGAAGAGATTGGTGAACTGGGATAACCTTTGGCTGGGGTTTAGCCAAACCCTGGTACATCTTATCCTGTGCTGACACTAGTTCGGCCGGCTGCTGAATCCCTTCAGAGGTATAGATAGCCGCCAGTAAACCACCCATGTCATCCGCTGAAAAAATGAATTTGCCTGATCTAGCATCTTCATCCTCCTCATCTGTCTGGCTATCAATGAGACCTTCTTCCTGAGCCTCTGAATCCTCAGAGTCTGACAGAAGAACGTCCCTAGCCCTCAACAATTTTGGAGCCGAGGTGGATAAGCTTTCCTGTGAGGAGGGTCCAGCTGCTAGGGGATCAGGTTCTTTGGTTTTTAAGACTTCCTTAAACTCTTTTAATGTGGAAAGCATCTCTGACTGAACCGTCAGGAATTCTTTCATTATTAGCGAAGTTTCCTTCCCTGTGAGTTTTTGAATGCACTTAGCACACAAAAGCTTGGAATAGTCTGTGGCTAGCTTAATGCTACAATTCCCACATCTTTTAGCTTTAGATGTATGTTTAGCAGAAACACTAGAAGCCTCCCCCTGGGCAGTAACCTCTTCCCCTGAAAGTAAAAGACAAGGCTTTAATACAAAAGGAGTAGGGGAAGGGAAGGGGGGTGTGTGGGGAATAAGGACCCAGTCCAAGTGCCCCAATGAAGTTGTTTTTAGAGGTAGACTCACCCCTGGTGGGTTCCTCTGCAGCAGCAGTTAGTGCCGGGCGGTCCTCACGCTCCATGGCACCGTCGAATCGGGCGCCACTCTCTCCCCTGCTGCGCTCCGTGCGTGTGAGCTAACGCCGATGGCGGCCGCCATTTTGGTGAAGACCGGAACCGGAAGTGCGTCATCACCATGCGCCGCCATCGACGCAGTGTCGAAATGCTGGCTCCACCGAGAAACGAGCCTGGGAAAACAGCAGCCGAGTCCACAGCGCGGAGATGCGTCTTTACCCGGCCCAGCAGGTAGGAGGACGCTCGGGAGAGAGGGATTCCAGCCACCTAGGTGTTCTGAGGTAGCCACTATCCCAGATACACCTAGCAGGGGGGGTTTTCCAAACAAAGTTTTCCTTCAGCTCCCCCCCCCCCCTCAATACGGGGAGACCCTCTGGACAGGCAATAGCCTCACTGAGCTCAAGGCCTCCCAGGACCCATGGCTCATATTCCAGGAGGGGGACCACCAGCCCCAGGCCTTAGGTCTTTTTAGAAAACAAAAAAACGTTTCGCTGGGGGAAACACAATCATGAACTGAGGTGCACGGGGAGGGGCGGGGTTTTTAAACCTCTTTTTGATTGTGTTTCCTGTCAGGTGAAGCCAGTCTACTCTCAAGGTGCCGTCCTGGAAGACGACTCGAGAAATAAGGTTTATTGGATTAACAGAAAATGCGCAATCTGCATCAAAACGAAATTAGACAGGTGCATAAATTTGGGCACCCTTGTCATTTTGTTGATTTGAATACCTGTAACTTCTTAGCACTGATTAATTGGAACACACAATTGGTTTGGTGAGCTCATTAAAGCGGGGGTTCACCCCAAAAAAAATTTTTAACATCACATTCAGCCGAGTTGTCAGAATGACATTAGGCTGTTTTTTTTTTTTTATTTCATTGCCGTACATACCGTATTTTCACCGCTGCTTCCGGGTATGTAATCTGCGGGACTGGGCGTTCCTAATTGATTGACATCCTTCCGACCGGCGCATACAGCGCGTCACGAGTTGCCGAAAGAAGCCGTACTGCGAGTCGGCTCTATACGGCGCCTGCGCACCGACGTTCGGCTTCTTTCGGCAACTCGTGACGCGCTGTATGCGCCGGTCGGAAGGATGTTAATCAATTAGGAACGCCCAGTCCTACAGATTACATACCCGGAAGCGGCGGTGAAAATACGGTATGTATGGCAATGATATAAAAAAACACAGCCTAATGTCATTCTGACAACTCGGCTGAATGTAATGTTAAAATTTTATTTTTTTGGGTGAAACCCCGCTTTAAGCCTTGAACTTCACAGACAGGTGCATCCAATCATGAGAAAGGGTATTTAAGGTGGCCAATTGCAAGTTGTTGTTCTCTTTGACTCTCCTCTGAAGAGTGGAAACACGGGGGCCTCAAAACAACACTCAAATGTCCTGAAAACAAAGATTGTTCTGCATTATGGTTTAGGGGAAGGCTACAAAAAGTTTTCGCAGAGATATAAGGCTTCTTTTGGCATCCTCCTGAGGCTTTGGGTACTGGAAATATCGGGGAGTAGAGACCTTGGAATCTTTCTTGATCTGGAACCTTTTCTAGAGCGTGCTATCTTATAAAATCTTCCACCAACTCTAGAACTACTGGGTTGGAGGGCTTGTTGAGCATGAACCTCTGTGGTGGAAAAGACCCCAGCTCTAGAGAGAACCCTCTTGAGACGATGTCCGTTACCCAGGAGTCCGACGACGTCTTTTGCCAGATCTGAGAAAAAAACCTCAGCCTGCCTCCCACTGGAGGAGAGGCGCTGATGGCGTCAGGCTTCTTTGGGCTTATTGAAAGGCTGTCGCTGAATCTTGCCTTTTTTTATAGTAGGACCTTCTGCCCCGAAAGGAATAGTTCCTTTTTGGGGAGTATCTGGATCTCCCGTAGAACGGTTTACTCGACCTTTTCTTCTCTAAGGGAAAGGCAGCATCTTTCTCCTCATTGTAAGATTTGAGAATATCTTTCAGATGAGGGCCAAACATGGATGAAGGATGGAATGGCATGTTAACAAAACTGACTTTGATGATATGTCACCCGACCATTGCCTTATCCAAAGCGCCCTCCTGGTCGCATTGGACAAGGTGAGAGATCTGGAAGAAAATTTTAGAACATCCACAGGAGCATCACATAAAAACTCTGCGGCCGACTTCATCATGTCAACTCCTTTCAACAAAGAGTCTCTAGACACCCCTTCTTCTATATCTAGAGATAATTGACTCAGCCAGATCCTTAGGGCTCTGGCTACCGGAACTGAGGAAGCCGCAATTTTTGAGGTGGAAGCCGCCGCTAGGTAATTCTTTCGCCAGATCCAGCTTAGGTGGATTTTCCCACTCAGATGAAAATTTGGAGTCCAGCCTATAAGAGGATTTAAAGCGGGCCCCCGCATCAGATTTTCTGTCAGGATTGGCCCAGTTCTTTTTGAACCAGTCACTCAGAATGGGATGAGAAGGGAATCTCATATCTGGGATCTGAGGAAAATAATATAGCTGAACCTTCTTTAGTCTAGCCGATACATCTTTGGAAGATTCTATAGTGTCCTTTACCGCAGACAGTAACTTGGGAATCTTATCTTTGGGTAACAAGTACAAGTCGTCATCCAAATCATCAAAAACTATTTCCGGATTGGATGAGGAGGCACTACGTTCCCCAGATGAGGAGTTAGAGATGCAGCAGGGGATATATCTCTGGTACTTCTCTTTCTCTTTTTGGGCACCAGAGAGTCTTTAATTTCTTTGAATGTGTTACACATTTCTCCCTTAAACCATGACAGGAAAGAACTAGCATTATCAGATCGATTCAAACAAGATGCGCAGGTGTCACTTGTATATGATTCTGGCAGTGGTTGTTCACATTTGTTGCATAAGTTGCCACTTAAATAATATGCTGCTGCAGATTTTAAGTATAAAATAAATAAAAAATAAGGACCATGCCTCCTACCTCTGACCGGCCAAGGGATCTGCTGCCTAGGCTGAGTGCAGCCATTTGCAGATGCCGCCGGTCAGAAATAAGCCAGGGACCCAGAACGGAAGTGACGCAGCAGAGCACTGGGATCTCCGGACCCCAGCCGCCTATACTGTACACCATATTCATGCAAGCTGCCGGTCAGCAATCGCTATCCAAAAACGAGTACTTAATTCGCCATCGGCGCTTACCGTTTCCTCCGGTCCTAGACGCGAATTCCGGAACTCCCGGAAGTGCGTCATAGGTCTGCGCGGTCCTCTGCGGCGACTTACGGCCTATGGAGCGCAAACATCCCCGGTATCCATTCAGCCGCTGAACGGGGAATACATGGCGGCCTCCTCAGGAAAACAACGTCCTTTATTGCCGGACCAGGGGATGTGGGGGTGCAGGGCGAGGGACCGAGGATAGCACCCGGTATACAGCCACCCCTAAGCTCAGGAACCCAGAAGCACCGGGTGTGAGCACTTGCCTCACGTCTTCTTCATCTGTGGTAAGAAGAAAGAAAAAAATACGTCTGTGAGTGTTCTTGGGGGAGGTTTATAGCTTCAGGACAGGTGGACTTGCTGTGCTTGATTAATTGATTAATTGATTTAACTTGTCTCACTGCTAGTTTAAGGTTTCTTCCTAGGGGTTAGATGGAAAGCTTAACCCATTGTGTGCCGCCGTAGGACGCCCAGGAAATATATTTTGGGGGATATTTATTAAAGCAAAAAGTAAAAAATATTGCTTTTTTTTTCCAAAATTTCGCACTTTTTTGTTTTTAGAGCAAAAAATAAAAACTGCAGACGTGACCAAATACCACCAAAAGAAAGATCTGTTTGTGGGAAAAAAAGGACGTCAATTTTGTTTGGGTGCAACGTCGCACCACCGCGGAGTTAAAGCAACACAGTGCCATATCGCAAAAAGTGCTCTGGTCAGGAAGGGGGTAAATTCTTCCAGGGCTGAAGTGGTAAAAAAAAAAAAAAAAGCTTTTAAAGTTTGTGCACCTGCAGTATTGTATGATTCAAAAGTAAGAAATTAGACTTAAGCCCTGTACACACAGCCGGGATTTTCGTCAGGAAAAAAAACGTTTTTCCTGACGAGATTCCTGGCAAGATTCTCTTGGTGGCTGAGTGTACAGACGTACGATTCAAAAGACCGCCGTTCTTTTGAATGGCACGAACGCGGTAACATCATCGACTACGACGAGCATGCGCTCGTCACATTCGATGCTGTCGCCGCCATCTTGCTTCACCCTACCTATGCCTTGAAAGCTACTGTGCATGCTTCAACGTCATTTCAAGCATGCGCTGGTTTCCATGGAGAGGTAAGTATACACACGCTCGGGTTTCTCGGCAGGAAAACACTGTCAAGGATCACGACGAGAAAATAGAGAGCAGGTTCTCTATTTTTCTCATCTAGATTCTGGGCAGTTTTCTCAATCAGAAACCTCAAAGCCTCGTAGACACGCACACTTTACTCGGCAAGAACGCTCTGCCAGCAGTTTTCTTGCCGTTTCTGGCCGAGAAAACCGTGTGTGTGTACGAGGCTTTAATCATCCTCAATTGTGACATTACTTTTGTAGGGGGTGTGAAAATTAATCAAACATTTCTTAGCATTGTGTGGCATAGAACAGGTTGGGAACCACCTGCACTCATTGTACTTGACTTGAGTTTTATTGGACAGTAGATGGCGCCAGAACATTTATTAAATAAAAGTTTCATTGGTTGGTCAGGCAATGTTTTTTTTTTGTTTGTTTATAATATCTTATACTTTTGACATAGGAGGTATTTATTTTCTGATGTATCGCAGTACATTCTAAGGCCTCGTCCACACTGGATGTTTTTTCTAGCTCTCCTCGCAGAAAAAACACTTGTAAACTCACATAATGCGTTTAGGCACATCAAGCGCTAAATGTACCTAGCATCAACCTGCGTTTGGATGGGTTTTTTTTCACATGTTTACATTAGGGTGACCACGTGTCCTGGGTTGCCAGGGACAGTCCCGCATTTTGCAGGTCTGTCCCGGGCACATTCATTCCAGGACAATACAGTGTCCCAGAGTGAAACTGACACAGCCACCCCCCGGGCCAATCTGATGCCCCCAAAAAAGGCAGCCACATCGCCGCTTTACTCACTGACAGTACTTGTCCTGGCCAGGATTGCCTGGAGGAGCACAATCCCCGCCCCCTGCTTGTGATTGGAGAAATCATAAATCCCGGGTCCAATCACTGTGCTGTGATTCGTTACAGCACAAGCTGATTTTTGGGAAGGGAGGGGTGTCCCTGAATGGTAGTTTGGAAATGTGGTCACCCTAATTTACATACGTCAAGTGTTTTTTTTCCTCTGCCTCTAAACTCCAATGTGTACATAGAAACATAGGATAACATGCAGGGACATTGAGAGGCAGAAGAATAAAATGCCAGGCGCCCATAAGAGCAGTGTCAAAACTGGCCTAAATCAACTAAATGCATTCCTGTGCATCAAAACAAAGGTGTGCAAAGTCCTAGGCTGGGGTCACACTATTGCCCCATGCGGCTTAAAGCAGGGGTCCAGTGCGTCCCCATTTACAGTTTCGGGTCCGATTGCCACTGCGGAGATGTTTGTAAGCTTCCTGCTGATTGGAGAGCTCTAGCACTGACTCAATAGGGGACATGTCAGACCTCTGAAAAGACAACTCTGCTTCCATACTCAGAGCAAGGGACTCATCCTGTCTTCTGGGAGACACACGGGTTCCAGAAGACAGGATAGACCATTTTGATTGCGCAGCCGGGAACCAGGAAGTGAAGCCGCCCTAAAACCACCCTGAAAAACACCTGTGCTTCAATCCAATTTCATGTGCCAAAAAAAAAAGTGTATTCCACCGCTGTTCTTCACCACCAAGCTGCCTCTTGCCTCATATGGAGACCCCCATAAAGGTCAGACAAAGCCTTCCTAGATTTCTGGGTATAGCCATTGAAGGAGTACTCCAAAAGACACCTCACAGGTACCAGGATCAGGTTACACAGTATTTCTCAGTATCATTACTTTCCAACTCAGCCGGGAAAAACAAAACAAAAAAACTCTCATAGTGTAGTAAATAAAACCCTGTTTTATTAATAAAATAAATATGTGCTCACGAGGAGTGTGCTTTTCAATCCAGTGCACTGGATACAATCGCTTATTTCATTAGCATGGATATTGCCCTCTTAAACTTGAACATCCATGAACCAGAATAGTTAAAATGGCCACTTGCCAACTTCCTGGCGTGATCATGCCACTTGGCTCCATCCACTGACACGTTTCGTCACATGGTACAGTGACTTCTTTACTGGGAAAACTCTCTTTTGTGGTGGATATACACTATTATTGGACTTTTACTTTGTATTTATCATTTCCATAGTAATCCACTATATTGGGGACAGGGGGGTTATTTTGAATTGCATGGGTACATCATTTCATGACTATTATTGTTTATTGTGCAAAATGTAATTATTTATCTCCGGTATATATTGTATTATTTTTTGGTTGCGCTGCAATATTACTTGTTGTTATCAATATTTTGGATGTGGGAACACGTCAGTGAAGATTGACAACTAAACACATTTATTATCACGTTTGTATACACATTAGTGGTATTGATTTTGTAGTAGGCGCAGTTTTATTTTTTTTTAACACTCAAATTGGACCTTTAAAAACTACCCCAAGAGCCTGCTGATGACAACATATACTATAGTGAGAAACAAACACATCAAGTTGGTCTAATTAATAAAATTGTATATGTGTTTTATTTTTTTTAGCTATGAATTGCTTTGTCTATAAAGGTTCACATACTGTAAACCCAGGTTATGGTATAGCAATAATAGTCACATTCAACAAGGCTTATTCTAGAAATGAGTACCTTTTTTATTTTTTTATAAGTGATCACATGATATACTGTATGTTCTCATCTGCATAAGGAGCTTCGAGAAGGTAAGGGTAAATACTGCTTGGGGAGGGGGGATTGTCAGCAGGAGGCAGAGAAACAGCAGAACGCTGATCTTCCCAGTGAAGAGCTGGACAAGAGGGCGTGTCAGCCCAATCTAGCCACTGTAGTACAGGCAGGCTGCGCTCCCAAGTACAATGCAAACTGACTGTACTGGGAAGGATGTGCTTTCATGCCTAGAATGGTCAGTTTTAATTAGGAAAGCAGGGGGACTGGCAAGATTACAGGTATTTCACACAGAGGAAGCAATGCAAAGAGAACAGGATACAGCAGACATATATGTGGAATATGAAATGTTGGAGTAATATAGGGATATATTTACTAAGGCTGGGTTCATACTACTACACTACTTTCATCCTACTTTGCTCTGTGTTCAATGTTTCCCTATGAGAGCGTCTTGTAGCGTCCTACACAAGTCGGTTCGACTTTGAAAATGCTCCCTGTACTACTTTTGGTCCTACATTGATCCTACTTCAGGCCCATTGAATATCATTGAAGTCGGACCAAAGTAGTATCCTGTTCATGAAAGTAGGATGGATGTAGGACCAATGTAGGATAAATGTAGGACCAATGTAGCAGAGCAAAGTAGGATGAAAGTAGTGTAGTAGTGTGAACCCAGCCTAAAACTCGAGCATTCAGAATGTGCTGCAGCTGTGCATGGTAGCCAATCAGCTTCTAACTTGTCAGCTTGATCAATTAAGCTTTGGCAATCAAAGTTGATTGGTTTCTATACAGAGCTACACTAGATTTTGCACTCTTCAGTTTTAGTAAATCTCCCCCTTAAAGAGGAAGTAAACTTCCTCTGCAGACATTTACCTATAGTTAAAGTGGATGTAAACCCACTCTCATTCTTTCTAAACTACTGCCATAGTGCTGATCTATAAGGATATACATGCCTCCTGCATGTAGCCTTACCTGCCAAATGTTTCCCCTGTGTCTGAAAAACTGCAGATTCTGTGGGTGGATCTGTTGTCTGGAGCTCGGAGGGTGGAGCTGTGATGTCAGTAGACTCCCCGCCCTCCTCTACACTCCCCTTGTCTACATGCATTTTTTTTCTGTGTATTCCTTACACTAAATTCTGCTATGATCACTAACATCCGATCAAAATCCAGAAAAGTAACCACATGACTTCAGAAAAGGAGTAGGGTGGGAATGAAAAAATAATGCCTGTCTCCAGGCTAGTGCATGAGATATGTAAATCACCTGTCACTCACAGCAAGGGGGCGGAATGGACTAAGGTTTTTCTCTGTAAGTCCATTTTATTTCACTGAACAATAAAAGAGGATTGCTCAGAGCTGGATTAACTCTGTGTGGCAAGACTGGGCACAGATGATAGGAAATCTTATACTGTACATTGTGACATCAAAAAAATAAATAAAACATTTTCGGGTTTACATCCACTTTAAGCTTATAATTAGGGTTGTCCCGATACCGATACCAGTATCTGGACCGATACCGAGTATTTGCGGGAGTACTTGTACTCCTGCAAATGCCCCCGATGCCTGGCCGAATACTTGTCCCCCCCCCCCGCAACGCGCTGCCGCCGCAAACCCTCCGCCGCTGCATACCGCAAAGCCGCTGCCGCGTTAATCTGCGTGCGGGGAACATTACAGCTTTCGTTTGAATAGCTGTGTTCCCCGCCGCTTATAGACACTCCCCCTTGCTCGGGATTGGACGGGTGATCTGTCCAATCCCGAGCAAGGGGGAGTGTCTATACATGGCGCAGCGGGGAACACAGCTATTCAAACGAAAGCTGTAATGTTCCCTGCACACTGATTAACGCGGCAGCGGCGGCGGCATCATCTAGGTATGGGGGACATGGCTGCATATATGGGGGACATGGCTGGATATATGGGGGAGACATGGCTGGATATATGTGGGGGGACATGGCTGGATATATGTGGGGGGACATGGCTGGATATATGTGGGGGACATGGCTGGATATATGTGGGGGACATGGCTGGATATATGTTGGGGGACATGGCTGGATATATGTGGGGGACATGGCTGGATATATGTGGGGGACATGGCTGGATATATGTGGGGGACATGGCTGGATATATGTGGGGGACATGGCTGGATATATGTGGGGGACATGGCTGGATATATGTGGGGGACATGGCTGGATATATGTGGGGGACATGGCTGGATATATGTGGGGGACGTGACTGGATATATGTGGGGGGACATGGCTGCAATATGTGGGGGGACATGGCTGCATATGTGGGGGGACATGGCTGCATTTGGGGACAGATTTAAAAAAAGTATCGGTATTCGGTATCGGCGAGTACATGAAAAAAAGTATCGGGACAACCCTACTTATAATAAGGCCTCATGCCCACTGCGTGTGTACGAGACTTTGAGGTTTCTCGTCAAGAACACTGCCCAGAATCTCGACGAGAAAAATAGAGAACCTGCTCTCTATTTTCTCGTTGTGAGATTCTCGGCAGTGTTTTCCTGCCGAGAAACCCGAGCGTGTGTATACTTACCTCTCCATGGAAACCCGTGCAAGCTCGAAATGACTTGGACGCATGCGCGGTAGCTTCCAAGCATAGGTAGGGTGAAGCAAGATGGCGGCGATGGCATCGAATGTGACAAGTGCATGCTCGTCGTAGTCGATTACGTCACCGCGTTCGTGCCATTCAAAAGAACGGTGGTTCTTTTGAATGGTGTGTGTGTACACTCGGCCGGCAAGAGAATCTTGCCAGGAATCTCGTCAGGAAAAACAATGTTTTTTTCCTGACGAGAATCCGGGCCGTGTGTACAGGGCTTTAGCCTTAGATTATTGATGGTGGTTAATTAAAGGCTGAAAAAATTCACTTTGAACCAAGTAAAAAGAGATGGCCAACCTGGTCCATAAGGCCTTAATATATAAACAAAAAGTGTTGCTCAAACAAAAATGCATAAAGTCATTGTATAATAATTATAAATAATCCAGCGTATAAAAAGTCCCACAAAGAAAATAGTAAAAGATATGTGGTTCCAACAGCCAAAAGATTGAAGATGGATGTTATCTCCTTCCCTTCACAAAAGAGGCCAATCACCAACACCCTCATAAGATGTCCTCTTACCAGAGTTTGTGGACCCCCTGAATAGATAGGTCAAAAGAGCTTTTGGGGACTCGCTCCCTCTAGCAGTAATTGAACCAAACAGCAAAACCTCTTTCCTCCCTCCACACTACAGTGGAACCTTTGATTACGAGCATAATCTGTTCCAGGAGAATTCTCGTAATCCAAAGCACTCGCATATCAAACTCTCTAGCAATACACACCAAACTGAGCATGGGCAGAGTGACTCCAAGTCTCTGTTCTATCAGGAAATGGTTTGGAGACAGTGGAAGGAGGGGAGGATTGGAGAAAACAGGATCAATCAGTCGTTTTACATAATGTGGAGGATTAACCCCTTAGGTTCCACAGTGAGTATAACTAGCATGCTTTACTGCAGGGATATGCAATTAGCGGACCTCCAGCTGTTGCAAAACTACAAGTCCCATCATGCTTCTGACTCTGGTGTCATGCTTGTGGCTGTCAGAGTCTTGCTATGCCTCATGGGAATTGTAGTTCTGCAACAGCATATCCCCGCTTTACTGCATATACAGACTTATTTTACTATTGTGGGTTTAGTAACACTTTAAGGCCCCGTACACACGACCGAACATGTCTGCTGAAACTGGTCTGCGGACCAGTTTCAGCAGACATGTTCGGTCGTGTGTACGGCCAATCGGACAGGATTCCAGCGTACATTTGCCCGCCAGACCGTTTTCGAGCGGACAAATGTTTCTAAACTTGCTTAGAAACATGCCCGCTGGAATCCTGTCCGTCGGACATGTTCGGTCGTCTTTACAGACTTACCGTACATGTCCGAGCAGCCGTCGAATGACTTTGACGCATGCGTGGAAGCATTGACCGTTCAGCGTCGCGCACGTTATCGTCGCGGCAACAGCGCAAACACGTCACCGCGCTGTCTGTCCGCGCGGATTGTCTCTCATTTCTATATGATGGTGTGCAGCCATCATACAGAAATCTCCGGGCGGGCATGTCCGCTGAAAACGGTACGGCGGACCGTTTTCAGCGGACATGTTTGCCCGTGTGTACAAGGCCTAAGTGTGCAGATAAAAATCCCAGTATGCATTTTGCTGTGTAATGCACAATATGCAACATGCCAGGATTAGATGACCCTCTGCATCAGCCATTTTGAACCAGAGTGCCTTGAGGTTTCTTCAGAGGTGCCTTGGCAAAATGCCTAAAAATTGCACACAAAATTGTATACAAGCAAGGTGGTGGATCAAGCCTGCCTTTTAGTTACATAAAGCTATTGATTTTTATTGTGCACCATTTCAACATTCAAGCCACCAGCATCCTAACAACCAGTGATGTCATCAGTGTTGATAAGAAGGATGTTGATCTCCTGCAAAGCTTCCTTGTTTGCCCCTCCCCTCTCCATCAACATTGGGGTCACATTAGAATACTAATCTGTACTAGTGTTCAAAAGTGTATTTGCTTTGGAAGAATAAATCACCTCTAATGTTGGGTGTCCTACGTGTGTCGCTGCTGCATTATGTAAAATTATTAGAATAGTTTTTTACATTTTAGAATGGGGTGCCTTGAGATTCTCCGTAATTTTAAAGGCTTGCCTTGACTGAAAAAAATTTGAGAAACACTGCTTTATATCACACAGTAGCAACATCACATACCCCAATTCATGGACCATTTGGAATCCACCAACTTCAATTTAGTAGTATTTGTGTTTTGATATGACAAGCTGTAGATTTGTTTACCTGTCTCTTCTAATCAGCCACAGCCATCTGTACCACACTTTTTTTCTCAATTGGCGTTCCAAAGCCACTCAAAGCTGAAGGCCTTATGGAAATCAAAAAAATTGCTGCACTTGTGTAAATCTTAGATGAAAAAGCTGCAAACACAATAGTGATATATTTGTCATCAAAATACATATATAAATAAAAAGTGTTGCACTAACAAAAATGCATAAAGTCAGTGTATAATAATCATAAATAATCCCACATGAAAAAGTCCCACAAAGAAAATGGTGAAAGATATGTGGTTCCAACAGCCAAATGACTGAAGATGGGTGTTATCTCCTTCCCTCCACCAAATGTGGACTAAAGGAAAAATGAGGGACTTTAGATGAGACATGTGGGTCACATGTCTCCACCCCTGAATATGTATAAAGGGGGGGGGGGGGATTTTGGGACTTTGAATAAGGGCAGTGCATATGGCTATAAGAAGAGTCGATGTTACATAAAACAACAAGGAACATAGCAAAATGACATGATACATGCAGCAATGAATAAAATTGTCAATCATGTGTTATAGACCAAATATGGAAACAAAGGGCCTAATCCACAAAAACCCGGCGCAACGTATTTTTTCCCGTTTAAGTTACACCGCCGCAAAATCTCTACCTAAGTGCCCGATCCACAAAGCACTTACCTAGAAATTTTGAGCGGTGTAACTTAAATCCGTCCGGCGCAAGGCGTTCCTAATTGAATGGGGCGAGTCCCATTTAAATTAGGCGCGCTCCCGCGCCGGACGTACTGCGCATTCTCCCGACGTCATTTTCCCGACGTGCTTTGCACGGTTTTACGTTGCACCGGGTTTTGAGAATCGCGAAGGGTCTACTTTTACAAGGTGTAAACAGTTTAGGCCTCGTAAAAGTAGCCCTAATATTGCGACGGCAAACTAATACTTACGGAGGAAAAACGAAGCGTAAAAGCTTTGTGGATCTCCGTAAGTGCTAATTTGCATACCCGAAGCGGCATTTCGACGAGAAATGCCCCCAGCGGCGGCTGCGGTACTGCATCCTAAGATCCGACAGTGTAAGTCCCTTACACATGTCGGATCTTCTGCCTATCTATGAGAAACTGATTCTGTGGATCAGTTCCATAGATAGAAACAGGGATACGACGGCGTATCAGTAGATACGCCGGCGTATCCCTTTTGTGGATTAGGCCCAAAAATTGTTAGCAACCAACCAACAAATGTGTGGTATGGAACAAATCCTGGATGTAGTGAAAACATTTTAAATACATAGTGGGTGGTGAACTCAAAATCATGTGATGAGTAAAAGCATCTGTTGGAGAGTAAGTGCTTCCAAAAAATCCTGACGTGTTTCATGGGTAATAATACCACTCTTCAGGTGCAGATGCACACAAATCTATAAAACAAAACATGAGTAGACCAGTATTATACAATGTTATACCTCCTCAGGGAGTATATGTACAAAAAAGGAAGGGGTACAGAGTTGCTCATCCCTAAAATACTTACATCCTAAGTAGGTCTGGAACATGGGAGACGAGGAGACATACTGTAAATGTTCTGTATTATGGGAAGTTGTTAGAGCCCGACATCAAAGTGCAAATGGATGAGTGAGTGGAAATGAAAGTACAGTGGAACCTCGGTTTATGAGTAACGCGGTTAACAAGCATTTTAAAAGGCGAGCATCTTTTTTTATTCTGACTCGGTTTGTGAGAGTTGTCTCGCGAAACGAGCAGAATTCAAGCTAATGGGGTGTGCAGTAATGCGGACCAGATCGGAAATACTCGGAAATACGCAGTTCCCAAGCCTTTCCAAAGGTTTCCGAGGTCAGCCGAGCTGTCCTCTGACCCTTTTGAGGCTCTCTGGCGCCCCCCACCTCTGACCACATGTGGTATTGCATGCCATTGAAGTCAATGCGGAACTAATTATTTTCATTTCCATTGACTTCTATGGGGAAACTCGCTTTGATATGCGAGTGCTTTGGATTATGAGAATTCTTCTGGAACAGATTATGCTCGTAATCCAAGGTTCCACTGTAGTGTGGAGGGAGAAAAGAGGTTTTGCTGTTCGGTTCAAGTACTGCTAGAGGGAGCGAGTCCCCAAAAGCTCTTTTGACCCATATATACAGGGGGCCCACAAACTCTGGTAAGAGGACATCTTATGAGGGTGTTGGTGATTGGCCTCTTTTGTGAAGGGAAGGAGATAACATCCATCTTCAATCTTTTGGCTGTTGGAACCACATATCTTTTACTATTTTCTTTGTGGGACTTTTTATACGCTGGATTATTTATAATTATTATACAATGACTTTATGCATTTTTGTTTGAGCAACACTTTTTGTTTATATATTAAGGCCTTATGGACCAGGTTTGCCATCTCTTTTTACTTGGTTCAAAGTGAATTTTTTCAGCCTTTAATCAACCACCATCAATAAAGCCCTGTACACACGGCCTGCATTCTCGTCAGGAAAAAAACGTTGTTTTTCCTGACGAAATTCCTGGCAAGATTCTCTTGCCGGCCGAGTGTACACACACACACAATTCAAAAGAACCACCGTTCTTTTGAATGGCACGAACGCGGTGACGTCATCGACTACGACGAGCATGCACTCGTCACATTCGATACCATCGCCGCCATCTTGCTTCACCCTACCTATGCCTTGGAAGCTACCGTGCATGCGTCCAAGTCATTTCGCGGGTTTCCATGGAGAGGTAAGTATACACACGCTTGGGTTTCTCGGCAGGAAAACACTGCCGAGAATCTCACAACAAGAAAATAGAGAGCAGGTTCTCTATTTTTCTTGTCGAGATTCTGGGCAGTTTTCTTGACGAGAAACCTCAAAGTCTCGTACACACGCACGGTTTACTCGGCAAGAAAGCTCTGCCAGCAGTTTTCTTGCCGAGAAAACCATGCGTGTGTACGAGGCTTAAGTCAAATAAAGCCATACGTAAGCTATAACCCTTTTCTTAGTTTTAATAGTTCCTAGCTTGGAAGTCTTACTCGTCATCTTGCTGAATTACATAGTCTTGCATAATTATGCAGCATAACAAGGCAATGGAATAGTTGTTTCTGCTTCTTGCATTTAAATGAAATAGTTTGTGCTCAGCAGAGAGTGTGATTGTATGAATGAACACATCCTGTCTCTCCTCTTCAAATACAAGAAGACTGAACTAAATTCCAGGGGTATTTTTTTTTTTCATGCTGGATGTGAGAGGAGAAGTAGAAACTTGCACTGGCATTGTCAGGAGCTGGGTACTCTTTCCAGGCAGTGTCTTTTTCCACCTACTGAATATCCCTGAAGAGAGGAAAAATGTGGGAGGGATATAGTGAGACTCCGTAAGGTACAAACAGTAACTTAGGTGTCAACAGTTGCTGCAGAAGGCTGTATTCTGGGAGCAGGCTCAGCGTGGATTGCTACAGACTCTTTCAGCATGATTAACATGCAGTCTTGATCCTGCATTACTAGTGGTCATACCGTCTTATTTGAATTTTTGGGTGTACATAAAAGACAACTCCTAGAGGAAAACTCAGGCAAGGAACATCAAGAAAAGAAGCACTTGGTTTTATTAATATTCCAGCCTGAATAGATTTTGCTCTGAAGATCTGTCACTATGACCTCTGGATTTCAGTACAGTCTACTTTTTCTCCTTTGTTTTACAGCCTTTCCGGAGTCGCAGGCAGCGCAGGTAAGGAATTTTTTAACTTATGCAGACATTATAAAAAGGTTTATGAAGTAGGTAGAGTTATGAATCTGCATTCAAAAATATGACAATTTTGTATGCTGTCAACAATTAAACCTGACTCATATTGTAAGATGACACTGTAACTGTAAAATGTTCCCAAATTACTTTTTATAGGTTTATAAAAATGTTTTTCTCACCTCTTTCTTTGACTATGGCGATAAAACGTAATTTTCCATTGTTCCATTTTTATAGGTTTATAAAGATGTTCTTGACTTTAATGTAATAACTTCATCAATCATACATAACCACTTGACCCCCCCTTCATGAGCAGGCCTTTTTTTTGTGTTACAGTACTGCATTATTTTAACTGACAATTGCGTGGTCATGTGGCACTGTATCCAAACAAAATGTTCGTCCTTTTTTCCCTACAAATAGAGCTTTTGGTGGTATTTGATCACCTCTGCGGTTTTTTTTGTTTGCACTATAAACAAAAAAAGACCAACAATTTTGAAAAACAAAAAACAAATTTTTTTACTTTCTGCTATAAAACCTATCCAATAATTTTCTTTTCGAAATCGAATTTCCTCATAAATTTAGGCCAATATGTATTCCGCTACATATTTTTGTTAAAAATCCAAATAATGATAATAATAATAATTGATTGGTTTGCGAAAAAGTTAATGGGCCGGATTCAGGTAGATCGGCGCATCTTTCTGCCGGCGTAGCGCATTTCATATGCACTACGCTGACGTAACACAGAGAGGCAAGCAGAGTATTCACAAAGCACTTGCTCCCTACGTTGCGCCAGCGTAATGTAAATTATGCGGCGTAAGCCCGCCTAATCCAAAGTAGGTGGACGGTTGGCGTGATCCATTTAAATGAACCGTGACCCCATGCAAATGATGGGCCGAACGAACGGCGCATGCGCCGTCCCGTGGACGCTTCCCAGTGCGCATGCCCAGAATCACGTCAGAACGAACGCCTAAGATATGTTGAATCACTGAACGCAACCTACACCCAGCCTTATTCACGTAGTACTACGTAAACGACGTAAAATATACGACGGCTGTTCTGTAGTCCATACCTTTGCATGGGATGCGCCTCCTATAGGTGAATTAACTTTACGCCGGATTTACGCCTTACGTAAACAGCGTATATTACTGCGACGGGCGCAAGTACGTTCGTGAATCGGCGTATCTTAGTCATTTGTATATTCAACACGTAAATCAATGGGAGCGCCCCTTGCGGACAGCGTAAATATGCACCCAAAATACGACGGCGTAGGAAACTTACGTCGGTCGGATGAAGCCTAATTTCAGGCGTATCTAGTTATATGGGTACGGCGCAGAGATACAACACGGCACATTTACACTTACGCGGCGTATCTGTAGATACGTCAGCATAGGTGTTTCAAGAATCCGGGCCATAGTGTCTACAAACTATGGGATATTTTTATTTATTGTTTTACTATTAATGGAAGCGATCAGTGACTTATAGCGGGACTGCGATATTGCGGCAGACATTCTGACACTTTTGACACTTTTTGGGGATCAGTGACACTAATACAGTGATCAGTGTTAAAAAAAATGCACCATCACTGTACTAATGGCACTGGCTGGGAAGGGGCTAACATTAGGGGTGATCGAAGGGTTAAATGTGTGCCTGACCAGTGTTTATATGTACTGTGGTAGGTGCTTTTAATAGGCGAAGACATGGATCCTAGTCCCCGCTTTGCATAGACACAGGATCCATGTCTTCCCTCTTGTCAAAATGGTGATCTGCCTTGTTTACATAGACAGACTGCTGTTCTGCCTCTCTGCAGGGGATTGGCGGGTGCTGGTGGACATCGAGGCTGCCGTACCCACCCCCGCTGGGTTCCTGCTGTGTGTGATCACAGTGGGAGCCAGCCACCAACAGCACGCATTCACGCCCCCTACCTGGAAGAGCCAGATCACGTATACACCATATTACCAAAAGTTTTGAGACTCCTGCCTTTAAACGCACATGAACTTTAATGGCATCCCAGTCTTAGTCCGTAGCTGTAAAGGGTGGGCCAACTCTATATTGAACCCTACGGAATAAGACTGGGATGCCATTAAAGTTCATGTACGTGTAAAGGCAAGAGTCCCAATACTTTTGGTAATAGTGTGAGTGAGTGAGTGAGTGAGTGAGAGACTTGTAAAGCGCAACACATGCAAACTGAATCGCCTCTGGGCGCTGTATCCATTTCATGGGTAAGGAACCCCTTGACCTCAGAAAAGATGGGTTTTAATCTTTCTCCTGAAGGCCAAGTGGTCCGACTCCAGTTAGATGGTGGTTGGTAGTGCATTCCACAGGCGGGGACCTTGGACTGCAAATCTTCGATCTCCTTTGGACTTGTATCTGGCTTTGGGTATCTGGAGTAGGTTTTGATTGGTGGATCGCAGAATGCGATTGGGGTTATGGGCTTTTATTTTTTCGCATAGATATTGGGGGGGCGTTGCCTTGAATACACTTATAGTGTATATACAAGATCCAGCTAAATAAGGCAAAAAACAACCAATCAGAAGTTTAGATTTTTAGTGAGTTAAGTGATGTTTCAAACCTGGATATAAGAAGCTAAAATCTAACTTTGATCAGGAGAACAGATGTCTAATAAATAGATTTTATAGACAGTTTACATAGCCAACAACAGACCCTCAAGTGGAGAGACTAGCCCTCTTTAGAGACCAATTTCCTCTGTCCTTCGTGTAGGCTCAGTTGTCCCTTATCTTGGTCTGATGTGTACATCTCTATACAAAATGTACCATTTTATTTCCAAAAGTGCACTAAACCCTTTAGCTTGGATTTGTATTTTGCAAAGCCAATGTATAGGAAAAATAGAGGTCAAAAATAACTGTGAGGTTAGGCATATTATTTTCTGGTCCATGTAACCGGGGCCATGGCATTTGCCTACATACTGTGTGCTAAAAGGTGTCCCCCCCCCCCCTAGAAAGTTGGGAGGTATGAGTTTAGGTAGTAAGTGGTAGGGTATTAGATTTACAATGTATTAATGCTGTATCCATTGAACACAACAATACAATACATATGATATTTTTGGATGATTTGGTTTTATTGAGTGAGGAAAAAAGAACATAATTTGCGAGGTTATATAGTAAATACAGTACAGCATAAAAGGCTACACATGCTACAATCAATGTTATGAAAGACCATGCACTACTTTGTGACAAAATTGGGAGTGTAGCAAACATAAGGTATACATCTAATACATCCTACCTACATAGATGTATGATAAATAAGTGGCATAAATTGAACTTACACTTTTGGTATTCATTTTCACAATTCACTAACAAAAAAATATTTTGTGGGTTCATCATCAAACTAGACATAAAATAGGCAATATACAACTCAAAATAATACAAAAATAAACTGCACCAATGGAATAGACCAGCAATATGATGCCGGTACTCAATGAAATAAACAAAAGTCTCTAAACCCCCAAAAAGGTGTAAATGGGGATAAATAAAATAAAGTAATAAAGTCCCAAATTGATTTAAATGAGGGGTCACGGCGGACCCTATGAAAGTAGGATGAAACACATACCACCGTGCAAATGACTTCTTGTGAGGAACCACCACCTAATGGAAAGCCGCTTACCGCAACCAAGAGGTTAATAGGCCTATAGAAATACCATCCACGGACTGGGGCACCGAACACAGGGAGATTCCAAGAGAAAATCTGGAGGCTGTAATCACTTCCTCAGACGATCGGGTCCTCGTTTCATGGATGTAAACGAGACGGACCAATAGTGTAACTCCGTCTGTTGATGACGAAACGCGTCTGGACGGCGCACACTGACGTCACCACGTTGTACGTTTGGAGGAAGGGCTCCTTAGTGCCGGCCGGCAACTTTACATGCTTTTAAATACTTTACCTGTGTAAGTACGTTTTTGTCCTTACTTTTAATAAATTTTATACAGAGTTATTGATCCGTCTCTTTTACATCCATGAAACGAGGACCCGATCGTCTATAAGGAAGTGATTACATCCTGCAGATTTGCTCTTGGAATCTCCCTGTGTTCGGTGCCCCAGTCCGTGGATGGGATTTCTATAGGCCTATTAACCTTTTCCATTAGGTGGTGGTTCCTCACAAGAAGTCATTTGCACGGTGGTGTGTGTTTCATCCTGCTTTCGTAGGGTCCGCCGTGACCCCTCATCTAATCAATTTGGGACTTTATTACTTTATTTTATTTATCCCCATTTACACCTTTTTGGGGGTTTAGAGACTTTTGTTTATTTCATTGAGTACCGGCCTGGCATCATATTGCTGGTCTATTCCATTGGCGCAGTTTATTTTTGTATTATGTTGTCTGTGTTTATCGCATTTAATTGCTGCCTTTGATCTTTATTGATGTTATTTGCTTTTTTGGTTAGCGCAGTTTTTTCCTATACTATACAACTCAAAATGTCAGAGCAAAATATATACTACAAGAACAATAGCGGTACAATAGTTATTTTTCCTACTAGGATGTTATATCATAATCAGCGCATTTTTGTGAGCAAGGTTGGTTTCGTAGGTATTTTTTTTGTTAAAGTGGTACAGGTAAAATAATACAGCATACCTAATGTACAGTACATGCAGGACCGCTGATAAGGCAGTACAGCCAGTTAGCCCTCCTGTAGAAGGCCTGGGTTCTATCAGTTCAAAAAGGGGGTCCAGGCACCTGCCAAGCAGGAAGGCCAGCTGTACTGCCTTATAGCTGATAGCGATCCTCTTGTGGCTCCCCCAGCAGCGCTGCTAGCTTCTCCTAGTCTCCCTCCCTACTGCTTCAGGCAGGGGGATCAGTTCTACTATGTGCACTCTCACCCCCCTTTCTTTACTCAGATCACCCCCACCCCCTTGCTGTTCAGGCACCGCTGTGTGCCCTTTTCCTCACCGCCGGCTTGCCTTTCTATCCCTCCCTCTGGTCGCCAGCTGTTGAGGGCACACATTTTCAGATGGAGAGAGAGAGAGAGAGAGAGAGAGGGGGGGGATGGAAAATATGTTGTATTTAATAGCCCCCACCTTTCCTGAAAGAATACAGTGAGCAATCTGTACCGATTGTAAACTGTATAAGGCTGTAGAGAAGGGGATGGAAGAATCTAGGTCTTCATTCCCTTTTTCTGCCTCAAAAGTGATTTAAGACCCCTGATATTTCACCAAAGCCCCCCACCCGAACAGGGAAGTTAAAAAAAATTGCTTCCTAACCAACTGCTTTAACCCTTTTGCATGAGGTTGCAGGGTGCCTGCAGAGCAGAATGGGTCTTTTTCGAGGGGGGGAATAATTTTTTCCATGACTGCAAAGCATAGCATCATGGCTGTGGCATGTATACACCAATATCCATTGCTAAAGCAGGTAATAGTTGGTGGGTGGTAAAAGCGCAGCTAAACTGTGGAGTTTTACCGTTCCCCAACCTCAAGTTTTTTATGATCCCTAAGGACTCACTCACACAGATACTTTGGCCATGTGAATGAGTGGATTGCTCATACGGTGGAGACGTCTGTTACTCGAAGGGGACGCAGCAGCTGTATAAACATAGCCACAGGTCCTAATCTGACAAGTGTGCAAGTGTGGATGAGTGGCCCCAAAGCCCTACACCTGCACCCACACACCTGTCAAATTAGGACACGCGGTTGTGTTTGTACAGCTGCTGCATCCCCATAGCATAACATAGGTTGCCTGCACACAACTCCAGGTGCCTGCAGCCACATAAACAAACCACTGATTCACACTGTACAGGCCACAGCACCCATGTGAATGAGCCCCAAGATCTCATTCACACACACAACTTTATTAATTAAATACAGTTTTATCTTTTAGATTTAGCAGGAATTATATTCTGTTTGTGTCCATGACTGGTGCACTGCTAGAGTCCTAGCTCATAACCCCTTTAGTTGAAACCCCTTACATACCCTTACCATTAGATTAAAGACATGACACCTTCTGGTTTAATTGGCCAACAAAGGCCCCTTTATTAATTCCAAAAGATAACATAAAATAAACTTATAAAATTAACAATTTTTAATAAATAAATATAATCTTTAAATACATGTATATATGTAAACCTAAACAACTTTTATTGACCCAAAGAACTTTTTCTAACTACTGCATAAGAGGTTCCTGAGAGAAGGTAAAGAATGCTATGTCATCGGCTGCCCACCATCACCAAAGTATTCTGGCCTCTAGCCGTGCTCCCACCAGCTCCGAGACAATGACTTGATCGTTCCTTCACTCTTCAGCCCGATTGACCAATAGCCAGCTTAACCACATAGGGAAGGTGCCCATCCCGAGACAGGCCCCAAACCCTACCAACCATCTCTGATATCTACCTCCAATATATATCTAACAACCACCAACCAACCCTCAGGAACCCCATACCCCCACCACAGCCTTAAGGCCCGCTGCAAACCGCCCCAGGACCCACATGTCAATCCCCACCGAGGTCAAATGCACCCCGTCTCCCCTAAGAAAATGGCCAAAGCTGAGTCGTTCCCACCACCACAGGGGGAACCACACTCGGCGCCGCACCCGCTGGGTTCGCAAACCGGAACAGCAGGTTGTGGCACCCCCAAGCTAACCCCACTCACCTGCGAAGTACCCCCCACTACTGGAGCCACCACGCCCACTGACCCCGCAGAAACCGACCCAACTGAAGGAGTAGTAAGCAGCCAAGCCACAACCGTAGCTACCGGGGAAGGGGGAGGGGCAACCCAGCCCCCCCACTCGCTAAATCCCTACAACCCTGAAACATGGCAGCAAACCACTGCTGCATGAACGCTGCACCCGCGTTGAAAGCCCCCCAAAGGCGTCCCCCCTATCACCCGCCGGGGCACCCAGCCCGACCCCCAGCCCACCCACCACTGTGGAACCCGGTGATGCCAACAGAGGCAAAGCAGGAGGAATATGGGGGGAGGGGGTGGGGGGGAGGAGGTGGATAGGAGGAAGGGAGGGGGAGAGGAGGAAGGGAGGGGGAGAAAGACACCATAGAAACAGGAGGCATGACAGAAGAAGCAACAACAAGAGACAAGTGCCGGACGTACCTTGCTCCGATCCGGGCAGCAAACTAGCCAGCTGCTCAGCATACCACTGAGACCCATGCTCCAGCGCTGCAGACCGCAGCTGCTCAAGCAGGCCGTTCAGATGCTCCATTGAAGAGGTAACAGCACATAGAAAAAACAGCCTGTGTGTTACCTCTTCCTGCCTTTGGCGCCGAATGACTAGCTCCGCCCCCTTGAACTTATAGTGAGCTGCCTCGTGCTGCCAGCCCCTCCCCCTGGCAAATACTGCACCCAACTCCACATCCTCTTCCTGGAGCAACATCCTCAGCGTTCCCCCAGTCATGCGGCCCCTCTGCCTAGGTTCCCTTTACTCCGGGGCATTCTTTAATAATGATTTTTGGATTTTTTAGCAAAAATATCTTTTGATATTTTTCAGAAAGAGGGCCCTGTCAGGTAGGATGGACGGGACCCTGTGATATCTAGTAGCAGCCCTGTGTACTTGTAAAGTCTGGATGTAATATTGAACCACCATGATTGGAAATTGCACATATTTGGAGGTGTGATAAAACTTCCTGCTCTATAATTACTTGTTATAGGCTGTAGCAGGGTGACTCTGTACCACTGTGTAAAACATGTGGGTTTAGGGCAGGTTTTCTGGGTAGCAAGCACACTAATAGCTCAGGTGTGTGCTTCATTCATATGAGAGCCAGAGATAGAGCTCAGAGCCCCACCCTCCCGAAGGGGTCAGTGTCTGTAAGAGACACTGATGGGGGTGCATGTGTGCACCATGGTGTCCAGGTCGGGACAGAGAAAGGCCCAACCTGAGAGATGAGGAACAGAGCAGCTAGGAAGCTGTAAGAAATATGCAGAGCTGAGGTGCAGCGCCTGTGCATAAACAATGGAATGTCTTACATAGTCCGGAGGACCACAAAGGTACTAATATTCAGGAGAGACCCTAAAAAGGTACTTGGAGCAGTAAAACTGCCACAAGAGAGCCAGGAGGCTGAATGTTATGGATTTGCAGTGATGATGCGAACCCCCTGGATGGGAAGAGATACCTGTGTGCAGGGCAGGACTTAGGGTGGTGGGGGCCCCTGGGCTTGAGTGTTGAAGGGGCCCCCTGGAGCCGAGAATTGGGGGGGATCGAAGTTGTTGAGCGGGGGGGGCGAATTGAAGTTGTTGAGCGGGGGGGAGCGCATTAAAGTTGTTGAGCGGGGGGGATTTTGCAGTTGTTGAGGGGGGGAGTGCCTCTCACCTGTGCCAACAGCCGGGGCCACAGACTGTCATTAGCCCGGCTCTCGGCTATCTTCCCTTCAGCAGCCACAGTCCTCCACACACCACTCCGGTTCCTCCTGCTTCCGTGCTGCCTCCTCTTGCAGTGCGGGAAAATTAACCCTTTTGCGGGACTGCGGGAAGAAGCTGTCTGTGCGGGAAAGTCCCACAGAATCCGTGCGTGTTGGGAGGTATGCGCAGGGCCGCCATCAGGAATTTTGGGGCCCCTTGCACAGCTTAAGGCATGGGCCCCCTGAAGCAGAGAACCTAGGGGGGTGGGGGTGCTGCCGCCTGAAATTGAGAAGCGTGGGGGCTGCCGCAAATTGAGAAGCGGGGGGGCCTTTACAAAAAAAAGAAGAAATAAAGAAGAAAACAAATATATATAAATATATGTAGCCATCCGGGGCCCTGGGGACCTCTGGGCCTTTTAATAAAAAGAAAAAATAAACCTCTGGGCCCTTTAATAATAAAAAAAAAAAACATTTATAAAAAATACATAAAAAAAGGGAGGTTGCCAAACCCGGGGGCCCTGGGGACCTCTGGGCCCCTGGGAACCTCTGGGCCTTTTAATAAAAAATAAAAAAATAAACAAAAATAAAAAAATAAACATTTATAAAAAAAATAAAAAAGGGGGGGTTGCCACATGTGGCCCTGGGGACCTCTGAGCCCTTTAATAAAAAAAAATATATATATATATATATATAAAAAAAAAATGTAATTTTTTTTATAAAAAAATAAAAAAGGTGGGTTGCCATCCGGGGGCCCTGGAGACCCCTGGGCCCTTTAATAATAATAATAAAATATATATATATATATATATATATATATATATATATATATATATATATATATATATATATATATATATATATATATATATATATATAATATTATATATATATAAAAATAAAAAATATATAAAAAAAAACATTTTTTTACAAAAAATAAATTAAAAAAAGGGGGGGTTGCCGTCCGGGGCCCTGGGGGCCTCCGGGCCCCTGGGGACCTCCGGACCCCTAAAAAAAAAAAAAAAAAAAAAATAAAAAAATTTTTTTTTTTTAAAGGGGGCCCCCTATTGGGTGGGGCCCCTGGGCTTGAGCCCAGTCAAGGCCAATGGTAAGTCCGGCCCTGCCTGTGTGAAGTTTGTTTAAATAAAAGTGGGCAGGAAAGCCCTGGAAACTATATCTGGCGTGGAGTAAACTCACTGTTTCGGCACTGAGCTAAGAAACCCCAATGTGTCACAAAACGTATGTTTTTGCTTATGCCCATTCATTTTATTTTTTACTATTATGTGATAATTCCATCAACCATATTTAAAAAAGACAAAAATCCAAGTGTAAAGTGCAGAAACATCAGCGATCAATCACGTTTTGTCCTTTTTTGTGCATAATGGCCACAGGTTTACAGCACATTTGAACTGTTATTAACGCACCGCAAGGAAAACTTTAAAACCAGCATATACCTGTAAATGTAAACAGGACATACATACCTTTCCTGCTGCCTGTGCTGCTGATAACCTCTCCAATACTAAAATCTTCTGCCAAAATCCACACTGAAACCAACATTTTTGGAAGTGTTGAAATCCTTGGTCCCCTTCAGCTTTTAGGAGTTCATGCCAATTACCTCTAACCTTTACAGCAGGGGTCTCAAACTGGCAGCCCTCCAGCTGTTGCAAAACTACAAGTCCCATGAGGCATTGCAAGGCTGACCGTTACAAACATGAGTTCATGACTCCCACAGGCAGAGGCATGATGGGACGTGTAGTTTCGCAACAGTTTGAGACCCCCTGCGTTACATGATACAATAGTGAATTGGAGGTCAAAGGGAGTAACCATGATGTAACGAAATGGCCCGTGACACCCAGAGACCTTTGAAGGATGTGGGGTACTCCTGTGCCAGCGTCACTAATGACTCTTGGGTCTAGGGTCATCCTATGCCCCTTTTGGGTATAGGATGGCTGAGAAATGATAATTCATGTTTTGCAGGATATCTTGGAATATTACAGTTTGGTTAATGCTGTCCACAACAGGTCAATAGGATGTCTCCTTCAATGCTTAACCTAGGCTGTTGAGATGCTAATTAAGTCTGTAAAGGTCAGATGTCTAGCTTTTAGGTGTTAATTCAGCCTGGCTCCTAAGACCTTTCATTATGTATGCTAATAACACTGTTTTGTGTGAAAAGTATAAGATGTGGAATGTGACTTGTCAAGCTGTATGCGGAGACAGGCTGTCTGGATACTGATTAGTAATTAGGTCATGTTAATTATGTCCGACCGGTGCCAAAACGTCTGACATAGGAATGTGTATTGTGCAGGTGAATCACTTATTGTCGGAGTCAGGACGTCTGGGGGATAATTAACTCCTCTGAATGTCATTATCCAAAATAATGTGATTAAAGCCCCATTGTGTGATGGGTGGGTGGAGAGTTTCTTTGTTCCTTTGATTAACTGTAACATGTCTGTACTGTGTATAAGAGAGCTAACCATTAAAGCATTCAGTCGTTCATTAATTTTGAAACCAGAAACAGAGCTGTGTCTCGTCTTACTGGGAAATTAAATGGGTCCTATCTGCTGGATTGTAGATTGTCGGATAAGCTGTAGTGGTTGATGGAATGGAATATCATAAACGGTGGTGAACGTTACACATAGTAAATAACCCTACTGAAAGTATCTGTTTCCGACTTCAGCAGAAAAGCATTAAAGAGATTGGTAGCACCAGCAACACAAAAATTGTGCATGTTCTGTCTTCTTTTATAGGAAAGACTGGGTCTTCCAGAAGTGTTGGTTTTTTGATCTTCTACTGCCCTCAGCAGTTTGTCCTGCTGATTTCTGTGTTGTTGCAGGTGTTTCGTCAGATTCGGCGACCCGTCAAAATTGGTATTGGAAGTGATATTCTGTCGCCGCCATCTTGCTACACCCTGCACCCGTCCATAGTAAGGATACACTGAGAAGGGGGAAAGTGGACATCTTGTTACACCCACCGGATTTTTGCATTTTACACTGATATTTAATAGAAAAGTGAGTTCATATAATGGTATGCAGTGCTTAGAACTGTGACTGGTTAGATGTTGAATTTTAAAAGCAGCAAACTTCTGTCACATTAGCAAACCTGTGAGATGAGCAGGCTTGCCGCTGCTTTTAAAATTCAACATCATAACCGTCAGACGGAGTTCTAAGTACTGTATTTCAGTATATAAACTCACTTTACTGTTAAATATAAGTGTAAAATGCAAAAGTCTGGTGGGTGTAACAACATGTCCGCTTTCTCCGTTTATCCTTACTATGGAGGAGTGCGGGGTGTAGCAATATGGCGGCAACGGAACGTCACTTCCGTTACCAATTCTGAATGGTCGCCATATCTGACGAAACACAGGCACAGTAGTGATGTAGAGCCCA
This sequence comes from Rana temporaria, assembly GCF_905171775.1. NCBI lineage: Eukaryota > Metazoa > Chordata > Amphibia > Anura > Ranidae > Rana > Rana temporaria. The sequence goes on along the minus strand of NC_053492.1, from coordinate 385,676,535 downwards.
GCAGACTGAAGCACAGAACATAGCTGAGGACCAGGAATCCGACACCTACAGAAATCTCAAGTTCTTCATTATTGGGGTAGCCATATTTAATTTTTTATTTTTTGGGCCAGAGTTGCTTTAAAGCCCAACCCAATGCTCGAGTTCCCCCATTTGTAACTCCCCACCAATGGAGTACTCCCATACCAAGAAAAATATAAATACATTTCCAGGTGTCTACTTTTTTCCCAAGTGTCTTTGGCCAGATTTGATGACATAACAAGTCCTTAAAGAGGGAAATACTTGTGCAGCTAAAAAATAATAATATATTAACTGACATAATTAAAATAGCACGCTGCTATCACAAATAATCCACACCATTCAGCTATAATTTATAGAATGCAAAACTGTAAAATGTATTGTGTTTATTTTTTTACAATACATTTTACAGTTTTGCATTCTTGCAGAATTGACTTCCTTTTCTGCAGTCTGCATTCAATTACAGGACATCTAAGGCCGCGTACACACGGTCGTACCAAACCGATGAGAATGGACCGAAGTTCAGTTTCATCGGTCAAAACCGACCGTGTGTATGGCCCATCGGTCTGTTGTCCTTCGGTCTGTTGTCCTTCGGTCCAAAATTTTAAAATCGAACCGATGGACCGCTGACCGATCGGTCCAAACCGATGGTTAGTACAGAAAAGCATCGGTTCAAAACCTGCGCATGCTCAGAATCAAGTCGACGCATGCTTGGAAGCATTGAACTTCATTTTTTTCAGCACGTCGTGTGTTTTACGTCACCACGTTCTGACCCGATCGGTTTTTGGAACAATGGTGTGTACGCACATCAGACCGTCAGGCCACTTCAGCGGTGAACCGATGGAAACGGCCCGTCGGACCATTCTCATCGGTTTGGATCGACCTAAGACTCAGAAAGTAAGTTTGTGTTGGAAGACTTCTCTCTGCCAGAAGGTGTGATCATAGATCTTAACAGAGAGAAAATATCCATATAAAGTCTAGCGGCTGTCACAGACTGTGAACCCTTTGCAGCTTGAGGTCTGAATAGGGTAGTATCTCCACTTTTGCCCACCGGTCCAACCTGTATTATTTCTACTTGCCTAGGGGGCAGTGTTGCTAACCTCCCGCAGCATTTTTTACTAACAAAACATAAAAAATTTACTGGCGGAGCATATTTTTTACTGGCAACCTGAGAAATTACAGAACTCCTATTGAAAACTAAGAGTGAATATTTTAACAGTATAAACATGATATGAAAACACTGATGTACACACGGTCGTTTTTTGTCTTGTAAAAAAACATAGTTTTTTCTCATGAAAAAAAACGACGTTTTTCAAACTTAATTTTAAAAAACGACGTTGCCCACACACCATCGTTTTTTCAAAATGCTCTAGCAAAACGCAGTTACGTACAACACGTACGACGGCACTCTGTTTCGTTCAAGCTCGCGTCACAACTTGCTTCTGAGCATGCGCGGGTTTAAAAACTTTGTTTTAAACGTTGTTTTAGCCCACACACGATCATTTTTTATGACACAAAAAACGACATTTTGAAAAACGACATAAAAAATTGAAGCATGTTCGAATTTTTATTTGGTAGTTTTTTAGAAGACAAAAAACGACATAAAGCCCACACACGATCATTTTAAATTACGTTTTTTTAAACGTCGTTTTATTTCATCACAAAAAACGACCGTGTGTACGCGGCATGACAATACCTATAACAAAGTAATTTGCTTGATTTACACTTAAAAAGTCAACACAGCATGAAATTATTAGCCCCTGATATTTACTGGCAGTTGTAAAAAAATCACAGATTTTTACAAAATGACGGTAAATTTACTGGCGGTTGGCAACCCTGCTAGGGGGGGCAAATCCCATAATTTCCTCCCAGCCCCATCCTCCTCTGTATGTAAGAATCAGAACTGTATCTTCAACACAGTATGTAAGTGCTTTCTAGAGAAAACCCCATTAAAATGAATGTTAGATATTTTAATATATAGAAGGAGTCTCTGTCACTGGGGGAACAAGGGTGAAATTGCTGTATCTATAAGTGCAGATATCCAGAGGTTCCTGCAGATACCTGCTGTAGTCTTCAAAACATGTGTCATGCTAATTATCAAGCCATTGGGATAGGCAAAGATTCTGCATTTTTTAATAGTTCTACAGACTGCATGTTTTTCTACCTCCAACATATTCCTATAGACCAGTGAGGTTGCCCACATAGTATTGAAAAAATAGTAATGTGCCAGTAGGCAGGGCCGGGACAAGGGGTGAGCAGAAGGGGCACTGTGGTATCATGTGAAGTGGGGGGAGATGGGGAGGGGGATTTGTGTTGGAAGTGAGAATTTGGGGGGAGGGAAGGTGGTAAGTATTGTCCTAGGAGGGGGAATTTGGGGGGGGGGGTGCTAAGAGTGTAGCTTTAGGGGGAATTTTGTTGGGAGATGGGATTGGGGGGGGAGAGATTTAAGCTAGGAGGGGGAATTGGGGTGAATTTGTTGCCTTGAGTTGGAATTTGAAGTGGGGGGAGAAGATGGATACTAGCAGGGAATATCTTAGGGGTAGAAGATCTGTTCTAAGAGGGGTAAAAAAAAAAAAAAAAATGGGGGGGGGGGGATTTGAGCTGGGGGGATTTGGGGGATAGGGGCAAGATTTGTACTGCTAGGAGGATTTTAGCATGAGAGCAGATTTGTACTGGGAGGAGGGAGAATTTATGCTTAGGGGGTAAGCATGCAGATTGGTGCTCAGTTTTTTTGTGGGGGCATTTTTCCTGATACACATACATCTTGTGTGTAGGGGGGGGCACAGTTTGGCATGTTTGCACTGGGATCTAGGTGAACTTGTCCTGGCAATGCTTTAGGTGTCGGCACAAAGTTTGTGATTGCTGAAAATGCTATGTACATTTAACATAAATACTTGTGAGGCAAAGACCCGAGACAATGATGCAGTGAATTAAAGTCAGAAGAAAATCAGAATTCTTTATGTGTTTCGAGGCAGTGATTCAGCAAGTTCTGAAGCCAAATAATCAGCATGACAGTCCAACAGTTATTATTTTGACAGGAAGAGGCACAGACTGGAAGTATACATATTTCAAAGCAGGAACCACCTGTGTTTACCTTTGTTGGCCACAGAAGCCTCATCTGTACACTTCTATGATCTCGGTTTGGTACTATGGGCTCAACGTCCAAAACTTCTGGGTTAAAGTGGAACTTCTCTCTTTCAATCAAATATGGCTATTCTTAATCCTTATTCTGACAGCCTTAGTAAATAGATAAGAAAGTATATTGTATTTACCTGTTTTAACTTATTTTTTTTTACATTTCTTCAGTGACTTCCTGGTTTTCACGTCTAGGCAAATTATGTCATACATCCCAGGAGTCTTTAGGAAGGGAGGAAAGGCTTTGCTCACAGCCTCCTGCTTTCATGCCTGAGCTCATGGCTGGTGGATTCCAGAAAGTAAATGTTACATGCATCATCTGCCCTTACTCAAGATGGCCACGGCCAGAAATGCTAGGGGGGGGGGGGGGATTGTTTTTCACAGTGGTTTCTCAACAAAATAAAGCATGGAGTCATGGATAGATGGGAGTAGGGTGCCCACGTGTCCCGGGACTGTCCTGCAATTGACATGTCTGTCCTGGGTCCCGGGCACCTTCATTCTGGAATGAAATAGAGGACACAGCCACCCCCTACTAACTAATAACTACATTTCCAGAACTGGTTTGGATATGTGGTCACCCTAGATGGGAGGGGGTTTGCTGTGACTATTAAAAATTTATGAAATAGCATTATTGGTGCTCAAATGCAGTATACAGTAATCCTGCTTTAACCACTTCCAGACCGTTGCATGACTATATACGTCGGTACTTTGAAGAGGAATATCTCTGTTATGGCAGCAGCTATCTGCCAAAACCCAGGTATCCATCTCTTCAGCCGGTGGTCCGGTTTACGATAATGGTGGTCTCTGCAGCGGATTCGCCGCAAGATCACCGTTATCGAGCCATCGGTAGCAGCGGAGGCGATCATGCCCTTTCTGTGGCTGGGTATGGAGACGAGTCTCCATACAATTGCAGGGTGGAAGCAACGTCAAAACATTATTTCCGCACATAGGGCCAGATTCACAAAAGAGATACGACGGCGTATCTCCTGATACGTTGTCGTATCTCTGTGATCTCTGTGATCCGCCCGTCGTAACTATGCGGCTGATTCATAGAATCAGTTACGCATAGATAGCCCTAAGATCCGTCAGGTGTAATTGACTTACACCGTCGGATCTTAGGATGCAATTCTAGGCCGGCTGCTAGGTGGCGATTCCATTGCGATCGGCGTAGAATATGCAAATGACTAGTTACGGCGATTTACAAACGTACGCTTTACCCGTCGCTCTAAATTTACGTTGTTTCCGTCGAGATACGCCGCGTAAAACTAAGGCTGCCCTCTAGGTGGTGTAACCCAAGTTAAGTATGGCCGTCGTTCCCGCATCAAATTTTAAATTTCACGTCGTTTGCGTAAGTCGTCCGTGAATGGCGCTGGACGCCATTTACGTTAACGTCGAAACCAATGACGTCCTTGCGACGTCATTTAGCGCAATGCACGTCGGGTAATTTGATGGACGGAGCATGTGCAGTACGTTCGGCACGGGAACGCGCCTAATTTAAATGGTGCCCGCCCCATTTGAATTAGGCGGGCTTGCGCCGAGCGGATTTACGTTACACCGCCGCAAGTTTACAGGTAAGAGCTTTGTGAATCAGGCACTTACGCTGTAAACCTGCGGCGGTGTAACGTAAATGGGATACGTTACGCCGCCGCAGCGTATCGTAATTGTACCTGAATCTGGCCCATAGCTCTTAAAGGGAATTTTTTTTTTGTCATTTTTTCAAATGACAAAATTTTGTTTTTATAAATTTTATTTGCATTTTAGTGTAAATATGAGATCTGAGGTATTTTTGTCCCCCAGATCTCATATTTAAGAGGACCTGTCATGCTTTTTTCTATTATAAGAGATGTTTACATTCCTTGTAATAGGAATAAAAAAAAACAACTGTAAAAATGAATAAAATAAAGTAATATAAATAAGAAAACAAAATTACAGACGAGCTTGAGCGCAGAAGCGCCCGCATATGAAAAAGGTGTTCAAACCACACATGTGAGGTATCACCGCGATCGTTAGAGCGAGAGCAATAATTCTAGCTCTAGACCTCCTCTGTAACTCAAAACACGCAACCTGTAAAAAAATTTAAGCGTCGCCAATGGAGATTTTTAAGGGTAAAAGTTTGGCGCCATCCCTCGAGCGGGCGCAATTTTGAAGCGTGACATGTTGGGTATCAATTTACTCGGCGTTACATTATCTTTCACAATATCAAAAAAAATTGCGCTAACTTTACTGTTGTCTTATTTTTATTTTTTTTAAAAGTAAATTTTTTCCCCAAAAAGTGCGCTTGTAAGACCGCTGCGCAAATACGGTGTGACAAAAAGTATTGTAATGATCGCCATGTTATTCTTTAGGTTGTTAGAAAAAAAATGTATAATGTTTGGGGGTTCTAAACAATTTTCTAGCAAAAAAATAAATATTTTTAACTTGTAAACAACACATCTGAAAAAGAGGCTCGGTCCTTAAGTGGTTAAGTTCCATCACCTGAGCTAAGCCTCGTCTCTATAATCCCCCTGTAATATAAGAGTGCCTCAGTGGTCAGTGCTTTATTTGGAAAGAGGATCGGTACACATACAGGGCTTAGAGCAAAAGAGGAGGAAGTGAAGTTCTTTGCCAATTTGGACCAGGATTAGAAGGACGTTCAGAGAAGACTTTATTAGCAAACAAATGTAATAACAGGGCCCATGTGGACTGTTACTTTTAGAAGTTTGAAATGGGTTACAGGTGTGTTTTAATTAGTATTTACAGTAACTGCCTGCATAATGTATGACTGTTATGCTCTGTTTCCAATGGATTGCATTTAACCCAGTACAAATACAAGTAGAGAAAATGTATTCTGATTATTTGGACTGTGAAAACTTTTTAACCTATGTTCTGTTAAAAATAATAGTAAGTAGGGTGTGTAAATCTTCTGTCATTTCCTGATACAGTCGACTTCCGCAAAGTCGCAGCCTCAGCTTCACAAGTCGCTCTCCATGCTGTACAATGGAACCATTCTAATTAGAAATTAGACTTCCTGTAGGTTCCTGTACTACTTCGGAGCTGAAGTCGCGCTGTACGGTGCAGGAGTCGGGTCACTTTGAAGCCACCCCTGTGTGAACCATTTATAGGCACTTTTTTTACCACATCCAAAATTTGCATATTTTCATAATTCGTGGGTGCTCAAAGAACATAACACCCACAAATTTTGGTGGTTGACTGTATAAATTAAACTTGGGAATCGAGTTTCAAATTAGAAGCAAAGGCAAGATAACTTTTTTTTTATTACAAATAACATTATATCATAAGCAATTTATTTACAGCCGTTAAGCAGCACCCTAACGCTACCAGACACGGGCAAGTTATCATTGACTAAATCCTCTTTATTTAATTTTGGCAATATGATAAAGTAGTATGATGAGGTAGCTTACTTTTACTTTAAGCTTTAACCAGTGCTCGGCCACTGATAGAAGTCATGAGACTGCTATATACTGCTGATGAGAAAGGGTATTTAGCAGTTTATATTTACATTTCCATGTTCTGTGTAGTGTGGGAGACCGGATATAGTAAATGCAGGGTCCTGGGTTTAGTAACCCTTTAAGACAGTATGGATTGGGTCTACATTTACAATAATTATTTTGCATGCCTGTATCCTTTTTGCTCCAGAATTGGAAAACAGCGGAACCTCGGTTTAAGAGTAACTTGGTTTGAGAGCGTTTTGATTTGAGAGCAACTCTTTTTTAAATTCTGACAAGCAGAATTCAACCTAAATAGGCCTGCAGTACCTCATTTGGCCTGAGGTACGGTGGCGCAGAAGCCGAGCAGAGCCAAAAATAGGCCTGCAGGACCTCATTTGGCCTGGGGTACAGGGGCGCAGGAGCCGAGAAAAGCCGAACATTGGCCTGCAGTACCTAATTTGGCCTGAGGTATGGGGGCGCAGAAAACAAGCCTAAGTGTCCTGGGGCCTTTTTTCCCATTTTCGGCGCTCTCTGGCACCCCTCTGCCTCTAGCCGGATTCGATATTGCATCCTATTGAAGTCATTACGGAACAATTTTTTTTTTCGTTTCCATTGACTTCAAAGGGAAAACTCGCTTTGATATGCGAGTACTTTGGATTACGAGCATACTCCTGGAACTGATTATGCTCGTAATCCGAGGTTCAACTGTACTTTATAAATGGAAGGACCCTTACTAATTTAAAAAACCTGTTGATTGTTCAGTGATAGGACCCCCTCATCACTAACTACATAGTCATGCTATTGGGGCTCCTCATCAATTTCCTAATGGGTAATTTTGCCCTCAATGGCTCCCTTAAGGAGCACGGGTAGTACATTAATTCTGTGCTCACCATAATTCTCATCTGTAGCTCCCTATGCAAGTATGCATTCATTCTTCAGAGAATACAGCTCCTTCCAACTATTTAGCTGCAAATGTCTATTTGAACCCTTATTGACTCTACTGTTCCAAGCAATGTTGTCTTCTGGCATCTCTTCCAAAAGACAAAGAGCAAAAAGGACAAAACAGCCTTGCGCATTTCCACAAATACCTTTTATTAAAAAAGACAAAAATAGTTAAACACAAACCAACTGAATCATAAGTTCATAGAATCACTGGAAAACCAGATTAATACAGAGCACAAACATCGATGATTGGCGGACCTGGGCAACACTCCACAGTAGAATCAAGAGTTAACATGTTTCGAGATGTATACCCTCTTCCTCAGAGCCTGAGTTGCCAGGTCTGCCTATAATCACTGTTCGTGCCCTGTATTGAGACTGCTTTCCTAGCAATTCTGAGTTTATGATTTACTTGGTTTGTGAGTATAACCATTGGTGTGTTCTTCAATAAATGGTATAAGTGGTAATGCACAAGGCTGGTGCACCCCTTTTGCTCTTTGTCGTTTAGTTCTTAGGACCCCCCAGATCTGAAGAAGGCAATAACGTCTGGAGTCAACCTGGTTGCCTGATGGAAGATGAAGCCAGCAAGAGAAACTGATATTTGACTGCCGTGTTATGTATATCTGACACTGGCCTTCTACACTTTAACACTGAAGTGATGTTTTCTTGTTATCTCTTCCAGAAGGCCTAACTAAGCTAATCAGGGCCGGTGCTACCACCGCGCCTGCATGCTTTGCAGGCTGCAGCATGTAACTAACTCAGTCCCAGGCAGCTGCTCCGTCCGACCGGTGGTGTAATTAGAGGTGCATCGCAGAACTGAAACCAGTGCTAGAGAAAGCCGATGCTGTATAGCGCTGCCTTCTTTCGAATGGGTAGGGTAAAGGGGGTGGAGTAAAGGGTGGAGGCAATGGGGCAACAAAATTAGGTCTCGCCTAGGGTGTCAAAAATCCTTGCATCGGCCCTGAAGCTAAGTGTGGGTTGACTCATGTGGTCCTTTTGCTTGGGCTTGATCAGTTTAACTGCTTGCCGACTGCCCACCGTCGTTTTACGGCGGCAAGTCGGCTCCCCTGCGCGAGAGCCGTAGCTCTACGTCGGCTCTCACGCAGGCCACTAGGGGCGCCCCCCGCTCGCCCCCGACTCCTGTGCACGTGCCCGGTTGGCCCGATCGCCGCCGGCCACACGCGATCGCTCGTTACAGAGCAGGGACCGGGAGCTGTGTGTGTCAGGGGGGGAAATGCTGATCTTCTGTTCATACAATGTATGAACAGAAGATCAGTGATTTCCCCTAGTGAGGCCACCCCCCCTACAGTTAGAACACACCCAGGGACATACTTAACCCCTTCCCTGCCCCCTAGTGTTAACCCCTTCACTGCCAGTGGCATTTTTATAGTAATCCAATGTATTTTTATAGCACTGATCGCTATAAAAATGCCAATGGTCCCAAAAATGTGTCAAAAGTGTCCGAAGTGTCCGCCATAATGTCGCAGTACCGGAAAAAAAACCGCTGATCGCCGCCATTACTAGTAAAAAAAAAATATTAATAAAAATGCCATAAAAATACCCCCTATTTGTAAACGCTATAACTTTTGCGCAAACCAATCAATAAACGCTTATTCCGATTTTTTTTTTTAACGAAAAATATGTAGAATAATACGTATCGGCCTAACCTGAGGAAAAAAAAATATTTTTTATATATTTTTGGGGGATATTTATCATAGCAAAAAGTAAAAAATATTAATTTTTTTCTAAATTGTCGCTCTATTTTTGTTTATAGCGCAAAAACTAAAAACCGCAGAGGTGATCAAATACCACCACAAGAAAGCTCTATTTGTGGGATAAAAAGGACGCCAATTTTGTTTGGGAGCCACGACCGCGCAATTGTCAGTTAAAGCGACGCAGTGCCGAATCGCAAAAAGTGCTCTGGTCTTTGGGCAGCAATATGGTCCGGGGGTTAAGTGCTTAATACTAGAAGACTCTGTAGTACAAACAGAACTAGCCTGTGAGAGCCAGATTCTAGAGGAACTACAAGTCCTAGCTTTCAGTTGATGGGGACTGCCTGGATTTGTGATGGTCTTAAGGCTAGTTGTCTATCCCTGCTGTAATGAAAAAAATAAACATGACAGTCTTGTAAAGGACTTTAAACATTTGAGGAATGTCATATTTAGACTGAAAGCTCACAGAAAATGCGACTTTGTTTACTGTACATTTTTTTGTATATCCTCAACCATCCTCACCGTGTTGGACTGTAACACAGAAAGCCAGTTAATAACACTATGTGGTTTATTTTTGCACCAGTCATTTCAGGTACACTAATAAATTAAGATGCCTTTGGGGCTTGGAACGACGTGCCAAAGTGTTGTTACCAGAAAGATGTACTCACCTGATGTTCCCATGATGAAATGTAGATATATGCATCTGTACATCTCCATTTTTGGAAATGCATATAATAGACATTTTCCATAGAGAAAAAAGAAACCGAACCTTATTAAGAACATAATTATACAATGAAATGTTCAGATTAACCACTTAAGGACCGGACCAATATGCTGCCTAAAGACCCAAGGTGTTTTTACAATTCGGCACTGCGTCGCTTTAACAGACAATTGCGCGGTCGTGCGACGTGGCTCCCAAACAAAATTGGCGTCCTTTTTTCCCCATAAATAGAGCTTTCTTTTGGTGGTATTTGATCACCTCTACAGTTTTTATTTTTTGCGCTATAAACAAAAATAGAGCAACAATTTTGAAAAAAATGCAATATTTTTTACTTTTTGCTATAATAAATATCCCCCAAAAACATATATAAACATTTTTTTTCCCTCAGTTTAGGCCGATACGTATTCTTCTACCTATTTTTGGTAAAAAAAATCGCAATAATCGTTTATCGGTTGGTTTGCGCCAAATTTATAGCATTAACAAAATAGGGGATAGTTTTATTGCATTTTTATAATTATTATTTTTTTTACTACTAATGGCGGCGATCAGCGATTTTTTTTCGTGACAGCGACATTATGGCGGACACTTCGGACAATTTTGACTCATTTTTGGGACCATTGTCATTTTCACAGCAAAAAATGCATTTAAATTGCATTGTTTATTGTGAAAATGACAGTTGCAGTTTGGGAGTTAACCACAGGGGGCGCTGTAGGATTTAATGTTCACCTAGTGTATGTTTACAACTGTAGGGGGGTGTGGCTGTAGGACTGACATCATCGATCGAGTCTCCCTTATATAAGGGATCACTCGATCGATACGCCACCATAGTGAAGCACAAGGAAGCCGTGTTTACATACGGCTCTCCCCGTTCTTCAGCTCCGGGGAGCGATCGCGACAGAGCGGCTATAAACAAATAGCCGCGCAGTCGTCCCGGATCGCTCCCCGCGGGAACCCGACCGCCGCATGTCGCGGGGGGGTCCCGATCGGAACCCCGACCCGCGGAAAGGCAAGGACGTACAGGTACGCCAATGTGCCTGTACGTGCCATTCTGCCGACGTAAATGTACATGCGGCGGTCGGGAAGGGGTTAAACTAAGACTAAAGTCCAACTGAACATGCAGTTGAAATCAGATAAATAAATTACAATTGCAAAGAAAATTGCAAACAAAAAAACAAAAGATGTGCTGCGTACACGCGATGGGAATTTCCGTCAAGAAAAGTTCGATGTGAGTTTTTGGTTGGAAATTACGACCGTGTGTAGGCCCCATCGGACTTTTTCGGTCGGAATTTCCAAAAGCAAAAATTGGAGATCTGGTTCTGAAATTTTCCGACAGGAAAAGTTATTGTCGGAAATTCCGATCGTCTCTATGGAATTCCGACGCGCAAAAAAACACGCATGCTCGGAATCAATTTGACGCATGCTCGGAATCATTGAACTTCATTTTTCTCGGTTCGTTGTAGTGTTGTACATCACCGCGTTCTTGATGGTCGGAATTTTGTGTGACCGTGTGTATGCAACACAAGTTTGAGCCAAAATCCAGTCTGAAAAAAATCCACGGTTTTCTTGTCGGAATTTCCGATCGTGTGTATGCGGCATTACAGTTAATTTTCCTTAGAAAGCAGACACAGCCTGAGTAAAGAAGCATGTCCCCTGTCAGCCTCATAATATAGAGAAGGACCTATGCTCTCTGTGTGGAAGAGGTGATCTTTCTGCAGAGATCCAACACGTCCCCTGCTGAGTCAGACCTAGTGCTCTCCAAAGGGCAAAGTGCACATGCTTTGCTGATTGCAGAGCCATAAGTCTGAATCAGAAGGAGGTGTGTTAAACCTCTGCAGAGACACCACTGCTTCTAGAGCAAGCAATGTTCTTTCTACAGCATGTTGCCAGGGGGCAGGGCCGCCATTAGGAATTTAAAAAAAAGAAACCTCTGGGCCCTTTAATAAAAAAAAAAATATATATATATATATATATACAAAAATTATAAAAATAAACATTTATAAAAAAAAGGGGGGTTGCCATCCAGGGCCCTGGCGACCTCTGGGCCCTTTAATAAAAAATATATCTATCTATCTATCTATCTATCTATCTATCTATCTATATATATATATATATATATATATATATATATATATATATATATATAAATAAATAAAAAATATATAAAAAAATAATTGTTTTTTTTATAAAAAAAAGGGGGGTTGTCATCCGGGGCCCTGGGGATCTCCGGACCCCTTAAAAAAAAATTGGCCCTTTAATAAAAAATAAAATAAAAATATATTAAAAAAATATATATTTTTTATAAAAAATAAATAAGAAAAAAGGGGGTTGCCATCTGGGGCCCTGGAGGCCTCCGGGCCCCTGGGGACCTCCTGACCCCTAAAAAAAATTAAAAATTGTCCCTTTAATAAAAAAATAAAATAAAAATATATTAAAAAAATATATTTTTTTTTATAAAAAATAAATAAAAAAGAGGGGGGTTGACATGTGGGGCCCTGGAGGCCCCTGATGACCTCCAGGCCCTTAAAAAAAGGGGGTTGCCATCCGGGCCCCTGGGGACCTCTGGGCCCCTTACATGTGTACTGCCTGTACCCCCCTGATGGCGGCCCTGCCAGGGGGTAGCATTCAGGTTATTCTACTCAGGCTGTATCTACTTTCTCAAGATAATTAACGTTACAAACCTGTAATTTTGATAAACCTGGAAAATATTTAACTGATTTAAAGAAAAGTTCAGATGGGTTTAAAGTGTTACTAAACACACAACAGCAGCTCTCAACTGTCCCTGATTTCGAGGGACTGTCCCTGATTTCGAGGTACTGTCCCTGATTTCGAGGTACTGTCCCTGATTTCGAGGGACTGTCCCTGATTTGGAACAAAGTCCCTCTGTCCTTTTTTCTTCCTCACTTGTCCCACATTTTGGTCTGATCTATATAGTTGTATATAAAATGCTCTATTTATCTTTCAAAAAGTGTTTCCTAGTGCTAAACCTTTCATCCAATTTCAAAATTGCTGCATTTGTAAATTCCAAAAGCCAATATAAAGGAATAGTAGTGGTAAAAAAAAGCATCTGTGGGTTTAACTAATTTTTTTTTTGTATAATTCCACTTTAGGGGGCGTGGCAGGGGTGTGTCCTATACCTACATACTTTTACTAATAGGTGTCCCTCGTTCCCATTTCAAAAAGTTGGGAGGTAAAGCATGCTTGTTATACTCACTGTGGAACCTAAGGGATTAATCCTCTGCATTGTGTAAAAAGGCTGTTTAATCCTGTCTTCTCTTGTCCTCCCCTACTTTTACTGTCCCCAACCATCTGCTGCTAGCACAGAATCCTAGGAGGCACTATGCACATGCTTAGTTTGGTGTGTATTGCTAGAGATTGTTTTTTTTTTCTTGGGAGGGTGCATGTGGTCAGCATAGGGCCAATCAGCACTGTCCAAACAGAGGGTCAGCGGAACCTCATAGGACAGTCGGAGGAGAATGAAAACTCCTCCTACAAGCTTCAACCAGTGCTCGGCCAGACACTGATAGAAATCAGAAGACTGCTATATACTGAGAAAGGGTATTTAGCAGTTTATATTTACCGTATATACTCGAGTATAAGCCAAGTTTTTCAGACCTTTTTTTAGGGCTGGAAATACCCCCCTTTGGCTTATCCTCGAGTCAGTGTACCCGAAGGGCTGCGAGCGTCCATTGTTCAAAAGTCGCGGCTTCCCCTGGTCCCTTCCATGATAGGTGTTTCCCAGCAGACACTGCGTTCAGTGTTCCGCCTATCACGGATGTCCTCTCATCCTCGGACTTGGTTTCCCAGCAGACACTGTGTTTAGTGTTCCGCCAATCACGGACGTCTTTTCATCCTCAGACAAGAGAACGTCCATGATAGGCGGAACACTGAACACAGTGTCTGCTGGGAAACCGAGTCCGAGGATGAGAAGACGTCCGTGATAGGCTGCTGGGAAACACCTATCATGGAACGGGACCAGGAGGAGACCGTGACTTTTAAACAATGAATGCACGCCCACAGCCTGTAAAAATTTCAGGGAACACTGATTTGGGCACAGGGAGGCTGCAATTAGCACAGAGAGGTTGCAATGGGCACAGTGAAGTGGCAATGGGCACAGTGAGGTGGCAATGGGCACAGTGAGGCTACAATGGGTACAGTGAGGCGTGCAAATGGGCATTGTTGACCCTCTTTTCCGCTTATAGTGGCTGCTGCATTCTCACCCTAGGCTTATACTCGAGTCAATGCAATTTCCCATTTTTTTGGGGGTAAAATTAGGTACCTCGGCTTATACTCGGGTCGGCTTGTACTCGAGTATATACAGTACTAAAATAATTAAATTTCTATGTTCTGTGTACTGTTGGAGACCAGATTTAGTGAATGCACTGAGTTTAGTAACCACTTCCCGACCGCCGCATGTAAATGTACGTCCACAGAATGGCACATACACACAAATGGGCGTACATGTACGTCCTTGCCTTCTAGCGGGTGGGGGGTCCGATCGGGACCCCCCCCCCCGCTACATGCGGCGGTCGGATTCCCGCGGGGAGCGATCCGGGACGATGGCGCGGCTATTCGTTTATAGCCGCTCCGTCCCGATCGCTCCCCGGAGCTGAAGAACGGGGAGAGCCGTATGTAAACACGGCTTCCCCGTGCTTCACTATGGCGCTGCATCGATCGAGTGATCCCTTATATAGGGAGACTCGATCGATGACGTCAGTCCTACAGCCACACCCCCCTACAGTTATAAACACACACTAAGTGAACACTAACTCCTACAGCGCCCCCTGTGGTTAACTCCCAAACTGCAACTGTCATTTTCACAATAAACAATGCAATTTAAATGAATTTTTTGCTGTGAAAATGACAATGGTCCCAAAAATGTGTCAAAATTGTCCGAAGTGTCCGCCATAATGTCGCAGTCACAAAAAAAATCGCTGATTGCCGCCATTAGTAGTAAAAGAAAAAAAATTATAAAAATGCAATAAAACTATCCCCTATTTTGTAAACGCTATAAATTTTGCGCAAATCAATCGATAAACGCCTATTGCGATTTTTTTTTTACCAAAAATAGGTAGAAGAATACGTATCGGCCTAAACTGGGGAAAAAAAACATTTTTATATATGTTTTTGGGGGATATTTATTATAGCAAAAAGTAAAAAATATTAAATTTGTTTCAAAATTGTCGCTCTATTTTTGTTTATAGCGCAAAAAATAAAAACCGCAGAGGTGATCAAATACCACCAAAAGAAAGCTCTATTTGTGGGGGAAAAAGGACGCCAATTTTGTTTGGGAGCCACGTCGCACGACCGCGCAATTGTCTGTTAAAGCGACTCAGTGCCGAATCGCAAAACCTGGCCCGGGCATTTAGCTGCCTAAAGGTCCGGGGCTTAAGTGGTTAAGATAGTATGGATTGGGTCTACATTTACAATAATTATATTAAATGCCTGTATCTTTTTTGCTCTAGAATTGGAATACTTTATATATGGAAGGATTACTAATTTAAAAAACCTGTGGATTGTTCAGTGGTAGGACCCCCTCATCACCGACTACATAGTCATGCTATTGGGGCTCCTCATCACTGTCCTGATGGGTAATTTTGCCCTCAATGGGCTCCCTTCAGGAGCATGGGTAGTACATTAATTCTGTGCTCACCATAATTCTGATCTGTAGCTCCCTATACAAGTATGCATTCATTCTTCAGAGAATACAACCCCTTCCAACTATATTGCTCCAAATGTCTATTTGAACCCTTATTGACTCTACTGTTCCAAGCAAAGTTTTAAGGAATTTTTCAAGATCTAAAGGTATATATCCCACATTCCTCTCTGCAAATACTTTTATTAAAATTGTATTCATTCCAGGCATAACTGACTAGTTACAAAGATTCCATTACCAATATATAAAAGCGTAACTCATTTTCTCAGTACTGCATTGAATGGAAAATTTTAGGAGAAGCAAAAAGAATGAGTGGTGTCATGGGAGGGGTGAGGAGATGGGTGAATAAACTGTGTTCTCAAATTTAAATCCTTTGGCAGCTTTTGCACATTTTACTGTTAGGCATAAATCATGGCAGCCCTCTAAGCTAAGGTGGAACTCTGTATCTCAGCATTCCCCGCAAATACTGAGGGGTAAACCATGCTGAGCTTTATCAATTTAACTCTAAACAAGCCATATTTTATTTGTGTTCCGATATGACTAGAGATAGTTAAAAAGGAAATGATAAGTAAATTTTATTGAATTTTATGTAAAAAAAAATTTTTATAGCTCCTAAGGGGCAGATTCACAAAGAATTGCATGGGCGCAGCGTATGTGAGATACGCTACGCCGCTGTAACTTACTTTTTTTAGCTTTGAATCCACAAAGAATTTGCGCCGTAATTTACGGCGGCGTAGTGTATCTCTTGCGGCGTAACGGCGCCTAATTCAAATCGGCGAGTAGGGGGGCGTGTTACATTTAAATGAAGCGCGTCCCCGCGCTGAACGAACTGCGCATGCGCCATCCCTAAATTTCCCGCCGTGCATTGCGCTAAATGACGTCGCAAGGACGTCATTGTTTTGACGTGGACGTAAATTACGTCCATCCCGATTCATGGACGACTTACGCAAAAAGAAAAAAAAATTCAAATTAAACACGGGAACGACGGCTATACTTAACATAGCAGGTTTAACTATACGCCACGAAACAGCAGCTTTAACTATACGCCGCAAAAAAGCCGACTAGAGACGACGTAAAATAATGCGATGGACGCTCGTACGTTCGTGGATCGTCGGAAATAGCTAATTTGCATACTCTACGCGGATTACGACGGGAACGCTACCCAGCGGACGCCAAAGAATTGCATCTTAGATCCGAAGGCGTAAGAAGATGTACGCCTGTCGGATCTAACCCAGATGCCGTTGTATCTTGTTTTGAGGATTCAAAACAAAGATACGACGCAGGAAATTTGAAAGTACGCCGGCGTATCAGTAGATACGCTGGCGTACTCGCTTTGTGGATCTGCCCCTAAGTTTTTAAACTGTTGTTTACGTCTGCTTTATATTGTTCATATAAAACCTTGTTTTTGTTTAAATAAACACTTAATAGTGGATTCACAAAATATGATGGGTAAGTGAAAACATAGCAGAAACTGTTTGTCTTCAGATTCTCTCTCTCAGATTGAAACTTTAAAGTGGAGTTTCCATCCCAATTTTTTTTTTCATTATTGTGCTCATTAGACCTAAAAAAGAAACAAAGAAAAAAATAAATGTTTTACTCATCTGGAAATGCCTGTTGCTATGCGGTCCCACAAAATCTGCCTTTGGAATCACCTAGGATTCTGACATCATCTCTCTCTAATGCTCCTGGGAAATGTGTGTCATTATTTCCCAGGATACAGTGCGCCATCCAATTATCACTCCCCATCCAAGACTTCCAGCAAGTAAGTGCCCACAAGCAAAATGACAACGGTGTGGACATAGTTTTATAAACTATTAGCCAGATTCACAAAGAGTTACGCCGGCGTATCAGTAGATACGCCAAAGTAACTCGGAATCTAAGCCGTCGTAAGTTTAAGTGTATGCTCAAACTGAGATACACTTAAACCTAGCTAAGATACGACGGCCTGCGCCGTCATATCTTAGGGTGCAATTTTTCCACTGGCCGCTAGGTGGCGCTTCCGTTGAGTTCGGCGTAGAATATGTAAATGACTAGATACGCCGATTCACGAATGTACGTGCGCCCATCGCAGTAAAGATACGCCGTTTACGTAAGGCGTTTTCCGGCGTAAAGTTATTCCAACAAATAGCTGGCCTAGCCAATGTTAAGTATGGCCGTCGTTCCCGCATCAAAATGTACGTTGTTTGCGTAAGTCGTCCGTGAATGGGGCTGGACGTAATTTACGTTCACGTCGAAACCAATACGTCCTTGCGGCGTACTTTGGAGCAATGCACACTGGGATATGTACATGGACGGCGCATGCGCTGTTCGTAAAAAACGTCAATCACGTCAATCGCGTCGGGTCAGCAATCATTTCCATAAAACACGCCCCCCATCCTCATTTGAATTAGGCACGCTTAAGCCGGCCCCATTTACGTTACGCCGCCGTAAGTTAGGAGGCAAGTGCTTTGTTAATAGAGTACTTGACTCTCCGACTTAAGGCGGCGTAGCGTAAATACGATACGCTACGCCGCCTTAAAGATGCGGCACCCTACCTGAATCTGGCTATCTCTTTTTTGAATAACTATGCGGAGCGTAAAATAGTAAGTGACGGATTTATATTATAAAAACGCATGAAGAAAGGACATACATTTAAAAAATGATAATTGTGTTTGGAACCCCGCTTTAAGTGGCGCCAGCAAGAGTGAGGGAGATCGGAGTCTGACTCATTCAATTCTGTGTGTACATTTCAAATTTAGCCATTGAGTTCAGGAAACGCAAGCTTTTTTCCAGCAAAAGATAGACAGGTAAGCATGTGAAAAAAAAGCTTAAAGCACTAGCCACTGGTTTAAATTGTGTTTATAAATTAATAATTTTATATTTTGTATTTGTTTCAATACAGAAATTCTACTTCTATTACAAAGCATAGGACAGTTATTTACAAATGAAATAAAGGCTATGGGGAAAAATAAAAAATTCATCAGTAGCAAAATAATAGTAATTAGGGTTAACTAAGGATTATTATGGGGTTAAACTCAGCTTATTTATTTATTTAATTTGCCCACTTGCTTTAACTGACATTCTATGTAGATCGAAGGTAACCCATTTCAGCTGTTATAAATGATCCAGAGAGGTTACAATGAAGCAATAAAAACACTGCCACATCGTAACTCTTTACGACATTGCAAATGATGTTCTTATTGTACACATGAGCAGAAATAGCTGCTCCTGTGCAAATGAAACAACCCCTGGCCTTATAAACAAAAACTCCATAAAATGTTATATATTTTAGATTGCCAGTCCTTAGATGTGGGGGACTGCATTTGTTTTCATATTTTTTTCCTATACTGTCACCTAGTGATCCTGCCAGTAACACTTTCTCTTCTAGGTTGACAACTCTCGATCACTGTACTATGGGGGAGTAAAATGTGTTACGACTACAGAAATTACCCCCCACATCCTCTCCACAACAATATGGAGATGTTCTGTACATGACAAAGGAGAATTTGGCTAGTGCTAAATGCTTTCAATGGTATATTTAACAGACCATTCTTCCTCCTACAAGCAAAAAATGCCCAAGCCCAACTGCTCAATTGAGAAATACTTGCTGAGATTTGGTGTTCAGGCTGGGGGATCCTTACCCTATACGAACTTCCAAAGCACAAATTCAGCCGGAAACTCGATAACTCCTTAGTATTATCCATTATTTTTCTACATCATATACACAGGATCAATGCTGACATGTTTCGGCCATTACAGCCTTAAGCCCTGTACACATGCTCAGTTTTCTCGGCAGTAAAAAGTCAGCAGAGAAACCGAGGGGAAAGCCGAGGACCTGGCAGGAAACTGCCATGGAGCTTTGGCCGGGAATCCCGGCCGTGTGTATGCTCCATCAGTGTTTCTCATAGGTAAGTAGTAGATCTGGTGGAAAAAAAACGGCGGGAATCACGACGAGAAAATAGAGAGCAGGTTCTCTATCTTCCTGCCGGGATTCCCGGCTGTTTTCCTTACAGGAAAACTACGAGGAAGCATACACACATCTAGTTTTCCCAGTCAAAAGCTCTCCTGGCAGTTTTCCTGCCGAGAAAACCGGTCACGTGTACAAGGCTGTTCTCTATTTTCCCGCCGGGATTCTTGGCTGTTTTCCTGACAGGAAAACTGCGAAGGAAGCATACACACATCTGGTTTTCCTGGCCAAAAGCTCTCCTGGCAGTTTTCCTGCCGTTAAAACCGGTCATGTGTACGAGGCTTGACTCATGTGCTATGAGTAAGGCTGTGATGGTCGAAACATGTCAGCATTGGCTGAATTTCTGCTTTAGAGCTTCTTCCTTCTGTATCTGGTTATGTAATATGTCACATGACAAATGACAAAGCGAGATAGGAAGAAAGGCAGTCAGACTTAAAGGGGTTGTAAAGGTAAAAAATGTTTTCCCTAAATAGCAAGCAGGAAAGTCAGGACGCTCTCTACGTTGCAGATAGAGAAAGGAGCTGTGTGATAGTGGGCGTCCTGACTCTCCTGCTCGCCCCCTCATTTTAAAGCAAAATCGAAAGATCAGGTAAGTGAAGGAGGACTGCACTAAGGTAAAGGAAGCTATTTAGGAAAAATTTTTTACCTTTACAACCCCTTTAACTCTCAGCTCTCAGATAGAGGTGTGTTCTCAGCAGGCACCAACTCTTTTCGGCCCACAGCTGGTTGCCATTGGAGGGAAAAGAGAGCAGAGTTTTCTCTCCAACAGCTATGGGAGTGCTCGCTTCTTCTCACAGTGAGGTGCAGGAGAATGGAGCAGCTGAAGCTTCCAGCTAACCCCCCTTCCACATTTTAACACTGCGCTCATGGCATGTGTCCCTTCTGCCCACCCTAAGTATTGTCCCTGGCCAGGCTTGCTTTACTAGAGTGAGATAAAGAAATCTACTTTTCTGAGAGCAGTGATTAAAAAAACAATTTTTTTGATGTTTTCCCTAACGTTTATTTTTCAATTTTTAATAGCTTGAATGTAGAAACACAAAAAGCAAATAAAACCAAAGCAGTAAAATACAAAGGCCTCAGTAAATGCTGATGTTGCAATTGTCAGTGTTGTCAAAATGTTAGTCGTGTGCATTTAGCGAGGCTGGCTTGCCATAACGATGGAAAATGTCACAAGTGGTACTTAGAACAGTTTGCTTTCTGCTGACATGTTTGAAGTAAATACCAGGTGTAAGTGAGGTTAACCTCTGACTAGATGTATGAAGCAAGATTTCAAGAATGCAGGCATATATTTCTCTTGGCAAGTACACACAGATGCAAGCATTTCCCAGTATTTGTGGTACATTAGTGTTTTCTTGATGGCTATTTCCATCCGTGTCAGGAATACCAAGTATTTCAAATGCTATTTTTAAGCAATATTCCTAAAACGGTCTGGATAATTGTATAGTAAATGTTTTAAAAAATAAATAAATAAATAGGTAGACAGCTATAAATATACTGTACATATGAGATATTAGTGGTCTCTCTGGGATTATTACACTAACTGCGTCAATATCAGCAGTAAATGATTTGAGCGCAGGGGTAGAGAAACAAATGTAGGATTTGTAGGCAAATAAATCCTTGTGGAATCCAGCAAAAAATTTCAGAAAACATAGGGCCAGATTCACGTAGAAGTGCGGCGGCGTAACGTATCGTATATACGTTACACCGCCGCAAGTTTTCATCGCAAGTGCCTGATTCACCAAGCACTTGTGTGAAAACTTACGCCGGCGGCCTCCGGCGCACGCCTAATTCAAAGGGGCGTGTGCCATTTAAATTAGGCGCGCTCCCGCGCCGGACGTACTGCGCATGCTCCGTTTTGAAATTCCCGCCGTGCTTTGCGCGAAGTGACGTCATTTTTTGGAACGGCGACGTGCGTAGCGTACTTTCGTATTCCCGGACGTGTTACGCAAGAAAAAAGAAATTTTGAAATTCAACGCGGGAAAGACGGCCATACTTTAACATGGCTCAACTAAAGTTAAGCCATGTTAAAGCAGCCTTAACTTTGCGACGAAAATCGTCGAAAACCGTCATGGATAGCCGTAAATCCTCATTTGCATACCCGACGCTGTAATACGACGCGAACTCCACCCAGCGGCGGCCGAGGTATTGCATCCTAAGATCCGACGGTGTAAGACAATTACACCTGTCGGATCTAAGGGCTATCTATGCGTAACTGATTCTATGAATCAGTCGCATAGATACTCTGAGAGATACGACGGCGTTTCAGAGAACATAGAAATTAAAGTAATTCTATCAAGAGAGCAGTGCTTGCCATTATTGACCTCCTTTAAATAATGTTAGTTGCCTGGGTATTATGGAGACCGACTAGCACAGGGGTGCCCGACTAGCACAGGGGTGCCCAACCAGCGGCCCGGGGGCCACATGTGGCCCGCAAAGCCCTATGATATGGCCCGCGACCTCCTGCTTTGGGATAACGGGTTCACAAGCCCAGATCGCAGGTTGCAGACCCATGTGAAAGCAGACTTAGGCCCATTTCACATGATCAATTCAACCCACACAGACCCTCCATTCATCTCTATGGAGCGGCAGATGTAAACAGACTTGTGTCCATTTGCACTCACCTACCTCCAATCCACTAAAAAAACTGAAGGGGATGTGTCCCCTTCAATCTGGTTGGCTCAGATGGGAGGGCCCACAGAGTATAGTGGGCTGTGTCCGTGCCCGCTCTGCATATACAGAGCGGACACAGATTCTGTCTTCCGTCCGCTCCACTTATTATGGCCTGCGACCAGTTACCAAGTCGCTTATGTGGCCCTCGCTCTTCAAAAGGTTGGGCACCCCTGGACTAGCATCAATGCTTTCCCAGATATTGACCAACCCAGATAGCAAGCAATTGTGCTGCAAGTTTAAAAATGACTTGCTAAGCTATTGCTAGACTTACCAGGCTTCAGAAGTTTATTGCACAATTGCAAAAACTCTGCACTGCATGACTCCAGATCAACATTCTTTGTAAACATTCTGCAAGTCTGCTGCCAGTTCTGGTTCAGTTATGTTCTGCAATAGTCATCCCACCACAGGGGGTCACTGTGGCTGAATTTTCATGCTGTAGACTTGAAGAGCTCTTGCCGTAGACTCATCACTGCAACTTTGCTCTTCTGTATTCTCTAAAAGAGGATGTACTGGGAGGTGGGTAGGGGATGGAACACCAAGGGACGGTGCTAGGAGGTGGGTAAGGGGAGGAGACAAGGGGTGACTTTGAAGAGGGGTGTACTTGCACATATTCTCTGAGAAATAAGCCATGGGTAGATGTATAAGGAAAGTCAGAAAAAAATCATAAGCTTCTGTTTTGGGTCATTAGGTCAGTCAAGGTGGTTAGTTTGGCAACCAGACAGTTTAACATTTATCAAAGGGAGAGGTCAGCAATGGTGATCTCAGTGCTACACATATTTCAGTCATAAAAATATAGAATAGTTTGGGAAAATACCGCATTATGGCCACTAGATGGAGCTGAGGATCAGTATTTGTTTCTTATTATCCCCAGCTCCATGTAGTGGCCATAATGCGGTATTTTCCCAAACCAGTATTTTTTTTTTATGAATGAATAACAATCAACCTTTAGAGTAAACAGGAGTACACATTCATTTCTGCCCTATGCACACAGAACAAATGTATAAACAGTTTCACTGTACAAATAGCTATACATTTTTTCCATAAATGTGAGTTTAGACCTATGTCTAAAGTCCTCTGAAAAGGATCAGAATGCTTTTCAGAGCTGTTTAACAGGTGGCGAGGAGGTAACATGATGCCTCTTCCTTGCCTGTTTTAACCCCATAATTGCCACACAAATACACCTGATTGCACTGGCCCGGATTCAGATACATTTACGTATCTTTCGGGGGGCGTAGCGTATCTCAGATACACTACGCCGCCGTAACTTAGGGCGCAAGTTCCGTATTCAGAAAGAACTTGCGCCCTAAGTTACGACGGCGTAGTGTAAATGTGTTGGCGTAAGCCCGCCTAATTCAAATTTGGCTAGTAGTGGGCGTGTTTTATGTAAAACTATCATGACCCCACGTAATTGACGCTTTTTTTTCAAATGGCGCATGTGCCGTCCGTGGACGTATCCCAGTGCGCATGCTCGAAATCACACCGCAAATAGTCAATGCTTTCGACGTGAACGTAACTTACGTACAGCCCCATTCACAGACGACTTACACAAATAACGTAAAATACGACTAGTAGTGGGCGTGTTTTATGTAAAACTATCATGACCCCACGTAATTGACGCTGTTTTCGAATGGCGCATGCGCCGTCCGTGGACGTATCCCAGTGCGCATGCTCGAAATCACACCGCAAATAGTCAATGCTTTCGACGTGAACGTAACTTACGTACAGCCCCATTCACGGACGACTTACACACATGACTAACATGACTTACCCCTGCTTTATGAGGGGTAACTTTACGCTGGAAAAATCCTTATGTAAACGATGTAAAAAAATGCGCCGGGCGGACGTAAGTTTCTGAATTGGCGGATCTACCTAATTTACATATTCTATGCGTAAATATACGGAAGAGCCACCTAGCGTCCAGCGTAAATATGCAACTAAGGCCCCATACACACGGGAGGATTTATCCGCGGATACGGTCCAGCGGACCGTTTCCGCGGATAAATCCTCTCGAGGATTTCAGCAGATTTCTCTGCGATGGAGTGTACTCACCATCGCATTAAAATCCGCGCCGAAATTCTCTGGCGATGACGTGTCGCGCCGTCGCCGCGATTATGACGCGGCGACGTGCGCGACACTGTCATATAAGGAATTCCACGCATGCGTCGAATCATTACGACGCATGCGGGGGATCCCTTCGGACGGATGGATCCGGTGAGTCTGTACAGACCAGCGGATCCATCTGTTGGGATGGACTCCAGCAGATGGATATGTTGTGCATGTCAGCAAATATCCGATCTGCTGGAATCCATCCCAGGGGAGATATATCCGCGGAAAAAGATCCGCTGGCGTGTACACACCATAGGATCTATCCGCTGAAACCCATTTGCTGGGATTTATCTGCGGATGGATTCTATGGTGTGTACGGGGGCCTAAGATACAACGGCGTTAGAGACTTACGCCGGTCGGATCTTAGGGAAATCTATGCGTAACTGATTCTAAGAATCAGGCGCATAGATACGACCCCGCACACTCAGAGTTACGATGGCGTATCTGGAGATACGCCGTCGTAACATCCGGGTCACAGTGTTTATGGCACCTCCTTACTTGAATGGGTCACATTCAGCGGGCTTGCTGCCCGTAAAGCGCAATCTAATTTTTGTTGTGGGCTCGAAGCAAAGCATCTTATCCCCGGCATGTGCACCCCCCCCCCCCCCATCTGCTGCCATTGTAGCTTAAGGGGGGGCAGTTAGGGGGTGCTAAAAACGCATCTCAACCATGTGCTTTTAACGCTAAGTATGAGCCCTTTGTGATCATGCCATGAAGACCCTTGTTTAGGCACTAATTGGGTGACAACGTTCCTCCATCTCTGCTTCTGTGTTGTCACATCCACCCCTGGTACGGAACAGTAGTGCATTTAGGTTTTGTGCTGCCCTAGGCCTGACTAAACTTGTGCACCCCTTAATTTAATAATGACCCACCCCTTCCTGTCAAGGCCACACCCTTGCTGTTTAAGACCCACCCTGAAAATTTTGAGTCGGGACACTAGTTCTGAGGGCCTGGGGGGGGGGGGGCAATGGAGTCCCTTAATTTGCATAGATTTCCTTTCACCTCCTGTTTGACTATGGGGCAGGAAGTGAAGGGAAATCTCTGCAATAGAACAAGATGGTAAATAATACATTTCTGATTATTTTATGGAGAGGACTAAGAAGATATAACCATGCCAATGGTGCAGCAGAAAACATATAGCACAGTGAGGAAGGTTTGTGGTCCAGGATGATAGGACAGTCAAAATTAGAAGCAAACAGTTGCGGAATTCTGGTCGCCCGCATACTGGAAGCAGTGCGGCTGCTTTATGGGGGCACTAGACTAATTTGCCTCTCTGCCCAGTCCGCCCCATAAGACTGGCGCTACACTAACTGCATTCCTCCCAACTGTCCCGTATTTTGCGATAATGTCCCGCGATCCCTCGAGCACTGCCAGTGTCCCGCGATTTCTCGGCACCCACATCCCCCCGCGATTCCCGATAGATTCTGGCGATGCGCAGCAAATCCACGGGACGCCCCCCCGCTCAACAACTTTGATCTGCCCCCCCTGCTCAACAACTCCGATCCACGGAACCCCCCCGCACAACGCCGATCCGTGGACCCCCCCCGCTCAACAACTCCGATCTGACCCCCCCCGCTCAACAACTCCGATCCGGGCCCCCCCCCCCCCGCTTAACAACTCTGATCCACAGTGTAGCACAAGCCGGTGGGGACTCTTTCCGTGCTGCCCCCCTGGAAAGTGCTGGCCCTAGACCTGGGCCTCGTTGGCCTAGGCCAGAATACAGCGTTGGTGCGGAATACAAGAAGATGTGCTCATACACATTGGTTCACCTTTATCGGGACCTTTAGCTGGACCAGGGAAATAATATGTAACTGACAATTACACATCATTGCTCTGGTCCAGCATGTCGGTATAAAAGAAGAGGCTGAAAGAAGCTGGGGGAGATCAGCATAACAGATAAGAAAAAAAAAAAAAAAAGAATGACAAAATGTAAGAACGGTATTTCATGAAAACAAAAAACATGTCAATTGTTGATGATACGCAGTGCTTTTGTAAACTAAATGTCATCCAGGTAGGATTCAGAGCTACTTTAAGGCATTCTAAAGTAGCATCTCAAACTTGTATGTTATTTTAGCAATTTCAGCATGTCATGATAATGCAGCTTGATGTATCAGGGCCATTGAAAGGCTGACACTTGTACCAATCTAGACATGACGCATTTTGTACTGTATTCCGTAGCTTTATTATGAATTCTGCCCCTATATGAGAACTGATGATTGCAGGTACCCTTAGGTGAATGTTAGTTTATCTAAGTGCCCCTATATGCCTGAACATTTATTCCCAGGGCTCTTGAGCTGTGTACACACATTTCTAAGAGACCCCTAGGTTATTATATGACAACAAACATAACTACTGGGTTTGCCTTTGTATAAGATTTGTTATGTTCAAATCGTGTTATCCTTAGTGGAATATAAAAAAGGAATCTTTTACAAAGCTGCATTTTTGCATGACAGGCTGCGTGTGGTGAGGTGACCTAGCTGTGTTTCTTACTTGCAGCATGCCAGATCACTAGAATGGCTGAGCCTTCCAGCAGGGCTGTGTACATTTTAAGACATGACTCTGGTTTGCGAGTGTTGTCTTGCAAAATGAGCAGAATTCAAACTAATGGGGTGTGCAGTACCGCATTTGGCCAGAGGTGCAGGGGCGCCGGTGACACAGGTGTTTCCGAGCCTTTCTGAGGGTTTCCGATGTCAGCCGAGCTGTCCTGAGCATTTCCACCCCCCACCTCTGGCCACGTGCGGTATTGCATTCCATTGAAGTCAATGCGGAACAAATAATTTTCGTTTCTATTGACTTCTATGGGGAAACTCGCTTTGATATGCGAGTGCTTTGGATTACGAGCACTCTCCTGGAACGGATTATGCTCGTAATCCAAGGTTCCAATGTACAAACTTTGAGGTGGATCAGACGACTCTTATATAGATTTTTCAATTGCATATTCTTCTTGTCAAGACAGAAAGTACAAGCAAATCTCTCCAATGGGGACATAGACCAAAACACATTTTTAGTAGAGTGAGCAAAGAATGTATTTTTTGATGCCTGTAGTTTCCTGTCCTGAGACACCCCTGCAGGAAAAGTGGAAATGTCTCTTCAGCTGGGTCAGTTAAAGGGGTTGTAAAGGTTTGTTTTTTATTTTCTAAATAGGTTCCTTTAAGCTAGTGCATTGTCGGTTCACTTACCTTTTCCTTCGATTTCCCTTCAAAATGTTTTTTTCTTTGTCTGAATTTCTCACTTCCTGTTTCTCTTCAGTAAGCTTGCCCCCATCATCTGAGCCATTTCGCTGGTCAAAGACCAGGCCGCTTTTTGCGATTCGGCACTGTGCTGATTTAACTGACAACTGCGCGGTCGTGCGACATTGCTCCCAAACAAAATTGACGTCCTTTTTTCCCCACAAATAGAGCTTTCTTTTGGTGGTATTTGATCACCTCTGCCGGTTTTTATTTTTTGCGCTATAAACAAAAATAGAGCGATAATTTAGAAAAAAATTCTATATTTTTTACTTTTTGCGATAATAAATATCCCCCAAAAATATATAAAAAAATTAGGGCTGTTACTGATTAAAATGTTTGTGTTCGATTAATCGATTTTTTTTTTAAATTGATTAATCGACTAATTTCGATGAATTATAACGCACATACAGATCCAACTACTTTTAGCTGATCTCCTTGCAGGCCGATTCCCAGTGCAGCTACCAACCACTGGAAAAATGGATAGCAGGATACAAAAAACACACAAAGGCAGCGCTCGATGGAAATAGCATTAAAACTTTTATAGTCTTCAAGTAGGTAACAAAATAAATATTGCACTGGAGATAAAATTGATGTAGCTACATAAACTGTAAAAATGGTGCGAGTAATACCAAACGGTAGCAAAAGCGTCATAAAAACATGTATCTAAGTATGATACTGGTATAAAAATGTGTACAACGATGCCACTGCTGAATCCAGATGAGGAGGGGTTAACATCAAACCGTCGGCATGTAGATGTCCCGTGAAGGGAACTATCACAACTCCCAGTGGATGGTTGTAGAATCCCAGGTTGATAGAGGGAAGTGTAACAGCCCTTGCGTGTGGCAGATAGTAAGGTCCCGCCGGCATGCAGATATGAAGGCACAGCAAAGGAGCCCTTCAGATGGACATGGCAAGCCCCGCCGGTGTCCGTGACGTCACCGGATCTCCGATGGGAACTCCCTGAAGACCCGGAAGCCGGCGGAGGGGTGAGTACCAATCAAAAGAATTTTGATCGATCAAAAGAATTTTGATCGATCAAAAAAATTAGAGATTAATCGATGAATTAATAGTTAATTTCCCCAGCCCTAAAAAAAACATAGGGCCAGATTCACCAAAGAGATACGACGGCGTTTCTCCTGATACGCCGTCGTATCTCTGTTTCTATCTATGCGACTGATTCATAGAATCAGTTACGCATAGATCCGACATCCATAAGATCCGACAGGTGTAATTGTTTTACACTGTCGGATCTTAGGATGCAATACCGCGGCCGCCGCTGGGTGGAGTTCGTGTCGTAAACCAGCGTCGGGTATGCAAATTAGCAGTTACGGCGGATCCCCGATGGATTTTCGCGTTCGCTACGTCGCTGCTAGTCTAGTTTCCCGTCGCAAAGTTAGTCGTCGTTTGACCTGCCCTAAGGTATGGCCGTCGTTCCCACGTCGAAATTTAAAATTTAACGTCGTTTGCGTAACACGTCCGGGAATACGGAAGTACGCTACGCGCGTCGACGTTCGAAAAAATTACGTCACGGCGCGCAAAGCACGACGGGAATTGCGAAACTGAGCATGCGCAGTAGGTCCGGCGCGGGAGCGCGCCTAATTTAAATGGCACACGCCCATTTGAATTGGCCCGCCTTGCGCAGGAGGCCGCCGGCGTAGTTTTCATCGCAAGTGCTTTGTGAATCAGGCACTTGTGATGAAAACTTGCGGCGGTGTAACGTATCTACGATACGTTACGCCGCCGCAGTTCTATGTGAATCTGGCCCATATTTTTTCCACAGTTTAGGCCGATACGTATTCTTCTATCTATTTTTGGTAAAAAAAAAATAAAGCTTTTTGCGCAAAAGTTATAGCGTCTACAAAATAGGGGACAGTTTTATGGCATTTTTATTAATATTTTTTATTTTTACTAGTAATGGCGGCGATCAGCAATTTTTATTGTGACTGTGACATTATGGCGGACACATGGGACACTTTTGACACCATTTTGGGACCATTGTCCGTTTTATAAAAATGCACCGATTACTGTAAAATTTACACTGGCAGTGAAGGGGTTAACCTGTAGGGGGCACTGAAGGGGTTAAGTGTGACCTAGGGAGGAATTATAACTGTTAGTGGGCGTGGCTTGGCGTGACACGTCACTGATCGCTGTTCCCGATGACAGGGAACAGACGATCACTGACAGTGTCACTAGGAATAACGGGGAGATGTTTGTTTACACTTACCTCTCCACCTTCTTCACCTCTGTGACCCAATCACGGGACATCAGCGGCAATCGGGTCCGTGGGCATGGTCACGAAGCTCCTGAGCAGGTTGCAAGTGCCCTGGTGGCGGCGCGCGTGGGACTCACGGCTCGCATCTTATAGGGGACGTACCTATATGCCCTTATGCCCAGCCGTGCCATTCTGTATATCAGCATGCGGCGGTCGTCAAGTGGTTAAAGCAAGTATTATAGGCAGTCTGACAGCTGATAACTCATCGGTTGTTAAGGACGCAGCGGTCAGCTTCCCGGTCCCCTCCTTAGCAACCAGCTACTGTATTAACAGTGTTTGAAGTTCAGTCAATTTTTTTTTGTCGCAAAAAACGAATGTCAGCAGGCATGAAAACAGATGTTTTTAATCCATTTTTTTACAAAAAAAAGTGACTAAACTGAACAAAAAAACGGAACGCCTGTGTGAAAGGACCCTAAGGGTGATGTCACTAATGATCCTGTTGGGTTGTCACGAGTGATTGGGTAGATTATAGGCCAGATCCACGTACATGCGCCTATCTTTAGGCGGGCGTAGCGTATCTCAGAAAGGCTACGCCGCCGTAACTTAGACAGGCGAGTACTGTATTCACAAAGAAGTTACGCCTTTAGTTACGGCGGCGTATCGTATATCGGGCAGCGTAAGCCCGCCTAATTCAAAAGAGGCTGGTTGGGGGCGTGTTCTATGCTAACTAATCGTGACCCCACGTATTTGACGTTTTTTTATGAACGGCACATGGGCCGTCCGTGAAAGGATCCCAGTGCTTTAGACGTGAACATAACTTGCGCACAGCCCTATTCGCAAACGACTTACGCAAACTACGTAAAAAATTTGACGGTGGCCCGACATCCATACTTAACCACTTAAGGACCGCCTCCTGCACATATACGTCGGCAGAATGGCACGGCTGGGCACATCCACGTACAGGTACGTCCTGTACTAGTAGCCAGCCGTGGGTCGCGAGCGCGCGCCCGTGGCGCGCTCCCGCGACCCGGTCCGAAGCTCTGTGAACGGGACCGCAGGTCCCGCGGACCCGATCGCCGCTGGAGTGCGGCGATCGGTCCCCGGAGCTGAAGAACGGGGAGAGCCGTGTGTAAACACCGCTTCCCCATTCTTCACTGTGGCGGCTGCATCGATCATGTGATCCCTTTTATAGGGAGACACGATCGATGACGTCAGACCTACAGCCACACCCCCCTACAGTTGTAAACACACACTAGGTGAAACGAAACTCCTTCAGCGCCCCCTGTGGTTAACTCCCAAACTGCAACTGTAATTTTTACAATAAACAATTTAAATGCATTTTTTGCTGTGAAAATTACAATGGTCCCAAAAATGTGTCAAAATTGTCCGAAGTGTCCGCCATAATGTCGCAGTCACGAAAAAAAATCGCCGCCATAAGTAGTAAAAAAAAAAAAATTATAAAAATGCAATAAAACTATCCCCTATTTTGTAAACGCTATAAATTTTGCGCAAACCAACCGATAAACGCTTATTGCGTTTTTTTTTACCAAAAATAGGTAGAATATGTATCGGCCTAAACTGAGGAAAAAAATAGTTTTTTATATATTTTTGGGGGATATTTATTATAGCAAAAAGTAAAAAATATTGCATTTTTTTCAAAATTGTCGCTTTATTTTTGTTCGGGAGCCACGTCGCACGACCGCGCAATTGTCTGTTAAAGCGACGCAGTGCCGAATTGTAAAAACCCCTTGGGTCATTTAGCAGCATATTGGTCCGGTCCTTAAGTGGTTAACATTGCGTACGCCTCATATAGCAGGGGTAACTTTACGCCAGAAAAAGCCTTACGTAAACGACGTAAAAAAATGCGCCGGGCGGACGTACGTTTGTGAATCGGCGTATCTACCTCATTTGCATAGTCCTCGCGTAAATCTACGGAAGCGCCACCTAGCGGCCAGCGTAAATATGCAACTAAGATACGACGGCGTAAGAGGCTTACGCCAGTCGGATCTTAGCAAAATTCCGGAGTATCTTGTTTTTTGAATACAGAAAAAAGATACGCCGGAGCATCCTAGAAGTTACGCGGCGTATCAATAGATACGCCAGCGTAACTTCTTTGTGGATCTGGCCCTATGTGGTTGTTTTGGTAGCTTTGCATTGCACATTGTCCTTACTTTTCTATGAAAAAGTGTGGCATGGTTTTGACAGATGAATCCAGTGGAGAGCTGACCATCATTGCTTCTTTTGTGTCAGCTCTGTAGTAAACTTTGCTTCATTTTACAGGTTGGTGTTTATTATGGCTTCTTGGACTCCTGGCAAACGACACAGTGATCAAGTTAAACATAGTTCCTTAACAGAGAGCTTATTATGAAGTTACACTACAGTATACTTAGAAACTCAGCTGACCTTTCTCTTTTCACACGTCTCACATTCGACGCTTGGAAATTCAAACCATTTTATTCAAACGTAAAAATAACAAAGCCTTTTAGTCCAGGAGCAAAGTATAGTAAATAGTCGCAATAAATACTCATGAGATTTCCATATTCTCATTAGATAGTTGGCTCTGACATAGAAGAGCATTTGGGTTTGGTACACAGTAAAATTATCCAGTGCTGGGCTTCAATTGGCGACGATCTCCCACTGGCAAAGCTTGCCATTTTGTTCAATGCGCCTTTTCAGCACCAACATTTAGAAGTGCTCATCTGGCATGAGATACGTCTTCAAAACAGTTCATCGAAAGACATTTCACTTAACATATTCTTTGCCACTTAATGATATATTTGTATATTAATACAAACCAAAATCAGTAAAAACTCCTAAAGTAGTACTAAAGCCAAACGTTTTATATAATAAATAAATCTTACAAGACCAGCTTAGCAGAGGACAGTAAGGCCCAGATTCTGAAAGGACTTACGACGGCGCAGCGCCATGTACCCCGTCGTAAGTCCTAATCCGAGCCGTCGTATCTATGCGCCTGATTCTTAGAATCAGTTACGCATAGATATCCATTAGATTCGACAGGCGTAAGTCTCTTATGCCGTCGGATTTTAACTGCATTTTTTTTTGACCGCTAGATAGCGCTTCCGTTGAATTCCGCGTCAAGTATGCAAATTAGCTAGATACGCAAATTCCTGAACGTACGCGCGGCTGATGCAGTAAAGGTATGACGTTTACGTTAGGCTTTTCCCGGCATATAGTTGCCCCTGCTATATGAGGCATAAGTGCGGCGTACCAATGTTAAGTATGGCCGTCGTTCCCGCCGTCGAAAGTTGAAAAAGTTACGTCGTTTGCATAAGTCGTCCGTGAATGGGGCTGGACGTCATTTACGTTCACGTCGAAACCAATGACGTCCTTGCGGTGTACTTTGGAGCAATGCACACTGGGAAATTCCACGGACGGATGCGCCGTTCCGCAAAAACGTCAATCACGTCGGGTCACAGTAGTTTTACATAAAACACGCCCCCCTGATCCAAATTTGAATTAGGCGGGCTTACACCGGCCGATTTACGCTGCAAGTGCTTTGAGAAAACAGCACTTGCCCCTCTAGGTTGCGGAGGCATAACGTACAGCGGATACGTTACGCCCGCACAAAATTACGCCGCTGTGAATCTGGGCCTAAGTGTTTTTTTATTTATTTTTTATTTTTATTGAGCTGCGCTAAAGTCTTAGTGCCAATTCACAACTAAGGGCAACCTGTCAGGCGATTTGTCAGCCTGAAAAGTCACCCTCCGTTCAGTAAATGGAACCGTTGTAATAGGAGCGACTCAAGGCGCTGCGACTTAGAAAAAGGATCCTGTACTACTTGGGGCGACTTCGGAGTGGCTTGCATTGACTTCTATACAGAAGTCGTTTTGCAAGCTGCGCTGAAGTAGCGCTGTACGGGGCGGCTTCAGAGTCGGACAACTTTGAAGATGCCCCTGTGTGAACCAACACTTAAGCATATGTACAAACATTACAAATTATTCGTTATGTGTTTATTTTTTTCTGAGCATCTCCATCTAGTGGCCATAATGCAGTATTTTCTCTTGATTGAGGTATTTCGGGAAAAAACTGTATTATAGCCACTAGATGGAGCTGGTGATCATACGAAATAAACATTTCAGACACATTACAGGGATTATTTTTGATGGCTGGGTAAATACTTAGACATTCACACTGAACATTTTTTATAAATATACCCCGAAATGTTTTCTTCTGGTCCAGGCAAGAAACACAGTTCAGATGGTTATGTACCACAGTCTCCAGCAATTTCCTGCACTTCCAGTCATGGAGTGTGCACTCGTAGCTCCACAGAAAGGGCCCTAATCCCCATTCCCTGTGCTACATAGTTAAAATTGCCACCATCTCTGCACACCCCATCCATTCCTTTCTGACTGTCTGTGAATGTTAGCTCAGGCAGCCTGCTAGCATAGGCTTAAAGTGATACTAAACCCAGGACCCTGTATTCACTATATCTGGTCTCCCACCCTACACAGAACATGGAAATGCAATTATTTTAGTAAATATAAACTGCTACCTTTTCTCATCAGCAGTATGCAGCAGTCTTGTGCGTTTTATCAGTGTCTGGTTAAAGCTTTTAGGAACAGTTTTTTATTCTATTCTGACTGTCCTATGAGGCTGCAGGACCCTAAAACTCTGTCTGGACAGTGCTGATTGGCCATGTGCTGATAACATGCACCCTCCCAAGAGGAAAATAACACTGTAGCAATACACACCAAACTGAGCATGTGCAGAGTGACTCCAAGGGCAATGTCTTAGCAGGAGATGGATTGGGGACAGTAAAAGAAAGGGCGGATCAGAGAAGACATGCTGAGGATTAACCCCTTAAGTATAACAAACATTCTTTACTGCATACTGATTTTACTGTTGTGGGTTTAGTAACACTTTCTCTGCCGGAGTCGCACATGCAAGGGTGGCTCTATAGTAACCAGAAGGAGAAGGGAGCCACCAGAGATGAGGAAATTTGAAAAAAGATACAGCACCAAACACATACCTAGGTCAGCTGCTAGAATTGCTAATTAAATGTTAGGGTTTAGTAACACTTTGGGGTGAACCTGTGTTGTGCTCACTTAGGGCACTGTAACTTTTTGCTTAGCCTTTGCCTCTCCCCAACAGCATATACTAACCTTCCTTTCACTTCCCCCTCTGAGAGCAATGAAAAGACAAACATAAATTGCCAGTCAAGGCAGGTCAAGTCACAGGGCTGTGAACTCCCCATGTGACAGCACTGTTTGGACTGGCACTGTCATATGGAGCAAGTCACATGCTTCTCTATACTTGGAAGTACAGGTTGTTTCTCTTGTATCCCGGGAAAGAATGGAGCAGCAATGTATTCCTATCAGGGCTTGTTTTGATGGGTTTTGCTCGCTTCAAATAGGGTTTGAATTCCTATACAAGGGATACTGTGGGAATGCAAAACTGAAATCTCTGGAAAAAATGTATGACTGGAATTCTACTTAAAATAAGATATTTATTATTATGTTTTTTCCAAATAAGGGGTACCAGTGGTCCTGAAATAAAATTAGTTCTACACTAAATTTAACATCTAGAGGTGCTTAAAGTGGTATTAAACCCCAAATTTTGATATATTGTACTTACCAATAATTAGATTTGGTGGCTGCATTAGTTATCTTTGTCCCTCTGTTTTCACCTGGTGATCTGGCCAGTAAAACATCTCCTGTATTAGAGTGTCCTTACTCTGGATGAATGAGCACAGGGGCACCTTTATGCAGCAGCATTGTCAGTGTGACGGGAGGGGATTGTTAGGTGGACTAGCAGATTTAGATACATTAACAAATTGAAGCCATGTTCCAGCTCACACTTTATAAGCAGTTACATCAAACAGTTATTTTTTTTCTTTTGGGACAAAGATTTTACGTAAATTAAATTAAATTGATCATTATAAGCACCCCTGTCAGTGGTAAATTGTAACTGATATATCTGCAAAAGAGCTTTCTCTTTTGAAAAACAGCAGACTTACTGGCCGGATCACCAGACATAAATAGAGGAAAGGACGCCTAAAAAATTAAACTAATGCAGGCACCACATCTAATGCCGCGTACACACCATCACTTTATGTGATGAAAAAATACGACACTTTCTGTGAAGTAAAAAATGACGTTTTTTAAACTTCAATTTTCAAAGACGAAGTTGCCTACACACCATCGTTTTCTCACAATGATCTTGCAAAGTGAGGTTACGTTCCACCACGTTTTACCATTGAAGCTTGCTTCTGGGCATGCGTGGATGAAAAAACGTCTTAGAAAACGAAGTTTTTTACTACACACGGTCAATTTCTGTGAAGTAAAAAGTGCACTTTTGAAAAACGACACATAAAATTGAAGCATGCTTCAATTTTTTTTGGTCGTTTTTTACAAGACATAAAACGACGTTTTCCCCCACACACGGTCAATTAAAGTGACGTTTTTAAAAACGTCATTTTTTTTCATCACATAAAGTGATGGTGTGTACGCGGCATAAGAATTGGTAAGCTGCAATATATTAAATGTTTGTTTTTGGGTTTAATACTGTTTTGTAGACATGTGCAATTCATTTTGGGCCAGATTCAGGTAGAATCGCGGCGGCGTAACGTATCGTAGATACGTTACACTGCCGCAATTTTTCATCGCAAGTGCCTGATTCGCCAAGCACTTGCGTGTGCCATTTAAATTAGGCGCGCTCCCGCGCCGGACCTACTGCGCATGCTCCGTTTCGAAATTCCCGCCGTGCTTTGCGCGAAGTGACGTCATTTTTTCGAACGGCGACGTGCGTAGCGTACTTCCGTATTCCCGGACGTCTTACGCAAACGACGTTGATTTTTAAATTTCAACGCGGGAACGACGGCCATACTTTATACAGCAATACGTTTGCTGTGTAAAGTTAAGGCACCAAAAACGACGACTAACTTTGCGATGGGAAACTAGACTAGCGGCGACGTAGCGAACGCGAAAATCCGTTGTGGATTGCCGTAACTCCTAATTTGCATACCCGACGCTGGTTTACGACGCAAACTCCCCCCAGCGGCGGCCGAGGTACTGCATCCTAAGATACGACAGTGTAAAACAATTACACCTGTCGGATCTTAGGGATATCTATGCGACTGATTCTATGAATCAGTCGCATAGATACTCTGAGAGATACGACGGAGTATCTGAGATACTGGAAATTTGTAAATCCAAAAATAAGAACGAAAATCCCAAAATTCAGAAACTCAAAAATTAGAAAATCTGAAATAACTAATAATAATTTAACTATTAAATTTTAGGTATTAGAATTTCCTTTCAAATTTGTCTGTTAGTGAATGTAAGGCATACAAATTTATCCGAAGTTACAAATTATCCGTAATAACGAATGGAACATAACAAAATAATAATAATAATAATAATAAATAACAATAATAATAGTTATAAAAACATATTATTATTATTATTATTATTTATTATTATTTCGATTTGGATGCGGCATTCGTTATTTCCGATAATTCGTAACTTCAGAGGAATTTGTATTAGTAAATGTAACGAATAGCCAAATTTGAAAGGAAATTTCAATACCTATAATTGAATAGTTAGTTATTATTTTTGGATTTTTGTTCTTTTGAATTTTTAGATTTTCCTTTCTTCTTTTCGGATTTTTGAATTTCCAAAAGTTTCATATTTACGAGTTTATGAATTCTGAATTTTCCAATTTCCGAAAAAAAATAAAAAACGTAAATGAAAGCATTTTCCGGCAGTGCACGTGTCTACTGTTTTAAAGAGAATCTACAGTCTTTTGTACAAAAAAAACAAAAAAACAATTGATAGTCAGCAGCTACAAAAAACTGTAGCCTTTGGCTTTCAATAAACAGATACCGTATATACTTGAGTATAAGCCGACCCGAGTATAAGCCGAGGACCTAATTTTACCACCAAAAAAATGGGAAAATGTATTGACTCGAGTATAAGCCGAGGGTGAGAATGCAGCAGCTACTGTAAGCAGAAAAGAGGGTCAACAATGCCCGTTTTCACGCCTCACTGTGCCCATTGCAACCTCACTGTGCCCATTGCAGTCTCACTGTGCCATATCTCACTGTGCCCATTGCAGACACTGGACCAGATTCAGATAGATTCGTCTATCTATCTGCCGGCGTAACGTATCTCAGATATCCGTATGCAGAAAGAACTTGCACCCTTAGTTACGGCGGCGTAACGTATATGTGGGGATGTTGTGGGCGTGTTTTATTTAAACTTGAGATGACCCCGCGTTTTTTACGTTTTTTTTAACTGCGCATGCGCCGTCCGTGAAATATCCCAGTGTGCATTGCTTCAAAGTACGCCGCAAGGACGTATTGGATTCGACGTGGACGTAAATGACGTACAGCCCTATTCGCGAACGACTTACGCAAACGACATAAAATTTTCAAAACTCGGCGCGGGAACGACGGCCATACTTAACATTAGCTACGCCTCATATAGCAGGGGTAACTATACGCTGAAAAAAGCCTAACGTAAACGACGTAAAAAAATGCGCCAGCGGGACGAACGTTTCTGAATCGGCGTAAATACCTAATTAGCATATTCTTCGCGTAACTATACGGAAGCGCCACCTAGCAGCCACCGTGAATATGCAGCCTAAGATACAACGGTGTAAGACACTTACACCAGTCGGATCTTAGGGAAATCTATCCGTAACTGATTCTCTGAATCAGGCGCATAGATACGACCCCGCACACTCAGAGATACGACGGCGTATCTCGTTTCTGAATCCAGCCCACTCAGTTCAGTGTTCCGCCAATCACAGACATTCTTTTATCCTCGAACAAGAGGACATCCGCGATTGGCGAACACTGAACACAGGATGAGAGGACCACTGTGATATGCAGAACACAGTGTCAAATGCCTATCATGGAACAGAACACCAGGAGGAAGCTGCGACTTTTAAAAAAATGGACACGTGGAAGAATTCAGGTACTGACTCGCGTATAAGCCGAGGGGGGTATTTTCAGCCCAAAAAAAGGGCTGAAAAACTCGGCTTATACTCGAGTATATACGGTACTCACTGGTCCAGGAATACAGTGCTGTCTTCTTCTGGGCCGGTTCTTCGCTGGTCTTTGGGTCCTCGTGCTGTTCACAACTGGCTCCCCACTGTGCATGCATGAAACATGCTGCGTATTTGGACTGATCACAAGGGGGTTGATTTACTAAAACCGAAGAGTGCAAAATCTGGTGCAACTCTGCATAGAAAACAATTAGCTTCTAATATTTTTTTTTGTCAAAACGTCATTAAACAAATTGACGTTAGAAGCTGATTGGCCACCGTGCACCAGATTTTTCCCTCACTAGTTTTAATAAATAAACCCCATAGTGTCCTTGGGCTTGTGATGTGTCCCAGGGGGTTGTGCACATGAAATAAGAGGGGGGCAAGGTGAAAGGAGGGGATGTGGGAGCCGGCCGATACCTGTCAGAAATAGGTACACGCTTCCAGAAAACAAAAACTCCAAAGGTGGTAGAGAAGGGGGGGAAGGAGGAGGGAAAGTGGTGCTTCCCATTGTAGGTGAAGTTTCGCTTTCTAATCATGCACTTGTTCAATACTTGTTTTGTCTGAGTGTTATGCACAATAGCATCAACAAGCTTCATTCATTATGTGGAAACTCATATGTAGCGCCCTCAAGTGGCTGCTGACCACAGTGGTAGAAACAGGTTAACTGCCCAAGACCGCTGATGGGCACAATAAAAAAAAAGT
Source organism: Rana temporaria (assembly GCF_905171775.1). Classification (NCBI taxonomy): domain Eukaryota; kingdom Metazoa; phylum Chordata; class Amphibia; order Anura; family Ranidae; genus Rana; species Rana temporaria. The sequence continues at coordinate 385,637,054 of NC_053492.1, read as the reverse complement.
ACTGCTTTGGCGCATCATGGAAAATAATTTGACAGCCTTGTTCTGACTAAGAATAATGTAAGTGATCTTGTCTTAAAATAAATCATGTAAGCATTTACCTGCACTTTTTCTCATCCAGTGGCCCAGATTCAGGTAGCAATTGTGCCTGCGTAAATATAGTTACGCAGCGCAATTGCTGACTTGCGCCGGCGTAACGAGTTCTCCTGGTTCAGAGAACTCGTTACGCCGACTGCAGCCTAAAATCTCTTATGCCACACAGATTTTAGGCTGCATTCTTGCGTTGACCGCTAGGGGGCGCTCCCATTGTGGTCAGCGTATAGTATGCAAATTGCATACTTACGCCGATTCACAATGTTGCGCGCCCCCTGCGTACGCAAGTTACGTCGGTTGCGTACGGCATCTTTAGCGTAAGGCTATGAATAACAGGTTGGGTGTAGTAGCGCTTGCCCAATAAATAAAATAGAATAAATAAAGTGACAATCCAAAATATATGCAAGTGAAAAACGTCAATCCACCACCGACTGTGGGTCTAAAAGTGTTCCACTCAAATTGATGTCCAAAGAATGACCACCCAACATTTAGAATTCAAATGTGGTAAGTCATGGTGAGTGGTAAATAATAATAGATAAAGAAAACACAATTATGCCAATAACAGCACAATGTAAATCAATATTGAACAGTGATCACAATAAAGATAGTGACATCCAAAAAAGTGCTTCAATCAAAAAAGTGCATAGTGCAACATAATGCAATACAAAATAGTCCACAAAATGATCCAAACAAGTAGCATGCATAGGTGAGCATGAACAAAAATAATTAAAAATGTATAATGTGCCAATCAAACCAGAAAGACAATTGAAATCCTGGCAGTAAAGTGTTAAAAAAGTGTGTCCAGTGCACAATCCGTGCAGGAAAAAAAATATAAATAATGTTCCTTAAAAATATTTCAATCAATAAAATTGAATAAATGGGTGACAATCTATATATAAAGTATAAAGTGCAAAAAGTGCTTCAATGAATCCATTAAAGAAAACTTGAGTGGTTGATGCTGAACGTGCAATCGTGCTTGTATACAATCCTTCAGGCTCCCCACAGTGTCTGGAGAATAGTGTGTTCCAGCCCCTTACCTCTGGAGGGCTTTACATAAAGCCTCTATGTTAATCCTCCCAAATACGGCGGCTTGCTGCTCCACTCCCATATACCACGGCTCATGGGTTAAAGATGACTCTCAAATGACAAAAGGGAAGCCTCCATAGCATAAAATCATACGATTTATTAGGTAAAACAAAGTAATAAACACTCACAAACAGATGAGATGTAAACAGCGTGTCTGTCTTAGTGTCTCCGCTCTGCGGCCGCGAGCGGATGACGTCACCAGTAGCTCTCCACGTCCTCACGCGTATCGTGACTGACAAAACGTCACTTAATCATAGGAACTATGATTAAGTGACGTTTTGTCAGTCACGATACGCGTGAGGACGTGGAGAGCTACTGGTGACGTCATCCGCTCGCGGCCGCAGAGCGGAGACACTAAGACAGACACGCTGTTTACATCTCATCTGTTTGTGAGTGTTTATTACTTTGTTTTACCTAATAAATCGTATGATTTTATGCTATGGAGGCTTCCCTTTTGTCATTTGAGAGTCATCTTTAACCCATGAGCCGTGGTATATGGGAGTGGAGCAGCAAGCCGCCGTATTTGGGAGGATTAACATAGAGGCTTTATGTAAAGCCCTCCAGAGGTAAGGGGCTGGAACACACTATTCTCCAGACACTGTGGGGAGCCTGAAGGATTGTATACAAGCACGATTGCACGTTCAGCATCAACCACTCAAGTTTTCTTTAATGGATTCATTGAAGCACTTTTTGCACTTTATACTTTATATATAGATTGTCACCCATTTATTCAATTTTATTGATTGAAATATTTTTAAGGAACATTATTTATATATTTTTTCCTGCACGGATTGTGCACTGGACACACTTTTTTAACACTTTACTGCCAGGATTTCAATTGTCTTTCTGGTTTGATTGGCACATTATACATTTTTAATTATTTTTGTTCATGCTCACCTATGCATGCTACTTGTTTGGATCATTTTGTGGACTATTTTGTATTGCATTATGTTGCACTATGCACTTTTTTGATTGAAGCACTTTTTTGGATGTCACTATCTTTATTGTGATCACTGTTCAATATTGATTTACATTGTGCTGTTATTGGCATAATTGTGTTTTCTTTATCTATTATTATTTACCACTCACCATGACTTACCACATTTGAATTCTAAATGTTGGGTGGTCATTCTTTGGACATCAATTTGAGTGGAACACTTTTAGACCCACAGTCGGTGGTGGATTGACGTTTTTCACTTGCATATATTTTGGATTGTCACTTTATTTATTCTATTTTATTTATTGGGCAAGCGCTACTACACCCAACCTGTTATTCATTTACTTTGAGTGCGTGAGCATTTTTAGTAGTGGCTGCTGCTTTTTAGCTGTTATATGTTATCTATCGTCATTTTAGTTTATCATTGCCTTGGTTAGGTTGATTTGCGCATTAGTTCCCCCACATTTTCATACTTTAGCGTAAGGCTGCCCATGCTAAAAGCAGGGGCAGCCAATGCTAAAGGATACCCGGCGTTCCCGCGTCGCGACGTTCGAATTTTACGTCGTTTGCGTAAGTGAATTGTGAATGGCGCTGGACGCCATTCACGTTCACTTTGAAGCAAATGACGTCCTTGCGACGTAATTTGCCGCAATGCACGTCAGGAAAGTTTCCCGACGGAGCATGCGCTGTACGCTCGGCGCGGGAGCGCGCCTAATTTAAATGATTCCCGCCCCCGGCGGGATCATTTACATTGCGCGCGCTTACGCCGGGCAATTTTGCCGGCGCGCCCTCGCAATTTACGGAGCTACTGCTCCGTGAATCGAGGGCAGCGCAAATTATTTGCGGGGGCGTAGGGCAAAGACGTTGCCCTGTGCCTCCGCAAATAATGCGCAAGTGGTACCTGAATCTGGGCCAATGAGTTTATTTTCGGTCAAGTCTTTGGAATGAATGCACTTTAAAAAAAATAAAAAAATGGAAGACAATTATGTCCCACTGCTTATGCACCTCTTCCTTGATCACTTTTTATTGTAGAAGATACCAGCTTAAATGAATGCTATAAAATTGTAGTTTATGTTTTATTTTGCTGGTGAAACCACACACTATAATTATTTTGATTTGATTTGTATCCATAAAAAAACAATTAATCATTGTAAATGGTATACTTGCCCCCATTGGACTTCACCCTTCTCATTGCATCCACTAAGTCACGGCATCCTTATTTCACTAAGCTAGTATCAAGTGAAAAGATGAATGTATCGCAATATCCAAACTTGGATTTATTTTACCTACAGAAAAAAAAAAAAAAATTCAGAATCAAGTTATACATTCCAGTGGAAACATTTCACTCATTAATAATGCATAAAGGTTTCTATTTTTGATCAACCAAGAGATATTTTCATAGGTGACAATAACACTCAATATGCCACTTTTAGCAGGTATTATCACACATACACAGCTTTATTAATTAGGGCTAAAATTGGCTTCCTCCAGCAAATGGTCCCGCCCAGGGCATCCGTCCCTTCTGCCCACCCCTTGTACCGACCCTGCTCACGGCCCTCTAGTAATCTGTGAATACAGCGTGTTGATGAGGGTAATCAGTGGGCTGGGCCGATAGATGTACCAAAGTGATCAAAATCAAATGGCATATAAATCAGCTATCACTAGGAGCAGTATTGAAATCAGCAGTTCATAAATCCTATATTTTAAGATACAAACTGTATCCATGCAGCAAACACAGGTTTGTATGCCAAAGTGCAATAGTTCATAAATCCTATAGGTTAAAGTCCAGGAGAAACTGTGTCCCACACAGCAAGAAAGGTTTAGATCAAAGTGCAGATATAATCTCTACTGGTGTGATGAGAGCCAATCTCCGTGATCAATATAACATCATATAGCCAGTTCCATCAGGTTATAAAAACTTGTGACTTTTGTGGATGTCCTTAGTAAATAGTAAACACTTTAGGTGACTCCTGTGCTCCCTCTCTTGATTCCCCACTCACCAGATGTAAATACCCCTGCAGGGGTGACAGGCAACAAGAGTGGGTAAATCGTTCCTCAGGCAGCCAGATGCTTCTGCTCCGCTTCCGGTGTTCCCGTCCACCTCCCTGGTGTCTGCGTGTCAGCTGTGGTGAACCTCACAGAGCCAACAGAAATGTTATCACCTCAGAAGAAGTCACATGACGAAACGCGTCAGTGATTGGCTCCACGCGTCGATACGTCACTTCCGGCTGTCTGGATCAGAGTGGTGGAACGCACGCCACCTCTCAGCTGATCCGAGGCAACGTGTGTGAAGCCTCTATTTTGTTTTTTTGTGTGTGTTTTTATATCCTGACTTTTTATGCATGATAGTTAGCGGCTTTACTGCTTTTTTAACTTTAATTGATTTTACAAATAAACCCACTGGATTACATCATGCGAGTCCGTTTTCTGTTGGCTCTGTGAGGTTAACCACAGCTGACACGCAGACACCAGGGAGGTGGACGGGAACCCCGGAAGTGGAGCAGAAGCATCTGACTGCCTGAGAAACGATTTACCCACTCTTGTTGCCTGTCACCCCTGCAGGGGTATTTACATCTGGCGAGTGGGGAATCAAGAGGGGGAGCACAAGAGTCACCTAAAGTGTCTACTATTTACTAAGGACATCCACAAAAGTCATACGTTTTTATAACCTGACGGAACTGGCTATATGATGTTATATTGATCACGGAGATTGGCTCTCAACACACCAGTAGAGATTATATCTGCACTTTGATCTTATAAACCTTTCTTGCTGTGTGGGACACAGTTTCTTCTGGACTTTAACCTATAGGATTTATGAACTATTGCACTTTGGCATACAAACCTTTGTTTGCTGCATGGATACAGTTTGTATCTTAAAATATAGGATTTAGGAACTGCTGATTTCAATACTGCTCCTAGTGATAGCTGATGTATATGCCATTTAAATTTTGATCACTTTGTTACATCTATCGGCCCAGCCCACTGATTACCCTCATCAACACGCTGTATTCACAGATTACTAGAGGGCCGTGAGGCTGCTCACATATCTCTCACTACAGGTGATTCTAGGTTACCCTTTATAGGGGGCCTACACAGTTGTTGTTTTTCTTCTTTATTAATAAGTAGTTTGAATTATTAACTTTTAAATCTCTCTTATTTTGGCTGGACGGACACTAGGGAAATCACTCATTTGGGAGGTCTCCCTCTGGGGGGTACGTCTAATGCTGCGTACACACGATCGGTCCATCCGATGAGAACGGTCTGATTGACCATTTTTATCGGTTAACCGATGAAGCGGACTGATGGTCAGTCGCGCCTACACACCATCGGTTAAAAAACCGATCGTGTCAGAACGCGGACACGTAAACCACGTACGACGGCACTATAAAGGGGAAGGTCAAATCCAATGGCGCCACCCTTGGGGCTGATTTTGTGTTAGTAAAAGACGTTTCACGCTTTTCTGTCTGTTACAGCGTGATGAATGTGCTATCTCCATAATGAACGCTAGTTTTACCAGAACGAGCGCTTCCGTCCCCTAATTTAGTCTGAGCATGCGTGGATTTTTAACCGATGGTTGTGCGTACTAACAATCAGTTTTTTTCTATCGGTTAGGAATCCATCGGTTAAATTTAAAACAAGTTGGCTTTTTTTTTTAAACCGATGGATAACTAACCGATGGGGCCTACACACGATTGGTTTGGACCGATGAAAACGGTCCATCAGACTGTTCTCATCGGTTTAAGCCTCATTTTTTATTTTGCCTTTTTGCACAGCACTCTTTCACCTTATTATAGGAACTAGGGGCCAGATTCACGTAGCTGCGCGGCGGCGTAACGTATCTCATTTACGTTACACCGCCGTAAGTTTTCAGTGCAAGTGCTTGATTCACAAAGCACTTGCCTATAAACTTGCGGCGGCGTAGCGTAAATGCGTTCGGGGCAAGCCCGCCTAATTCAAATGGGGCGTGTACCATTTAAATTAGGCGCGTTCCCGCGTCGAACGTACTGCGCATGCTCCGTTTTGTAATTTCCCGCCGTGCTTTGCGCGAAATGATGTCGCCCCGACGTAATGTTTCGAACGGCGACGTGTGCATTCCCGGACGACTTACGGCAAAAAAAAAATTTGAAATTCGACGCGGGAACGACGGCCATACTTTAACATGGCAAGTCTAAATATAAGCCAAGAAATAGCAGCCTTAACTATACGCCGGGAAAAGCCGACTAGCAACGACGTAAGAGAATGCGACGAACGCGCATACCTTCGTGGATCGCCGTAAACAGCTAATTAGCATACCCGACGCGGAAAACGACACGAACTCCACCCAGCGGGCGCCGAAGTATTGCATCCTAAGATCCGAAGGCGTACGAAGCCGTACGCCTGTCGGATCTTAGCCAAATGCCGTCGTATCTTAGTTTGAGAATTAAAGAATTAAAAATAAATATACGACGCGGCAAATTTAAAAGTATCTGCTGATACTCCGGCGTACTTTTTCTGTGAATCTGGCCCTAGATGTTAATAATAGTGGTCGTCACGACCAATTGATTGAATTTGCACATTTGTTATATTAATTTTATTGAAGACACAGCACCAGTTTTTCTAGTGCACTAGCCTAAATGACTGGCAGCGCCACTTGCCCCATTTAAATAGTTACCCAATAATGAAAGGAAAGTCAGTGTTCATCAGAAAAATGAAAATTAAAGTGGAGTTCCACCCATAAATATAACATTACATCAGTAGTTTTAAAAAAATGTCATTAGTCCTTTACGAATTTTTTTTTTTTTTTAGATGCCTTCAAAGTGTTTTTGCTAGGCAGAATAGTTAATCTTCCCACTTCCTGCACCTAGGTGCTTAAAGCGGTTCTCCACCCTAAAGTGGAGTCCCGCTGACCGGAACCCTCCCCCCCTCCGGTGTCACATTTGACACCTTTCAGGGGGGAGGGGGTTGCAGATACCTGTCTAAAGACAGGTATTTGCACCCACTTCCGGCCCGGCATTCACGGGCAAAAGACGGGCATTCCGTCACATCCCGTCACCCCCCCCCCCCCCCCGTTGTGTGCTGGGAACACTCGGCTCCCAGCACACAGCGGGAGCCAATCGGCGGGCGCGGCGCGACTCGCGCATGCGCCGTAGGGAACCGGGCAGTGAAGCCGCAGCGCTTCACTCCCTGGTTCCCTCAGCGTGGATGGCGGGGGGAGCAGCAGAGAGACGAGCGATCGCTCGTCCTCTGCTGCGATCGGCGCTGGACTCCAGGACAGGTAAGTGTCCTAATATTAAAAGTCAGCAGCTGCAGTATTTGTAGCTGCTGGCTTTTAATATTTTTTTCCCATGGCACATCCGCTTTAATGCTTCCTAACCTACACCGCACAGACTCCTGGGAATGTAGTGGGTGTAACTTTCCAGGAATCTGTGCACTCCCCAGTCTCAAAGAATCATGTGACTTGGACAGCACAGGTGCTGAAACCTGATCTGACACTGCTTGTGCATCACAGAGCATGTGCTGGATCTGCAAGGCTGAAATCCAGGAAGTCATACAGTCTGGCTTCATGATGCCCACACTTAAGCTGGCCCCAGTCAATTTCTATTTTATAAAGTGTCTAAATGCTGTAACAACCTAACAAAATGGACCTTAGTTTACAGACTAACTTTACTAGAATACATTAAGCTTGTGTATTACAGGGGTATTTATATTTAAAAAGTGAAATTGTGTCCGGAACTCCGCTTTAACTTCTTCTGAGCTCAAAGATAAGCAAATATAGTCTAAATGCAAGAGGCATTTTTATTTTTCCTTGGATCCTGGTATACTTTGTACTGTTCTTCCAGATCAGTGCAGTAAATCAGTGTGAAATTTCCTGTAATACAGACCGGTCACTGCTGATTTCTCTCCTCGTGCACGATGACTGGTCTTGTAAACCCCCCCTCCCTTAGGCCTCATACACACGGTTGGTTTGGTCCGCTGAGAATGAACCGAAGTTCAGTTTCATCGGACCAAACCGACCGTGTGTATAGGCCATCGGTCTGGTTTCCTTCGGTTCAAAATTTCTAAACATGCTTCAAAACCGAACCGCTGGACCGCTGCCCCATCGGACCAAACCGATGGTTAGTACAGAAAAGCATCGGTTCAAAACCCGCACATGCTCAGAATCAAGTCGACGCATGCTTGGAAGCATTGAACTTCGTTTTATTCAGCACGTTGTGTGTTTTACGTCACCGCGTTCTGACCCGCTCGGATTTTGGACTGATGGTGTGTACGCACATCAGACCGTCAGGCCACTTCAGAGGTGAACCGCTGAAAATGAACCGACGGACCAGTCACATCGGTTTGGTCCGACCGTGTGTACAAGGCCTTACTGTTCTGCCTGTAGTAGGTGAAAATGCTAGATCCCTCCCACAAAAAGTATTTATTGCATACAAAAGACATTTATATCCTCTGTGGCTATTGAGGAATATATTTGAATTACATTTGTTGTGCCCATAGCTCAGCTTTAAATTGAATTAAGGTAAGTACTGTAGCGGAATATGTCTTGGTGTAATTTTCTATAATCCCCTACACAGGAGACTGGGAGCAGCGGGTTCAACTCTTGGAAATATTCAAGCTCTGCTACATACACATGTTGAAAGTGAACATGCTAACAGAAGGAAAAAGAAAAGTGAGCAAAGCAGACTCTACTATGCTGTTGCTCCTTCACTGTATACAGTAATTGGCAAACTGGGAGTGTTTTTTGATCATTGTTCTTGACCAAGTTCGAAGTGCAAGCCCAGAACCAGGCTGTGCTGTCTGCCAAGCGAACATTCATCACAGAGATGATTGCACAGAACTGCATATCAATTTGAAAGACATTTCCAAAGACATATCTGAATATCAACTGTGGGTTATATATGAATTGAATTTAGCTTTAAGGCCCCTTTCATACGGGGTGGATCAGTAATGATCCGCCCCGTGATCCTCCGCTTGCTCAGCGGGGATCGCTCCATAGATCCCCGCTGAGCCGGCGGATAACAGGGTGGTCCCCACACACTGTGCAGGGACCGCCCTGTCTTTTCTCCGTGATCCCCTATGGGGGGATCGGATGAACACGGACCGTCTGTAGGTTTTTCCTCCGTTACACTTTGGCGGATCGGAGCGGGTCGGATGTCAGTGGGCATGTCACCGTTGACATCCGTTGCTCCATAGAGGAGCACAGAGCGCGTTCAGGTCCGCCTAAAAAACTGGCAACCTGAACGGTCCGCCCGTGTGAAAGAGCCCTAAATCTGGGCTTCATAGAAGGGCTGCTTTTGTGCATGGCCAGCCAAGTATCACTAGGGTACACCATTTATAATTTTTGGCAAACAAAATGATTTGAACACAAAGATATGAATGAAACATTAGCCGTTACATACCTCCTAACATTTTGAGATGGGAATGAGGGACACCTACTAGCAAATGTATGTAGGCACAGGACATGCCCCCTGACACACCCCTTAAAGGGGACATAACCAAAAAAAGGGTTAATTAAATTCACAACCACTACTATTCCTTAATATTGGCTTTTAAAACTGACGAATGCAGCGATTTAGAATTTGGATGAAAAGTTTAGCACTGGGAAACACTTTTTGAAAGATAAAAAGTCAATTTTATATGCAACTATGAGGATCAGACCAAAATGAGGGACAAATGAGGAGGAAAGAGGGACAGAGGGACATTGCTCCAAATCAGGGACTGTCCCTCGAAATCAGGGACAATTAGGAGCTATGGTAGTTAAATAACAATTTCTCAGCATTTACACCTGCATGATTCCAGCTATGTTAGAATACAATGCATGTAGTGTACAGTGAGAGCTGCAGCTCCTTATTAGCTGTCCATCTTTTCATGCTACATAATTATACAGTTAATCTTTTCAGGAACATTCATCATGTGCTCTTAAGAAGATATTTGTGGCAGCTTTGATGGTTTCAGGTGACTTGCCAAGGCCAAACATCAAACACATGGCTTCTGTGTTGAGCTGTTCTGTATACATGCTGAGGTGCACCTGACTTGAATGAGAATTTGTATATTTCATTGAGTAATTTATCTGCAATATTTTATGGTTCATATACACTCCATTTTTCTGTGTAGAAATTATGAAGCATAGTTGTAAAGTCTTCATTACACAGTGATTGTGGAAACCTGGCCGCTCTGGTATTTCCAAACAATGGTCACACCATAGATCAGACTGAATCAGGTTAGTGCCTTTGTGGAGCACATAAACATGACATTGGGGGTTATTTACAAAAGGCAAATCCACTTTGCAGTACAAGTGCACTTTCAAGTGCAGTCACTGTAGATCTGAGGGGGACATGCAAGGAAAATAAAAAATAGCAATTTTTCTTGTGCATGATTGGATGATAAAATCTGCAGAGCTTCCCCTAATTTCAGAGCTTCCCCTCAGATCTACAGCGATCTACAGTGACTGCACTTACAAGTGCACTTTTCAAATTACAGTTACCAGGTTAGAGTTACAGAGGAGGTCTAGTGCTAGAATTAGAAAGAAGGGGGGAAAGTAATTGGGACTTTAAATGAGACGCAAGGGCCATTTGCGCCTCCATCCCTGTGCTGAAAGCAACATATAAAGGGGGGGAGGTTTTGGGACTTTAACCACTACACTACCGTCCGCCGTCAATTGACGGCGGCACGATAGTCCTATTGTTCTGACAGGATGTCATATGATGTCCTTGTCTTTCACAGCCGCTAGGGGGCACCCGTCGTGTTACTGGGAACACGATGCGCATGCCCGGCGGCCGCGATGGCCGCCGGGCACCCGCGATTGCCCAGTAACTGAGCAGGGACGTGAAGCTCTGTGTGTAAACACAGAGCTCCACGTCCTGTCAGAGAGAGGAGACCGATGCTGTGTCCCTTGTAGATAGGGACACAGATCGGTCACCTCCCCCAGTCACTCCCCCCACAGTAAGAATCACTCCCAGGTTACACATTTAACCCCTTCCTCGCCCCCTAGTGTTAACCCCTTCACTGCCAGTCACATTTATACAGTAATTAGTGCATATTTATAGCACTGATCGCTGTATAAGTGTGAATGCTCCCAAAAATGTGTCAAAAGTGTCCGATGCGTCCGCCATAATGTCGCAGTCCCAATAAAAAAATCACAGATTGACGCCATTACTAGTAAAAAAAAATAATACAAACAAAAAATAATTATGTCCCCTATTTTGTAGGCGCAATAACTTTTGCGCAAACTAGTCACTATACGCTTATTGTGATTTTTTTAACCAAAAATAGGTAGAAGAATACGTATCGGCCTAAACTGAGAAATGGGATATTTATTATAGCAAAAAGTAAAAAATTTTGTTTTTTTTTTCAAAAGTGTAGCTATTTTTTTGTTTATAGCACAAAAAATAAAAACCGCAGAGGTGATCAAATGCCACCAAAAGAAAGCTCTATTTGTGGGAAAAAAAGGACGTCAATTTTGTTTGGGAGCCACGTCGCACGACCGCGCAATTGTCAGTTAAAGTGACACAGTGTCGGAAGCTGAAATTGCAAGTGGTTAAGTGAGGTGCAAGTGTGGTGAGACCAAACATATCATGGAGGTAAAAACATGTATATGTTTATTACTGAACCAAAAAATTGTATAATATATTACAACATGACATGCATATTACAGTTGTCCAATTACATTAAAATGATTGTTAATTACTTAACCCATGACAATAAGAGATATGCATATTGAATGATAGGCAGAATGTAGTCTGATGTATACGTAAAAAGATAAAACCATCTAAAATATCGATATGAAATGGATGCAACGTGGTGGGCTCAACGTGTTTTGTGGTCTGTATCCACTTGTCAGGAGCCATGCAACCATATTCTATAAAAAGAAGAAAATAGATAACCATTGTAGTCTATTGTATCAAACATCATAAAAAGCTTGGCTTGCTACAAGGTAGCTAGCCATGCCTAAAACTATTCACATATCAACTGAGGAGTATGCTGAGGAAGGGGTCCAATGGCAACCGCCAGTCGCACTGCCGCAATTTCCCATAGGTAGTAATTGCATAATGGAATAGTTGATGGGAATTCTACAATATGTGAAATAAAGGGCTAATGTAGTATCGTATAAATAACCATATCAATATATATATTTGTTGCAAGAATTAAGCCCATAAACGCGATTGAAAGGTAGAAATAGAATAAATGTGCACAGTCCATAGATATCCAAGGCAGAACCAGAATCCGAAGGTCAAGTGAAGGGGAACATGAGAAGAATATAGAGATGGAAACAATTATAAATACAGTATAGGAAGGCTCCAAAAAAGTGCTCAAGTGAAAAAAATCCATAAATGCTTGTGAATATGACTACCTTGTTAGAAAAAGAGGTGAAAAGAAAGGAAAGCTCCAGATTGACTGACCCCTGGCACAGGCCATCATACTCCTCAGTTCATATGTCAGTATTTTTAGGCATGACTAGCTACCTTGTAGCAACCCAAGCTTTTTATGATGTTTGATACAATAGACTACAATGGTTATCTCTTTTCTTCTTTTTATAAAATATGGATGCATGGCTCCTGAAGAGTGGATACAGACCACGAAACACGGCGAGCCCACCACGTTGCATCCATTTCATATCGATAATTTACATGGTTTTATCTTTTTACGTATACATCAGACTACATTCTGCCTATCATCAAATATGCATATGTCTCATTGTCATGGGTTAAGTAATTAACAATCATTTTAATGTAATTGGTCAACTGTAATATGCATGTCATGTTGTAAAATATTATACCATTTTATGGTTCAGTAATAAACATATACATGTTTTTACCAACATTATATGTTTTGTCTCACCACACTTGCACCTCAATAGTGCTAGAATTATTGCACTCGCTCTGACAATTGCGGCCATACCTCAGATGTGTGATTTGAACCCCGTTTACTTATGCGGGTGCGACTTTCATATGCGTTTTCTTTGCTGCGCGAGCTCGCGGTAACGGGGGCGCTTTAATTTTTTTTTTTTTTTTTATATTTTCACATTCTGTTTAAAATAATATTTGATCACTTTTATTGCTGTCAAAATTAATGTAAACATCCCTTGTGACAGTAATAGGTGGTGACATGTACTCTTTATGGAGGGATTGGAGGTCTAAACGACCTCCAACCCCTCCTTTGCACTTCAAAGTATTTTGATTGCCGAAAACAGCGATTTTGAATACTGTAATTTTTTTTTAATCCGGCGCCATTGGCAGCTGAGTAAACCGGAAGTGACGTTGTGACGACGCTTCTGTGTTTACAGAGAGAAGACTGGCATCAAGCCAGTCTATGTCTAGGCGCCGGAAGTGGCGCATCACAAATCGGGTCTCCCGGTGGGACGGGAGGCCCGGTAAGAGTGGCAGAAGGTGGCGGGAGGGGGGATGTCCCCTCCCGCTTCTCTGGGATAACAACCAAGCTGCTTTTAGCTGCATCAGTTGTTATCCCTGGAAAGCCGACCGCTGGATCTAAAGAACGGTACTGGGATGATGCCTGCAACTGCGGGCATCATCCTGGTATAACCCCTTAAACTGAGGCCGCATATATGCGTACGCTCGGCAGGAAGGGGATAGAAGAGGGTTGCGAGCTAGTGCTTGCATCCCTCTTTGTTATTTCCCCCCAGAGAGCAAGATTTTTTTATTTGTTTTAAATCATTAGAACTCTCATGTTTGTGATTCACCACAGAGCAGATTAAAACACATGCATTGGATGTTGCTTGGTCTGGCACATTGAGTTGTCTTGTTCCTTTTGTGACTAGGGACAAGCTAGGGGTATGAATAAATGGACATAAGGGAATAGATCAGCCATTACACCACACACTGCAGCCACAACATGGGAGCCCATAATTACAAGGTAGACAAACAAATAACTCTGGGAACATAACTAAACTAATAACTAAAACATTTGAAAGTGTACAATACCATTAAAGTTAACCTGTGCTTTTCCCATGCAGGGCAAAACAGGTTGATTTTACTCCCCGTTGCTCCATTTGGCCACTGGAAACGATAAGGAGAAGTACTGTTTAAGCTACAAATTACAACTTTGAGATTATATGGGCCAATCACTATAGCTGACCATACGAAGTTTGTTTTTTTCATTTGGGGGGGGGGGGGGGAGAAAAACACAGATTCAGGCAGGAAAGCCCACACACTGATCAAAAGTTATTTTTTTGTGGCCAACTCTAGCATTAGCTCTGTCCCATGGCATAAAGGGAAGCAAGCAACATGCTCCTCCATACCTGGAAGTACCTCTTTGCTTCTGATAGCATACCTCCCAACTTTTTGAGATGGGAATGAGGGACACCTATTAGCAAAAGTTTGGAGGCATAGGACACACCCCTTACCACGCCCCCTTAAAGGAGAATTGTGCAAAAAAAAAAAACAAGATTTGTTAAACCCATAAGTTCTTTTTTTACCACTACTATTCCTTTATATTGGATTTTGGAATTTACAAATGCAGAAATTTAGAAATCAGATGAAAGGTTTAGGGCTGGAAAACACTTTTTGATAGATAAAAAGAGGGACAGTGTTCCATATCAGGGACAGTCCCTCGAAATCAGGGACAGTTGGGAGCTATGTGGTAGCTAAACAGAACAACAGTGGATCAAAGAGCGGAAAGTTAAGGTGAGGGTATATGATGGGCCAAGATTAATGTGAATCTGTTGCTTTGCCGTGCAAAAACATGCTACAGGTATGCGTTGCAGGAGCTGCCATTGTTATCTTCACTATGAAGTGCAATAGGCCTGGCTTATAGACCCTTTGTCTTCAATACCTTTTGAGTCACCGACCTAGAACAAATATGCTGTTCAGAAAAGCGGATGTGCCGGTTCACACTACCGCGACTTGGGATTCGACTTGTGTCGCTCCAAGTCGCACGACATGAGAAATTCCATTGAAGTGAATGAGAGCTGTCTTAATGTACACTACTGAAGTCGCTCCGACTTCAGAAAAGTTTCCTGTACTACTTCAAGGCGACTTCTAGGCAACTTGTAGGCAACTTGTACCCATTGATTTCAATGGAAGTTGCCTCCAAAGTTGGATCACTGTCTTAACTGAAGCAACTTTACAGGAAAAGAAAATAGTTTACTCAGGCAAACCCCTCCCTCCCACTGTTCTGGAGGCAACTTTAAGTCTCATTGTAAGTTGCTCCAAGTCGCGCTTAAGTCGCCTTGCAAGGTCGCGCTGTAAGTCGGGTTGCCCCTGTGTGAACCGGCACTTACTGATACTACGTTGATATGGGATTGATTTTATACTCAGTCTTTGGTTATTTGTAGAGATGAGCTTCGAGTTCGAGTCAAACTCATGTTCGACTCGAACATTGCCTGTTCGTCTGTCTGGCGAACAACAAACAATTTGGGGTGTTCACGGCAAATTCGAAAAGCCGAGGAACACCCTGTTAAAGTCTATGGGACTTTTTTCTATAGTGTGTGTGTGTTTTTTTTCCAACTATTTACACTTCTTTCGTGAAATGGTAGGGGTACAATGTACCCCATAACCAATTCACATAGGGGGGGGCCAGGATCTGTTAAAGGGGTCTTCCAGATTCTGATAAGCCCCCCACCCGTAGACCCCCACAACCACGGGGCAAGGGTTGTGGGGATGAGGCCCTTGTCCCCATCAACATGGGGACATCCTCCCCATGTTGAGGGCATGTGGCCTGGTACGGTTCAGGAGAGGGGGGCCGCAGTCTGTCCCCCCATCTTTTCTGCGGCTGGCCAGGTTAACGTGCTCGGATAAGGGGTCTGGTGTGGATTTTTGGGGGAACTCCACGCCATTTTTTTTTTAAATTTGGGGTGGAGTTCCCCTTAAAATACACACCAGACCTGAAGGGTCTGGAATGGATATTTGGGGGGAACCCCACGTCATTTTTTTTAAATTGACGGTGCTCCCCTTAATATCCATTCCAGACCTGAAGGGCCTGGTAATTGAATTTGGGGGGACCCCCACGCTATTTTTTTTTTTATGAATGAATTCGCTCTGAATTGCCAGAGCCGACAATTCATTATAGCCGCAAGTCAGTTTTAAATGTCTTTTTTTCTTTCAGAAATGACACTTTGTGCAGGGACAGTTCTAAGTATGGGAAACATGCGCTATTTCACATGCTAACTTTACACCCCCCCCTAGGTATGAAATTTAAAGGAATATTTTACTTTTATTGTTTCACTTTTAGCATTATTAAACCTTGTTTGCATTGATACATGTCCCCTGGGACAGGAGCCAGGTCCCCAAACACTTTTTAGGACAATAACTTGCATATTAGCGTTTAAAAATAGCACTTTAGATTTCAAACGTTCAAGTCCCATAGACTTTAATAGGGTTCTAAAGTTCACACGAACGTTTGGTGTGTTCGCAAGTTCTGGTGCGAACCGAACAGGGGGGTGTTCGGCTCATCCCTAGTTATTTGTTGCAATATACTGTATTGCAACATTGTATTAAAGTAGAACTAAAGGCAAACCTTTTTTCTATCTTGGATAGAAAGGAGAGTTATAGCGGTAAGTTCTTTTTATTTTTGCCATCTGTGTCCAATTGGGGACATTCATCTTCACTTCCAGTTCTATAACTAAAACAAGAGGTGAAAAGAAATCCCACTAAAGTAAGGGAATCCCTGATTGTTACCAGGGTCATTGAGTCCCCATTGGGAAACTTCCCCTCTATTCCTGTTCTTTCTTTAACGTTCAGTGATAATAGTTAACAGGGCAAACAGAGAAAATAAATCTTCTTAACAGGGACACAGACAGGAATAAAACCTGCTGTTTTTTTTTTTTTCTAATCCCTTTCCACTCTGTCAAAAAATAAAAATAAATGTGCCTTATACTTTAAGCATGAAAGAGCAAGGGATTGCTGATATTGCTATTTATTATATACTGTGAGACAGTTAAAATCCTAGGTAGCAGTGTGGAATTTTAATGAATGTCAAAAGTAGTATTTGCTTTGGTATTAGTTATATTAGGAATTTGCCTTACATAGAAATGTATGCAAGAAGTATATGAACTCTGAACTTATGTTTCTATCTGAATGCAATCATAAAATGCTTGCATATTTGTTAAAGCTGATGTGAGATTTAATAAATCTGCCATACGTGACGTGAATAAAGAGCCTGCCTTATTCTAGGTTCACATCTATGCGGCTGCGCTGGATGTGTTTTTCAGGCACGTTTTGTGAGTGCGTTTTGCATTTTTAAACTATTTTTAATTCCTTTTTTAGCATGCAGTTTTCATGCATTTTGTGTTTTGCGATATTTTTTTCTTTTTGATTTAAACGCACTGTAAACACACTGGGCTAGATTCAGATAGCCCGGCGTAATTTTCTGCGGGCGTAACGTATCTCAGATACGTTACGCCGCCGTAACTTAGGGCGCAAGTTCCGTATTCATAAAGAACTTGCGCCCTAAGTTACGGCGGCGTAGCGTATGTGGTCTGGCGTAAGCCTGCCTAATTCAAATGTGGATGATGTGGGCGTGTTTTATATAAATTACTTATGACCCCACGTATTTGACGTTTTTTTTACGAACGGCGAATGCGCCGTCCGTGAAAGAATCCCAGTGCGCATGCTCGAAATTACGCCGCAAATCGTCAATGCTTTAGACGTGAACGTAACTTATGTACAGCCCTATTCGCGAACGACTTACGCAAACGACGTAATCAACTAAAAATTTGACGCTGGCCCGACGTCCATACTTAACATAGGATACGCCTATATAGCAGGGGTAACTTTACACCGGAAAAAGAATAACGACGTAAAAAAATGCGCCTGGCGGACGTACGTTTCTGAATCGGCGTATCTACCTAATTAGCATATTCCTTGCGTAAATCGACGGAAGCGCCACCTAGCGGCCAGCGTAAATATGCAACTAAGATACGATGGCGTAAGAGACTTACGCCAGTCGGATCTTAGCCTAATTTCGATGTATCGTGCTTTCTGAATACAGAAAGAAGATACGCCGGCGCAGCTTTGAATTTACGCGGCGTATCAATAGATACGCCAAAGTAAATTATTTCTGAATCTAGCCCACTGTATATAGCTGGTTGCTAAGGAGGGGGCCGGAAAATCCGTCCGCCGATGAGTCATCAGCTGTCAGCGAGCTTCCCCGCTGAAAGCTGAAAAATTGGCAGCAAAAAAATAACAGCGTGTTGTTCCCTGGAACAATTAACCCCTATGTGAATGGGTATCGTGTTCCTCGTACTCCTAACCATTCACCAAAAAAAATGTAAAATGTTAATAAAATACAAGAGCTGGTTTTTGACAAGTCCTTTATTAAATAAGAAGCCCGGAGCCATCTTCTCCCGAAACCGTCGTCTCCCGGAGCCATCATCTCCCAGTGCCGTAATTTCTCAGTGTCGCCTTCTTCGTGTGCCGTCTTCTCCAGCGGGGGTGTCTTCTTCATCGCCGCCGCTGTCTTCTTCCTCCAGTGCCTGGTATGGACCTGGGGGGAACCCCATGCCTTTTTTTTTTTGCACATTTTTTGGCTGCCTTTTTTTTTTTTTTTACATTCAGCGGGGAAGCCCACTGAAAGCTGATGACTCATCATTTGTAAGGACGTCGCTCCCAGCTTCCCAGCCCCCTCTTTAGCAACCAGATATATACAGTGTTTTAAACGGAAAACGCAAAACTGATCAAAATTTGCATCACAAACACAACACTTGCATTTCTGGTGCGACTCTATTAAAGTCTATTACCTGCAAATTGTGGGGGAAAAAAGTCCCTGACCCTCTCCAAAAACGCACCGGCTGCAAAATTCATTGATGTGAACTCGTAGTGCGTTTCTACAAACTGCAAAACACTTAAAAAAAATTCATCGGTGGGAACCTAGGGTTAAAGTTGACTGACTGTTGGACTGACCCACTGGCTTCAGTACTTCCTGCATTACTAATATGAATTAAATATGCAGATCTGAACAGTCAGAAGTCTTTAACTGCATGCTAGACCTGCATGCTAGGTCAGTGACTTTGGTACTAAAACAAAAATGTCATAAAATATCGAGGCAAGTAGCATTTTCAAAAGGAAAGGTCTACAACAGCAGCCATCTTTGTTTTCTCTCACTAGTCATAGTTTACTACTGAAAAAACTTAAACATTTTGTCCCGGATTCAGAAAGAATTTATGTCGGCGTATCTATTGATAGGCCGCGTAAAATCTAAGCTGCGCCGGCGTATCTTCTTTCTGTATTCAGAAAGCAAGATACGCCAGCATTTTACTAAGATACGGCCAGCGTAAGTCTCTTACACCGTCGTATCTTCGGCTGCTTATTTATGCTGGCCGCTAGGTGGCGCTTCCGTAGATTTCCGCGTTGAATATGCAAATTAGGTAGATATGCCGATTCAGAAACGTACGTCCGCCCGGCGCATTTTTTTACGTCGTTTACATAATGTTTTTTACCAGCGTAAAGTTACCCCTCATAAAGCAGGGGTAAGTCATGTTAAGTATGGACGTCGCAAACGACCGAACAGCGTCGTATTTTACGTTGTTTGCGTAAGTCGTTCGCGAATAGGGCTGTACGTAAGTTACGTTCATGTCGAAAGCATTGACAGTTTGCGGCGTAATTTGGAGCATGCGCACTTGGAAACGTTCACGGACGACGCATGTGCCGTTCGTAAAAAACGTCAAATACGTGGGGTCACAATTAATTTGAATAAAACACGCCCACATCATCCACATTTGAATAAGGCGGGCTTACACCGGACCACATACGCTATGCCGCCGTAACTTAGGGCGCAAGTTCTTTATGAATACGGAACTTGCGCCCTAAGTTACGGCGGCGTAACGTACCTGAGATACAATTGTATCTGAATCCGGGCCTTTAACTGTACCAGTCTCAAAATGTGACAGGTCCTTATTGGTAATCACTCATTCCCACCACTTTAAGAACAGGTTCGCTTAACATGGCGTATGGTTTAGTGATTCTTGAATGTAGTATGTCACAATAGTTCCCCCCCCCTTTTTTTTTAAATGGGGTATGTATCCAGACTATAGGCAATATCCGTAACCTCTTAAAAATGGATCTTGCCTGAAAATGCAAGGTCTGATATTTTCTAGACCCCAGGCCAGTGGGGGATCTGAAACATAGATTTTTCATTACATAGGACAACTACAGGTGGTCCCCTAGTTACAAACATCTGACTTACAAACAACTCCTACTTACAAACAGAGGGAGACAACAGGAAGGGAGAGGAAATCTACCCTTAAGAAGGAAAATTCACTCCTGTAATGCCGCGTACACAAGACCATTTTTCATGACGAGAAAAATTGCATTTTTTACATTGGTCATTAAAAACGGTCGTGTGTAGGCTTAAGAGAATTTTTCTCGACGAGAAAAATGGGCATTAAAAATTTAGAATCTGCTCTATTTTTTCTCGTCGCTTTTCACGTCGTCGTTGTTTTTAACGATGGGAAAAAACGTGCATGCTTAGAAGCAAGTTCTGAGAAGGGAAATTTGCATAATCAGCCCAAAGGGTGGCACCATTTGAATGGAACTTCAACTTTATAATGCCGTCGTATGTGTTGTACGTCACCGCAATTTGCTCAAGCATTTTTTTTTACGATCGTGTGTATGCAAGGCAGGTTTGACAAGAATCACGTTGACATTTAAAACAATCGTGTGTACGCGATATTATGGGAAAAAGGTGTCTTTTCAGAATCCAATTGTTATTGGGACAGAAATCTTCTGAACGAGGGAACAGACAGCAAAACACCCCATTATATCAAAAAAGCTTAACAATATTTTTTGGGCTGGAGCTACACTTACATTTTTTTTTACCTGTTCCAACTTACAAACAAATTCAACTTAAGACCCTACCTTTTTGTAACCCGGGACTGCCTGTACTCCCGTTTGACTAGTAATATATAATTTCTACATTTCAAAAGGGTATGAACAACTGTTAATACTGTAAAAAATAAAACAAAAGGAATGCGCAAATTCCCACCCAGCAAGGAAGGCCACGTACAATGCATAAAAATAATTAAATCTAAGAAAATGAAAGATCAATATTTTATCAAGATAAAGAGGTTCAACATGGCACACACAGGAACTTCTCATATGGAGTTTCTTTAGCTTTCTCCAACAATAACAGAGATTCCAGATAACCGTCATAAATTACAAATGTTGGATTTACTTCCCTAGGGATACTTACATTCTGAAATTGTAATTCATTGTCCATAGAAATGCAGGCCTTGCATGTACTGAAAATGTTTTAAAAAGATTGCCTGCAAGGAGTGTTTTTATCACCATGAAAATGTGTACTCTGGCTTGTGAAGAATCTAGATATTCAGGTCCCTTAGTAGAAAAAATAAAGAAAGAAAAAAAGGAACGTACCATGCTCAATTTGTACACTGTGTAACCAATGGCGAACATCTCTATAATCTCTTGGAATGTTCGGGGCCTGAACTTAGCTACAAAAAGGTTGTTCGTTTTTAAGTACCTCCAGAGATATAGCCCCCACATATGTATCCTCCAGGAGACACACCTAATGGGTAATAGGATCCTTGGTCTCCGGAGGGTGTGCGTGGGGGTCTACTATCACGCCACCTATTCTACTTATGCCAGGGGGGTGAGCTTACTGGTCCGCAGGTCCCTCCCATTCCAGGTGCTGGATGTCCGGACGGACCCTGGCAGCAGATTTGTGATTATACATGCTCAGCTTTATGCTAAAGAATTAATCTTGGTGGGCCTATACCTTCCTCCCCCTGCAAGTGTACAAATATTGTATGATATTATGCAGATTGTGTTGGGCTTCAATACTCAGGAGGTCTTTCTTTTTGGTGATTTCAACATGGTGCCCTCACAGGACCTGGACAAACTACACGCTGCCACCTGCCTTGCTCTCACGGATGTGTGGTGTCACTTTCACTCTAGAGACAGGGAGTACACTTGTCACTCCTCCTCCTCCTACCGTGCTCTGTCCCATATTGACTTAGCGTATGCCTCCTCCAAGGCACTGTGTTGGATAAGAGAGGCTGAACACTTACCTCGTGGGATTTCAGACCATGCCCCTCTCCACCTCTCTATCTCCCTGGGTGGGTCCCCGGGTTTGAGGCTTTGGCGTCTGTCCAGGTTCTGGGCCATAGATGAGAGAATACAGGAATCTATGCTTGAGACCATTGGTAACTATTGGATGATGAATGGGGATTCTGCTAGTGCCGCTACTCTTTGGGATGCATTTAAGTCTTGGATAAGAGGGGAATATATCTCTCATACAAATAAGGAAAAGACACACATAGCAGAGACGAAAGAGCTGCACACCCCGGAAGTAATACAAAAATGGAAAGTTTCCCCAGTGGGGCTTTGGACAGCAATGTAACAAGATCAAAAATTAGAATAAAAATAATTATTTATTAGAAGAATAATCCAGTAGCATGAATAGAATACAGTAGAATTAATCTGGTCCAATTTTACAGTATACGTACAGTACAAATACAATTTAATGCAATAAAAGAACAAAATTGTGCACATCGTTACATAGCATAGGCTATTGGGTGTGCGAGTCCGATGCGTTTCGACCTCTGTTCGGTCTCCTCAGGGGGACAATTGGCTCTAAAAAATATATACATACATTACATTACATTACATTACATATTTTAAAAGTTTAGAAAAATGTCATACCTGTTTTTGAATTAATCATAATGGTATATTTACCACTCAGCGGTGAAATAACTATTCATGTGACCAGAGAAAATACTGTTGATGAATCCAGGGGGCTGGATTGCCACCCACATCCCCCCCGAAGCACCACCGAAGGGAAAAGGGGACCGCCCCAAGGGGCTTGCAAGGAGCCACACAAAAAATGTCCACTGAAAAGGGAGGAGTCGGCACCTGTGAAGACCACCCAGATATTAGCCATGTGTTAGTATAAAGATTAAAAGGGTAAACTCATAGCATGTTAAGCCAGAGTATAAGTTTAACTATAAGCATTTCTGAATGTTTATATGCCCATATAAGTATAAGTAAGGACTAACGGCAAATAAAAATTGCAGATATGCTAAATCCTCTAGATATCATTGGCGTCCCATTAGGGATAGCTAGCCAATGTTAAAAGTAATTGGTTAAAGTAATGTAGTGGTATGATAATCCAACAAGTGATATAAAAAGGTGATCATGTGAATAAATATAGTGGTGGACAGAGAGTGCAATGGTGTGTCAGAAAGACTGACAGTATACAGTCAGACAAAGCACTATGTGCTCAGTGGTATATCTCTCCTATTCCCTCACTACAGAGAGAGGCCTCTAGGTCCCTGGAGGTGGTGGAGGGGAAGGCTAGACAATGTGAGAGGAGATTTGTTCAAACCCCCAGCGATGTTACTCACCTGGCATGGCAGGGGGCTTTGCGGGATCTTTCCCTAGACAATGTGGAACAAACTAAAAAATCTATGCTATATTCCAGGCAAAAGCTGTTTGAGTATGGCAATAAAAATGGTAGACTGTTGGCTTGGCTGGCGAGCGCCCAGGGGGCCTCCACGCACATTGCTGGTATCTGGGATGCCCAGGGGGGCTGGTGTCATCCCCTGAGGACATCAATGCTAGGTTTCTTGAGTTTTTCCAGGGAGTCTACTCCTCTAGGGCCTGTTGTTCTGCTTCAGAGCTGCAGGACTATCTGAACGCCATCCCCTTCCTTTCTCTGTCAGAGGAGCATAGGTCACAACTAGATGGGGACATTTCTCTGGAGGAGGTCCAGGCTGCGATTGGGGGTCTGCAGAGTGGCAAGACCCGGGTGCAGACGGCCTTCCTACCGAGTTTTATTCTCAGCATGCGGACTTCCTTGCCCCTAGGCTTAAGGCTCATTTCTCTGGACTTGCGGAGGCCGGTGCGGTGCCCGAGTCTATGGAGGAGGCTATCATTGTCCTGATCCCTAAACCTGGTAAGGACCCCCAGGAATGTGCATCATACAGGCCCATCTCGTTACTCAATGTTGATGCAAAAATATTGGCAAAGATACTGGCTACCCGCTTTTCCACGATGATATCCACGCTGATCCATGTTGATCAGACTGGGTTCATGCTGGGCAAGGGCACCGACATTAACATCAGGCGTCTCTTTTTAACCTCCCTGGCGGTATGAATATGTCTGGAATTTTGTACCAAAAGCGGTACAATTATTTTGCATGGAAATTTGGCATTTTACATTGTAGGCCTGTAATTCTTAGGAGTAACTCACTTAAATCTGTCCAAAGAAGAGTCTAGAAGACATCCCGGGTATGATAAAGTTTGAAACACAAAATCATAAATTATAATATAATAAATAACTATAAATAATTATAACAAATAATAATGTAATTATAATAAAAATTATTCAATAATGTAATCAAATCAAAAACACTGAAATTTGCTCAGTTGCAGAATTGTCGCTGTCATTACTTTTATTTTTTTATGACGAATTTCCCCACAAATCGCTATCACTCAATTCTGCAAGTGATTATAATTTATTATCGCTGTTTTCTAGCTGCTCTAAAATCACTTTTGACATAAAGGAACACTTTTGGTTGCTATGGACAATCTACAGTTTGCAGGCAGAAAGAACAGTTTTTATTTTATAAAAGTACATGCAGAACACTGGGCAGACCACTAGGGACAAAGGGGGGGGTGTATTTTTTACATACAGTACTGTAATCTGTAAGATTAAAGTATACTGTATGTATTGTGTTTATTTACTTTTTTGAATTTGGCCCCGTTCTCCGCCCCGTGCGTCGTAACGTCGCAGGGAACGGAGATCGGCAGCATACAGGCACTGTGTGAATCGAGCGAGGACGCCGCTCGCTCACACAGCGGGGATGCATCGCAGGATCCAGGGACAAGGTAAGTAACTTGTGCCTGTGGATGCTGCGAGGCAGCCCCGAGTCTGGCTTGGGGATACCGCTTTTGGTATTGAAATCTTACCCCGAGTCAGACTCGGGATTACCGCTAAGGAGGTTAAACCTTGCTATACAACATGAGAATGTTGGAACCCGGGTCATTGCCTCCCTCGACGCCGAGAATGCATTTGACTCGGTGGAGTGGGACTATCTTTGGGGGGTGTTGCAGCGCTTTGGTTTTGGCCCTGGTTTCATCCGGTGGGTTTGGCTGCTGTATCGGGCACCGAGGGCTAGGGTGCGTACCAATGACTGGGTTTCTGACACCTTCCACCTGCACAGGGGCACGCATCAATGGTGCCCTCTGTCTCCTGGTCTGTTTGCCCTGGCACTGGAACCCCTGCTGATTTTGGTCTGGGAGTCTCTGGAGGTCCGGGGAATGCAGATCAGTGGGCTGGAGGAGAGGATATCTCTCTACGCCGATGATACCCTACTATACCTGAATGACACGGGCCTGTCCTTGTCTGCTGCTCTGGAATTGTTTGATAAATTTGGGTCCCTATCCGTATTAACTGGTCGAAGTCGGTTCTTTTCACCTTGGACACTCAACTGTTGCCTAGTCCAGCCCTGCACCGTTGTCCAGCTCCACATTGGTTACAGAGTTCAAATATCTTGGGGTTAGGGTAGCTAGGTCTCCCTCCTAATACTACCCACTTAATGTACTTCCTTTGCTCCAGCTCCTCTGGGAACGCTGTCAGTCCTGGTCCGGCCTTCCGTTGAACTTAATTGGTCGAATTAACATCTTAAAGATAATTATCTTGTCTAAATGTAATTACTTTTTTTCTGAACAGCCCTGTTTGGATTCCGGCGTCCTTCTTTCGGGAGGTGGACAAATGCATTGTTTCTTTTATTTGGAACGGGTCTGTCCCCCGATTGGCAAAATCCACACTGCACCTACCTACTCACCTTGGGGGTCTGGCCCTTCCAAATTTTAAGATTTACTGCTGGGCTGCAATGCTGGTCATGACATACTGGTGGTTTGAGGCTAAACGCTCTAATGCTGCGGTTTGTGTGGAGGCGGCTTGGCTGGGTTCCCTGCAGGCGCTGCAAAACTTGGCTTATAGGGGGTTGAGGGCCTATGAGGGTCTTCCAGACCAGACCAGGGTGACACTAAGGGTGTGGGTGGTGGCGCAACGTAGATTATTTCGGGAGGAGTGCTGGTCCCTGGTCCAGCCTCTATGGGGGAATCCTAATCTGCCTCACTTTCGGTCCATGCCCGACCCTCAGGTCTGGGCGAGGTTTGGTATTAAGATCTTGAAAGATGTCATGCCGTCAGGCACTCTGCTGTCATTCTCGCAATTGACCCAGACTTATTAGTTACCTGGCTGGATGTTTTTTCCGGTATGCCCAGCTTCGCCACACTGCTAGGGCCCAATTTCCCACTTCTCCGGAACTTAGGTTGGACCCGGTGAAATACCTCTTGTCCTGTAGCGACCTGCCAAACGCTCTCTCTGCTCTATATAGTGTATTGCTCCTCATTGACTCCCTTAAAATGAACAGGCTCTGGGACTCCTGGAAGTCAGATATACTGGCCCTGGAGAGGGAGGATTGGGAGGATTGTCTGGAGCGTGCCCCCAAATTGGTTATTTCTGAGAGCGACAAGCTCGTACAGACAACATTTTTACATAGAGTTTATTTTAGCCCGGAGCGCCTCTCCAGGATTTACCCTGATAGGGACCCACAATGCCCACGGTGCCGGACGGACCGGGGCACTTTCATACATATGTTTTGGACGTGTCCTGCTCTGATCTTCCTGGTAGTGGTTCGTTGTGGTCCTTCCCTCCCCTCTTCTTTCTCTCTCTCTCTCTTCTCCTCACTCCCTCCTTCTTCCCTCTTCTCTCCCGACCCCCCCCACCTCCCTCTCCCTGGGTTGGGAGTTTTTGGCCAGGCTCCTTCAGTTCTTTTCCTTTTCTTTTCTCATATATTTTGGTTTGTGTTGATATCCTGGTTGTACTGATGAACGGGCATAGTATGTGAAACATGTGTTTTGGCACGCTTTTGTAACGCATCATATGTACTTGACGAATTGTCCGTATTGCTGGTTTATTATTGTGTATGTTTTCCTTTAATAAAGCAATCCTGATTGTTAAAATAAAAAAATAAAAAAAAGGAATGTAAAACAGACAAGTGAGTTGGATTGGAGCAATAGTTCTGGGGAAGGGGTTGGTGGTTACCAACTTTTTGGACAGAAAAGCATATACAGTACCTAATGAAAGAGCATGAAAAATCATAACAAATCATAGACAAAAAGAGGATTATCTGATTTTAAGTAAATGAGAGGGGCTTTGTATATATTTTAAACGATATAGTGGTTAAAAGGAAACAGTGTTTCTCTCTATACAAAGCACATAGCAGGACATTTATACATTCTGTTGCACAGTAAGGCAATGTTAAACAGTAACAGAGAGACAGATTGTGTGGCAGATTTACTACAAGGTTACAGCAGGATTCATAACTTTATCTCTTTGCTGCTCTAAAGAAGCACTGTGACAGAATACTACCTGACCCTGACCACTTCTTATTTATGCGTCAGTTCTAATCTTTAGTGATAAAGCAGTTCCCATTGGCTGCCCAGGATTGTAAGCTCAAACGTTGCAAATACACCAGAAAACTATCACGTAGTCTTTCCTAAGCAAGAGACAGCTTGATTTATATTAAACTGTATCACTAATCTGCCAGTTAAATGTCCTCCATTAAAGAGGATCTACACCCACGTACCCCCCTGTAGTTTTTGTTTTCCCCCCGCTTACCAGGAGGTGAGTGCTGCACATTTTAGATACTCACCTATCCAGCGCATCCAGTGTTGTCCCGCTGAGGAGCAAGGAAGGCCCTGTCACTGCTCAGTCCCGCGCTGCCATGTTTTCTCTGATGTCATTTTAAGAGGCCCCCGACTCTTTCGGGTTCAGCCGGCAGGCCTCCAGACAACATGCCACCAAGCACCCCTCCTCATCTGCAAATTACACAGTAAGTTCTCCTGGGATATGTGATGTACAT
Source organism: Rana temporaria (assembly GCF_905171775.1). Classification (NCBI taxonomy): domain Eukaryota; kingdom Metazoa; phylum Chordata; class Amphibia; order Anura; family Ranidae; genus Rana; species Rana temporaria. The sequence goes on along the minus strand of NC_053492.1, from coordinate 385,609,120 downwards.
ATCCCAGGACGCACAGCGAGCATAATACATGTCATTTGCCTAGTCAGCTGGTCTAAACCCGTTTTTTATAAAAAACAAAAACAAAGATTAAAAAACAAACTATATGTAGTGTAGCGTAGCAGAGAAGGAGTGGGCTGGAGACACTTTCACTTTCTGGCTGAAGATCCACTGTAAGATGAAAAAAGAAGAACAAAAACCAAACTAGGAGCCTAACAAATTGTCTCCATCAAAAATGGTAACAAAATACAGCTCTAATTCAAAAATCTCTTCCTCCCTCAAATATGATCCCACATCCCACAAGAAAAATGCAAAACCCCCTTCAACCCTCCCACCCATCAAATCAGGATACAACATAAGAGCCCATTCCCATCCCCTATCTCCCCTCAGCACATATATGGGACCACTAAGAACCTCCCCCTTGTAGCCATGCTGGAGCTGGAACCAAAAAACTGAGACAACCCCCCTAGATGGTACCCCTGATGACTGCATCTGAATCTAAGCCCTACCCAATGATGATTCCAGGCCAAATAATTGCCCAATTACCTAAGTATAGGGCTCTGCCACATTGGGTGAATGCAGTGTAGCATTACCCCCAGTGGAGCTGCTGGATTTTTGACCTTGTGGCTCCTCCGAATTTTCTAGGGGTGAGTGATGCGTATGTGCATAAACAGAAGTAAAGGAATGTCCACAACAGGTGCTCGTTTGCTGTGATCTTTATTACCCACCCTGGTAAAAACAATAAACTTGTGGTGAGGAAAGTAAAGTTGAAAGGAGGAAGGATAGCAGATTCAGGCGTAATGATAGAAAACAGTCCGGCTCCCAAACGTAACACCTTTCTTCACCACTCCCGCTGGAGTGGGTTCAGTGCACCCGGACAGGTCTCTCTCACTGACCTGGCAGCCGGAGTGTCACTCGGACAATTATAGGAATAAGTCTCTGCCACAGACCCTCCTTGGTGAACTTGAACTTGGGAGAAAGTCTCTGCCACAGACCCCTCTCAAAGAGCCTCAGAAGACACCTCTGCCACAGGTCCCCTCTGGGTAAAATTCTTGGAGATATGCCTCCTTGGTTGAGTTACGTATGGATCTCCTTTAACTTGTCGCCCAGGTACCGACTGACAGGTGATTAGTCCCACAGTGTCCGGCTACCTGTGATCCCCGGTGGTCTCGTCCAAGCCCTATTGGACCGCCAGCCTCTCAATGGCACTCCTCAGACCAACTCCCCACCGAACAGCACACAGCTTGGGATCTTCAAAAGGTGGAACCCAGCCGATCACTGGATCCCCATCGCTGGTTCAAATGCTCCGGGCCAACATGGTCCCGGAACCAGGAACACTGCGTACCCCCTGTCAAGGTAGGCCATAGCGCCGGGGTGCCGCGATGTGACCACCCTAAAGGTGGGTGCCAAACTGGACGAAGAAGACCCAGAACAATGGCATCTGTCCCATAAATACCCCTCCCCAGAATGCACAACAAGGACAAACCCTTGTGATTGGCTGCTGGGAAGAACACCCAAACCTCGGCCACCTGCAGTACTGGGGTTGGAAGAACACCCCAGCACAGCAGAATGGGCTCACAGCACAGACAAACTGAGACAGAGACCGCAACTTGCCACTAACAATCAGGATCAGAGTCTAACTATCCTCTGATCTATACTTAAATTTGACTAGCGCCAGTACTGCAAGGTACATGGGCGCTACAGCAGTAACCCAATATCAGGTCAGGGAATCCTCTGATGGACCGATCTCACTGAATGATGATCACCTCTGTGTAGGTGATTCCTTGAATGAACCAGACCTAATCCCACCTAGATAAATGAAGCAAAAGTTCTGATAATCCTGGTGGTATAAATATAACAGGGTATCAAACCGTGAGTGAAAACTGGATAATGAGGGAATACCCTCATCCACTGCTAATACCGCTGATAATGCCGCACAATGTCCCACACAGATATAAATCATATGGAGGTGACCCCACTGATGGAAAATGCTGTACAGTGTCACGAGGAAGAGCAAATAAATGCATACATCCAATCCGGATAGTGAATGAATGGGTCTTGACCATCTGGGTACTTCGTTAAAACTGTGATTGATAATGTGTATGAGTGTACTCACAACTGCGTTTCCTCAAGTGACAGCTGGATAGTTGTAGTTGTAGTTGTTCTTCAAAAGGTTGAAATCAACACATGGCTACATAGAGATGTCCCGTGGGTCAGTCAGGTAATACAGGTTAGATGGTAATCCTGTGTAAATCCTGCAGGGGCGTTATTCCCATGGTAAGCTCTAAATTGAGCATTATGCACCTGTGCAGTGAGTAGTGGGTGCAGGTAGTCAGTGACTTCCAGGCAGATATCAGCAACCAGCAGCCCAGCAATTGCAATCCATCTAGTATAAGTGGATGTTGCACTGTACATCTCATTGGGTACCTTTCAGGTGGCTATGTATGCAGTGCATCAGGGGGTGGGGGGGTCGATTCCTGTGTAGATTTGTTTACATATGTTTTGTTCCTCCTGGAACTTTGTAAGGACATCAGCTGTAAGCTCTCTGAATCCTGTGTCATGGTTGTACCATTGTACCATTGTTTATTATTGTATATTTTTGCAAATGAACTGTGGCGGCTGGTGCTCTGTTTATTGCGGCAAACAAACCACGTTTGTCTGTCCACCCACGGAGCACTGCGCCCTGAAAAAAAAAGAAAAACATTGACATCCATGCGTCCATCGCCTGCATGTAGATTAGGGACTGGACGCATGGATTCAGGGGGGCGGCGCCCCTGTATGGACAGGCTGCCACTGCAAATGAATGATATAATATATCATCTATTAAAAGAACTAAAAAAACTGATATGTACAAATGTTAAAGAAAATTTAAATCTAGAACTAGATCTTAAAAAACCCACAACAGTAAAATCAGTCTGTATATACAATAAAGCATGCTGGTTATACTCACTGTGGAACCTAAGGTGTTAATCCTATGCATTGTGTAAAAAGGTTGTTTGATCCTGTCTTCTCTAATCTGCCCCTTTTTTTACTGTCCCTAATCCATCTCTTGATAGTAAGAGCCTTGGGGGAGGGGGTTGCACTCTGCACATGCTCAGTTTTATGTGTATTTTGAGAGAGTTTTTTTTTGGGAGGGTGCATGTGATCGGCACAGAGCCAATCAGCACTATGCAGGCAGAGGATCAGGGGTCATGCAGCCTCATAGGACAGTCAGAGGAGAATGAAAACTCCTCCTACAAGCTTTAACCAGTGCTCGGCCAGACACTGATAGAAGTCACAAGACTGCTATATACTGAGAAAAGGTATTTAGCAGTTTATATTTACTAAAATAATTGCATTTTAATGTTCTGTGTACTGTGGGAGACCAAATAAACTTCTATTAAGTACTGGTATTTCCATTGATGTTCAACCTCATTTATAGCTTTCCACATAGTTTGTTTGCAGTAGACTCATCATATTTGTAATTGCAATAAAAACTGAATGAGAAGGACATCTGTGTATGCTGCTTATAAAATTATTGGGATCACATTTCTTCATTCAGTGTTTTTAAATTCTTGGCAAAAATAAACAGATGTTTTGGAGTAATATGTCTGGGAGTTTTTTGAGTGATGAGAAGAAAAAAAAATGATGTTTTGGTTCTAATTAAAGGCCAACTTCCGGCAGCAATATTGTTTTGTTGTTTTGGATAGAGTGGGAAGAAGTAAGAACCTCTGTTGGGTTTTCATTGTTATAATAACGTATATCAGCCAAAATACAGCACCACATCCCGGGTTAAATAAAAGAGAATAGAGTAATGGGACCTTTAAAATGCTGAAACCTCCTAATGGAATAATATCTCACACAGTGATGTATAAAAATAAAAAAAGTTTTATTAAATACATAAAAAATTCTTATATCATTTAAGACATGTGTAACAAAAAATATAAAACAGAAAACTCTGTATACAACCATAACCAGCCCCTACAACAAGGTGAACAATTTCCTCCATAGTCACAAATATGTGTAATCATGAACCAGGTATGATAAAAGAGACACATCCCAACGTGTTTCAAATGGTAGCTTCTTCAGGAGTTTTTTGTTGACAGAGAGGTCGGTGCACTGGAGCTGCTGTTAAAGAAACATAGATACAGATAATATATATTAATAGACAATAGTACAATAAAACATCACTGTTGATTATTAATTTCTATTTTCATGAAAAAAAAATTACAATCATTAAGTAGTAGTTCTGAGAAACTAAAAAGAGGTGTTGCATGTTCCCACCGGGGCACTGCAGAATGGGTCAAATGTCCATCTCACTCATGTGGGTCTTGAACCAGCCCAAGAAAAGCTGTCCCACAAAGCCCATCAGAGATCCCATGCACAGGAAATGGCGATTCCAAGATAATTTGATCAAAGTTCTGCCATGCTGCACTACAACAAAAAAGGAGAGGGTAACTAATATCTCTCTACTTGAAATGAATCAAATGGTGCAACAGCGTATTTAACCACTTGACCACTAGGCACGTAAACCCCCTTAATAACCAGACCAATTTTCAGCTTTCGGTGCTCTCACAATTTGAATGACAATAGTCATACAACACTGTACCCAAATGAAATTTTCGTCCTTTTTTTCACACAAATAGAGCTTTCTTTTGGTGGTATTTAATCACCGTTGGGTTTTTTATTTTTTGCGCTATAAAAGAAAAAAGACTGAAAATTCTGTAAAAAAAAATAATTTTTCTTTGTTTCTGTTATAAAATTTGGCAAATCTAGTATTTTTTCTTCATTCTTTTGCATAAATGTGAAAGATGAAGTTACGCCGAGTAAATAGATACCCAACATGTCACCCTTCAAAATTGCACACGCTCGTGGAATGGCGCCAAACTTCGCTACTTAAAAATCCCCATAGACGACGTTGCAGGGTATTGCGGAGTATTGTGGGGTATTGCGGAGTATTGTGGGGTATTGCGGAGTATTGTGGGGTATTGCAGGGTATTGCGGAGTATTGCGGGGTATTGTGGGGTATTGTGGGGTATTGCGGAGTATTGCGGGGTATTGTGGGGTATTGCGGAGTATTGCGGGGTATTGCGGGGTATTGTGGGGCATTGCGGAGTATTGCGGGGCATTGCGGAGTATTGTGGGCATTGCAGAGTATTTTGGGGTATTGCAGAGTATTTTGGGGTATTGCAGAGTGTGGGGGCATTGCAGAGTGTGGGGGCATTGCAGAGTATTTTGGGGTATTGCACAGTGTGGGGGCATTGCAGAGTGTGGGGGCATTGCAGAGTGTGGGGGCATTGCAGAGTATGGGTTCATTGCAGAGTATGGCTGGTACTGCAGAGTATTGCACAGGGAGGGATCGATGGCTGGATCTGTGACTGCATGTGTCACAGATCCAGCCCGCAGCAGCAGCTGCTGCTGCTTCCGCTTTCTCCCCTCTCCTCTCTCACACTGTACCGTTCGGTACAGAGAGGAGAGGGAGGAACCGGCGTCATCACATGACGCCGGTTTGTTTACTAGTGATCGCTCCGTCATTGGACGGAGAAATCACGTGGTAAACCGCCGCTATCAGCGGCGATTTACCGTGATCCGTGATCAGCCGGGTCCGGAGGACCCGGCGGTCACGGAGACTCCCGTGTGCGCGCCCCACAGGGCGCGCGGGAGCGCGATTCTAGGAGGACGTACATTGACGCCCTCCTAGAGTTTGGCAACCGCCTTGTAGACGTATTTCGTCTATAGGGCGGTTGCTAACTGGTTAATCATCTCCCCAGTATAGCCACAAACAACTGCAAAGGCAATAAACAGCTTCCAAATGCTGATATGGTCACAATATTAAATCTGAAATAGCATAAAACAGATAAATAAGAATCTGTCCCCATCTCCTAATTATTACATATACCATGTCAATCAATCTAAATACAAATTAATTTTAAGTAGAGATATATTAGTTACCCTCTCCTTTTTGTTGGAATGCAGCATGGCAGAACTTTGATCAAATTAGCTTGGAATTGCCATTTCCTGTGTATGGGATCTCTAATGCGCTTTGTGAGACAGCTTTTCTTGGGCTGGTTCCAGACCTATATGATTAAGACAGACATTTGACCAATTCTACAGTGCCCTAGTGGGAACATGCAACAACGCCTCTTTTGAGGTTTTCCAGAACTACTAATTACTGATTGTAAGTTTCTTAAATGAACATAGGAATGAATAATTGACAGTGATGTTTTATTGTACTATTGTCTATGAATATACAGTTGATCTCATACGTTTACATACCCTGGCAGAATTTATGATTTCTTGGCAATTTTTCAGAGAATTTGAATGATAACATAAAAACATTTCTTTCGCTCATGGTTAGTGTTTATAAGTGAAAAAAGGGGAGCGCTAGGGATAATTAATCACCTCATTTAAAAATAAATAATAGATAATCAATAGTGAATAATCAGCAACAACGATTCATCATAAATGGTGAAGAAATATATATAAAGTGAATAATATTATTAATAATATAACTGCAAAACAATAATGTCCATAATGCAGACTCCCAAAAAAAGGAGAAATATCTTAAATCAATAATGTGCAGAAAAAAGTCCAAAGAGTGAATACCGTATTTATCGGCGTATAACGCGCACCGGCGTATAACGCGCACCCCAATTTTAAGAGGGAATTTTCTGGAAAAACTAATTTTTTTAGTCCAAATAGTAAATGCTGTTAAAATTAAAAATAAGATAAGCAGCAATGTGCAGCAATGTACAGCAAGCACCTCAGAGTATATTCTAGCTGGGTTTCCCTCCACATAGTTGAATGCCAGTTTGGTTCAGGGGGATTGGAATAAGGTAAAACACTTATCTTCCTTGCTCCTGCAGGCTTCCTCTGCATTGTATGACAGGCCCCCCTTAGTTGCTTCTTTTTACTGCCTGAAAGATTCTTAATGTCACCGTAGTGTACAATAGTCCTGCACTGAAAGCAGGAGAGAGTGCTGGTTGCCAGGGGAGTTGGTGACAGTGCGGAATGAGGTAACTATCTTTCTGGAAGGAACTGGGGGCAACTGTAAGGAATGGAAGGAGGGGGACGAGCGCCCCCTCACCGAGCCGTCATCTCCACTCGGCTGTCACGTCACACACGCACAGTCCCGCCTCCGCCATCAGCATTGGACCATCTCCTGTGACAGACAGAACACTGGTCCAATGCTGGTGGCGGAAGCGGGACTGTGCGTGTGTGACGTGAGCTTCATAGGAGTCATTCTACCGCACGCTATATGGGATGTACACAGCAGAGCCTGCAGCCGACACTGGAAGGGAGAGACACGAAGCTCGCCTGCTATTGGAGCTGGGCTCTTCCTCCGAACGCCACACACCCCCGCTACAGGATTGGCTGCAGCCCGCGATGTCATGCACACCCTTGTGTATTTCCCAAACACGCTGCCCCTCCTCTCCAGTCACGTCACGGCTCGGCTCGGTGATTTCCAGCGGGCGCTCGTCCCTCTCCTTCAGCTCGAGGTATGCCATCGGCGTATAGCGCGCACCCGTGATTTTCCCCCTATTTTCAGGGGGAAAAAGTGCGTGGTATACGCCGATAAATATGGTAATAAACAAATGCTTGAAAGATGATTCCGCTTAATCAGTACAGGTTTCCACCTCCACCACAAGAGAAAGATGTAATCACCGCAAAAAAGTGCTCATGGATGGCACCTTACCACAAGATGTTGACCACTTTAGTTAAAAAGAGGTCAAATAGGCATATGTTTTAACCATAGATTCCAGACGTAGCTCTTGATGATTCGATATCGCCATACTCCACACCACATGAAGTAAATCAGAAAAGAGAAATCGCCATAGAATAATAACGTTTATTTAAAAATAAATATATAAAACAGGCAGCGCCAAATGGCCCCTTACTTGAGAAGTGCCTTAACCCGGCACTGAGGCTAGTCGGCCTTGGATGGCGTAAGAAGAGACGGTCCCACGCTTCAGGAAGCCTGCAGCCAGCGTGCGTTCCACCTCTCATGAAGAGAGGACCAGCGTGACCGGAAGTACGTAGATTGTGCGTGACCAGTGCGCCTCGACGTACGTTTCGTGATTGCCATGTCGTCAGGAAGCCATGGTTAGTGTTTGGCTGAAGCCATTTATTATCAATCAACTGTGTTTACTCTTTAAATCATAATCACAACAGAAACTACTCAAATGACCCTGATCAAAAGTTTACATACCCTGGTGATTTTGGCCTGATAACATGCACACAAGTTGACACAAAGGGGGTTGAATGGCCATTAAAAGGTAACCATCCTCACCTGTGATCTGTTTGCTTGTAATTAGTGTATGTGTAAAAAAGATCAAAGAGTTTCTGGACTCTTGATAGACCCTTGCATCTTTCATCCAGTGCTGCACTGACGTTTCTGCATTCTAATGCCGCGTACACACGATCATTTTTCAGCATTAAAAAAAACAAAGTTTTTCAGCATATAGAAAAAACAAAGTTTTTCCAATTTCATCATTAAAACGATGTTGCCCACACACCATCGTTTTAAAAAAAATGCTCTAGCAAAGTGCGGTGACGTACAACACGTACGACTGCACTATAAAGGGGAAGTTCCATTTGCCTTTGGGCTGCTTTAGCTGATTCCTTGTTAGTAAAAGACCATTCGCGCTTTTCTGTCTGTTACAGCGTGATGAATGTGCTTACTCCATTATGAATGGTAGTTTTACCAAAACGAGCGCTCCCATCTCATAACTTGCTTCTGAGCATGCGCAGGTTTTAGCCCACACACGATCATTTTGTACAACCTGAAAAACGACATAGTTTAAAACGATGTTAAAAAATGCAGCATGTTCGAAATGTTTTTTTGTTGTTTTTCAGAACCTGAAAAATAATGTGAAGCCCACACACGATCATTTTAAATGAAATTTTTTAAAAACAACGTTTTTTTCATGCTGAAAAATGATCGTGTGTACGCGGCATGAGTCATGGGGAAAGCAAACAAATTATCAAAGGATCTGCGGGAGAAGGTAGTTGAACTGTATAAAACAGGAAAGGGATATAAAAAGATATCCAAGGAATGAAGAATGAAGAATGTCAATCTGTAGTGTTCAAACTCGGAAATGTAACAACAGTTATAGGTTCTTAAACGTGTATAAAGGGGACAGTGGTGCAGCTGATGGGGATGATTGTGATAGGTCAGAAAGTCTTTACAATGCCTTATCACTGATGCACACAATGCTGGTTACGCCGCCGGAGGACTACCAGGTCCCGAGCCTTGGTAAGTGGGAACGGGACCTGGACTGTCATTTCACGACCGGCCGGAAGCAACATATACTCCGGTTTACACATAAATCGTCAATTTGCGCCAGGGTCCAAGAGACTAATTTCAAAATACCGACGAGGTGGTATAGGACCCCAGATCTGCTGAGTAGATTATTCCCGACGGTATCGGACCTCTGTTGGAGGTGTCAGGCAGACAAAGGCACCCTGCTTCACGTCTTTTGGTCCTGCCCGCGTCTACAGACGTATTGGGAGGAAATCAGACGCATAACACAAAAATTCTCTGAACGCGTAGTCCTGAATGACCCAGCGTACTTTCTTATGCACGCGAATAACACCCCGGCGCGAATATACAAGAAGTCTGTTGTCCGACACTTACTGGACACGGCAAAAGCGTGTATGCCGCTCTGTTGGAAATCCCAGAATCCACCGACGGTAGCCATGTGGCTGCGGAAAGTGGATGACATTAATAAAATGGAAGACCTTGTTCTGACAAAACAAGACAGGAGCGAAATTTATTCCCAAACTTGGCGATTATGGAACATTTTTACATATTCAGAGGAGGGTCAGGCCCTCAGAGGTAATCCTTAGAAAATGTTTGACGGGGTTGCCCCCACTGAACCACTGAGTAGACTGCTGGAATTTCTCCCTGGGGTAGACCACCAGAAGAAGTTGGCTGACCATGCTCGCGATTCCCTTCCCCCCCACCCCCTGCCCCCCCCTTTTCCTCCCCTGTTTCATGTTTTTTTTAAGCAGCAGCTATATGTTTTAGATTCACATATTTACTGTTTTATTTTCCGTAGTGAAAATTCTAAGCGCAGAGTGGTGCTTTTAGATAGGGCGGTTTTTATAAGTACTTTTCTTAGTGTTCAAACTCTAATCAAGAAGTGGAAAATGAGGGGTTCTGTTGAAACCAAACCACGGTCAGGTAAACTAACTACGATTTCAACCACAATTGCCAGGAAAATAGTTTGGGATGTAAAGAAAAACCCACAGATAACTTTAGGTGAAATACAGGACTCTCTGAAAACATGTGGTGTGGCTGTTTCAAGTAGCACAATAAGGAGACACTTGAAGAAAGATGGGCTGCATGGTCGAGTCGCCAGTAGAAAGCCATTACTACGCAAATTCCACAAAGTATCTAGCTTACAATACACAAAACAGCACAGAGGCAAGCCTCAAACCTTCTGGCACAAAGTCATTTGGAGTGATGAGACCAAAATTCTGCTTTTTGTTTACAACACTATATTTGGAGAGGAGTCAACAAGGCCTATGATGAAAGGTACATCATTCCTACTGTGAAAAGAGAGTGAGTGTAAAAGAGAGGGGGTGAGTGTAGGACCCCTTTTTACACTGAGGCGGTTTTTAGGCACTTTTGGGCTAAAAATAGCGCCTGTAAAGCGACTGAAAAACGCTTCCACTGCAGTCCCAGTGTGAAAGCCTGAGTGCTTTCACACTGGGGTGCTGCCAGGGCATTAGAAAAGTCCTCCAAGCAGCATCTCTGTTTTAAAAAATGGCCCACTGTGCCATCGGCCCACTGGGAAACTCCCTGTAGTCCCTATGGCCAGTCCATCACTGCTCCCAAGTCACTTCCATTTGCAGCTGTCACTCATGTATCCGGCAGTGCCCCACAAGATGTTACTTTGTGTAACTCTATCCCAGATAGCAAGGATAATTTGCAACACATTTGTGGCAGTGTTGAATTTTCCAATTTGTAGCAAATTTGCATGGCAAGTCTCTAGCAGTAGCAAAGTTGCAGTGGTGAGTCTACAGCAAGAACTCTGCAAGTCTACAGCATGAAAGTTCAGCCACAGTGACCCCTGTGGTTGGAGGACTATTGTACAACATAACTGAACCAGAACTTGCAGAAGACTTGCAGAATGTTTGCAAATAAAGTTGATCTGGAGTCATGCAATCTGAACTTGCTGCAATTGTGCAACAAATTTGTGAAGCCTGGCAAGTCTAGCAATAGTTTAACAAGTCATTTTAAAACTTGCAGCACAATTGCTTGCTATCTGGGATAATGCCCATTTCTAAATATATGAAACCTGATATTGCTCAGAAAGGTTGTAAAGTGTTTTAAACCTCCTTTATTAGGTAACGGACTCGTGCTCTTATGTCAGCAATTTCCACAGACATTGGGCTAGATTCAGAGAGCAATTACGCCGGCGTATCCATAGATACGCCGCGTAATTGCGAAGTAGCGCCGGCGTATCTACTTTCTGTATTCAGAAAGCTAGATAGGCCGACTTTAGCCTTCGATACGACTGGCATAAGTCTCTTACGCCGCCGTATCTTAGGGTGCATTCTGACGCTGGCTGCTAGGTGGCGCTCCCATAGATGTCAGCGTAGAGTATGCAAATTACATACTTACGCCGATTCACGAATGTACGTGCGCCCGGCGGTAGTTTTTTACGTCGTTTGCGTACGTCGTTTTCGGCGTAAGGCTGCTCCTGCTATTAGGAGGGGCAGCCAATGTTAAGTATGGACGTCGTTCCCGCGTCGCGATTTGAAAATTTTACGTCGTTTGCGTAAGTCGTCCGTGAATGCCGCTGGACGCCATTTACATTCACGTCGAAACCAATGACGTCCTTGCGACGTCATTTACCGCAATGCACGTCGGGAAATTTTAGGGACGGCGCATGCGCAGTACGTTTGGTGCGGGAACGCGCCTAATTTAAATGATCCACGCCCCCTACGGGATCATTTGAATTACGCGCGCTTACGCCGGCCCCTTTTACGCTACGCCGCCGCAACTTTATAGGCAAGTGCTTTGTGAATCAAGCACTTGCCCATAAAACTTGCGGCGGCGTAACGTAAATGTCATACGTTACGCCGCCGCAGTTTTGCGAGCCCCTACCTGAATCTACCCCACGATTCTTATATCAGTGGGACTTTATGGTTTTACTGTAATTTAAAAGCTCATTCTCATGATCTTTACCCTGGACAACATCCTTTTACAAATCTGTCCTGCCATCCCATTTCGTTGTATAGTTGAGTTGTTACATTGTGTGGCTAAGTTAAGGAGTAGCTTCAATAACTGTGTAATTTCTGAAGTGGGTAAGCGCTCATAATATGTGCTATTCCCTGAATACTTTATGGGTAGTTTCACTCACAGCTAGAATATTTGGGTGAAATTCATATTTAACATGTCTTTCACTACAAATAAAAATACGTTATAGCAAAAATATGCTTGAAGCTTCTTCAAAGTTTTCCTGTGTTCGAACTCTGGACATTGCAGTATCTCACTTATTCTTAACAAACAGCAAAGGAACTTTAAACTAAGACCACACTGACCCTTGTAGTTGTAGACACTGTGGAGAAGTTCATCTTTAAAATTCACAAAAGGGGCACTGGAATAAAACCACTTTTATTTTTTTTACAGTAGGGACTTGGCAGTCTGCCAAACCTCTGTAAAAAAAACAGCTTGTGCTGTAAGCTTTATGTCCTCGTACACATGAGCGGTTAACTCTATACAGCGTACAACACCTCTTTCTCCAGAGCCTGGGAGGTATGGGTGAAGCAAAAAAGCCAACTGCCAACAGTCTCTCAAAATTAATGACAGGTTAAAATACACTGTAGCTGTACGCTGTTTTAAGCGGTACACTCGTTTAGGGCCGTATGCGTTCAGGGATGTATGACCTGAGCGTGGAATTTCAGCATTCAGAGTAGTATCGCTTAACTTTTTGTTTTTCTGAGAGGAAAATATTATACTTAATGAGTATCATATGGTTACTTGTGATTAAAATTCCGCGTATCTAAAGCTAAAGCCTAAAATTTATATCTCTGGAGCACATATTAAGCTCCTTGTCGTCACAATTTATTTTTACCCACTATTTTTTCCTGCTTTAGAGTCTCTCAAACCAACTTTTCCCATTCTCACAAGTATTAGTTTAAGCTTTTAAACCACACTTGTCACATTGTTTATATCAAGCAAGCTCTTCATGTAGCTCATAGTCTTATTTTGTAATAGGCTGTTTGTGTTTATGGTTTTTGCCATACTTGTCAACTAATGAGTCAGTACATGTCCCTGTCTACATATCTAGACTGAAAAAGATATATATATATATATATATATATATATATATATATATATATATATATATATATATATATATTGTATATACAGTATTTTTTCTTTTATAACAGTCTATCCACGAGAAATTAGGATTTTGGCCACTGGTGACCCACTGGGGATACTTAAAGCGTAACTCCACTTTTGTTGGGAAAACAACATACCCTCTGGGTGATCTATGTGCATTGCAGGGTTTTAACAAACTTTGTTGCAGATTCCTACCTTTTATTATTCTGAAGAAATACCTGTGTGTTTGTCTGTGTCCATGTGGGAAGTGAGTCTAATTATTTCATTATTATCAATCAGCTGTGCACCTGCCGGGCTCTAATGAGAAAAGCTGCAGGGTCTGCATCCCTTTAGATGTGATTTCCTATTGGAAGCATCTGAAAAAATGAAATTTTTGTTGCAAGCGATGCCTAAAATCTGACTTGTAGCTTATGTTAGCCATACACTATACGAAAAATCGTTCAAACAAATTTTCGGAAAACTCTCAGCCGTGAGAGCAACCGATAGGGCCATCATGTAATGACCGATAAATCATTCAATGGACTTGAATGAATCAGTTTTTTGTTTTTATTTTCACATATACCTAGTGCAAAGAGTATGGACGAGAAACGCATTAACCTTTCATTTTACTGTTTGTTTGGCAGAAAATTTCCAAAATTGTCCTTAATTTTTTTGGGTCAAAAACGCCACAAACGATTATTGATTTGTGCCCATTAACCACTTAACGACCGCCGCACAACGATATACGTCGGCAGAATGGCACGGCTGGGCAGATGGACGTACCGGCACGTCCTTTACATCTACCCAGCCGTGGGTCACGGGCGTGCGAAGCTCCGGGACCGCGAGACCCGCGGACCCGATCGCCGCTGGGGTCCCGCGATCGGTCCCCGGAACTGAAGAACGGGGAGAGCCGTGTGTGAACACGGCTTCCCCATGCTTCACTGTGGCGGCTGCATCGATCGTGTCATCCCCTTTATAGGGAGACACAATCGATGACGTCACTCCTACAGCCACACCCCCCTACAGTTGTAAACACACACTAGGTGAAACATAACCCCATCAGCGCCCCATGTGGTTAACTCCCAAACTGCAACTGTCATTTCCACAATAAAGAATGCATTTTAAATGCATTTTTTGCTGTGAAAATGACAATGGTCCCAAAAATGTGTCAAAATTGTGCAAAGTGTCCGCCATAATGTCGCAGTCACGAAAGAAATCGCTGATCGCCGCCATTAGTAGTAAAAAAATAATAATTTATAAAACTGCAGTAAAACTATCCCCTATTTTGTAAACGCTATAAATTTTGCGCAAACCAAACGATAAATGCTTATTGCAATTTTTTTTTAACAAAAATATGTAGAAGAATACGTATCGGCCTAAACTGAGGATTTTTTTTTATATATATATATATATATATATATATATATTTAGGGGGATATTTATTATAGCAAAAAGTAAAAAATATTGAATTTTTTTCAAAATTGTCAAAAATAAAAACCGCAAAGGTGATCAAATACCACCAAAAGAAAGCTCTATTTGTGGGAAAAAAAGGACGCCAATTTTGTTTGGGAGCCACGTCGCACGACCGCGTAATTGTCAGTTAAAGCGACGCAGTCCCGAATCGCAAAAAGGGGCCTGGTCCTTTACCTGCATTTTGGTGCGGGGCTTAAGTGGTTAACTGGCTGAAAAACTAACCAACTGTCCAAATGACAGATTTTTCATATAGGGTATGCCCAACATAAGGGCAGACTTCTGGGAAAATTTGTGAGCCAAACACACAAGCAGGAAATTATTTTTCTGGGGGGCGTTCCGTACACATTCTGTGTACATAACACCTTCAGGTAGCCATATTGCATTGCATTTTCTGAAATTTACAGAGCTGCAGATTGAAAAGGAAAGGTACATTTTGTTGACTTTGGATGTCTCTGGCTGTCATGCTGATGTTTTCACTCACTTTAGTTATTTACCTGACCTAAAGCAAGCTTAGAGATTAAGAATTTTGTCACTCAGTTACGACATGCTTGTTCTAGTTCTCAAAAGCCAGCAAAGACAGACCCTGTACTTCTCTCTGAGCATTCTCTACTTTTTATTAGAGAGCAGAAGAAGGTAAAGGAGGATTATAACCCCTGTCAGTTTTTTTTTTCACCATCTGTGTCCCATTGCAGAGATTTCCCTTCACTTCCTGTCCCATAGTCAAACAGGAAGTGAGAGAAAATCCCTACCAATTAAGGGAATTCCTTGGGGACCCCCAGGTCACCAGAACTAGTGTGCCTATTAGAAGATTTCCCCTCTTTTCCTTTTCTCGGGACAACCCACAACTTTGGGTTTTCTTTTACTTTCACTTTCAATGATAACAGTAAACAGGACAAATAAAAAGGGTGAATCTTCCTAACAAAGGCACAGACAGCAATAAAAACTGTCAGGAGTTCTAATCTTTCTTCACTCTATCCACGACTAAAAAAAGTTGTGCTTTTTTATACTTTTTTTCTTTTCATGGGTCATGGTAATAACAAGAAATCTTTTTACATTTTAGGCCAGTTTTCCTTTGATAATAAATTGCAAAACTGCATTCAAGCATTAGGATTTGTTTTACCTTTAGGCATTAAGGGGTTAAAGTAGTGCCTGCAACAGAACTTCATATATTATGTGTAGCATTACCCCTGAAGGAGCCACAAGTAAAGATGGGCCTGTATTGTCTAACACTACCTTTCACAGGCCTCAGCCCCAATGACACACCAGGCTACTAGATAAAGGTGTAAATACACTGGGGTAGATTCAGATAGAATTTACGCCGGCGTATCCATAGATACGCCACGTAAATTCAAATCTGCACCGGCGTATCTACTTCCTGTATTCAGAAACCTAGATACGCCGACATTTGCCTAAGATACGACTGGCATAAGTCTCTTACGCCGTCGTATCTTAGGGTGCATTCTGCCGCTGGCCGCTAGGGGCGCTTTCGTTGTTGTCGGCGTAGAATATGCTAATTACCTAGATACGCCGATTCACAAATGTACGTACGTACGTACGTACGTACGCCCGTCGCAATGTATTTACGTCGTTTACGTTAGGCTTTTTCAGCGTAAGGTTGTTCCTGCTATTAGGAGGCGCAGCCAATGTTAAGTATGGATGTCGTTCCTGCTTCGAAATTTGAATTTTTTATGTCGTTTACGTAAGTCGTTCGCGAATAGGGCTGGACGTAATTTACGTTCACGTCGAAACCAATACGTCGTTGCGCCGTACTTGAAAGCAATGCACACTGGGATATGTACACGGACGGCGCATGCGCCGTCCGTAAAAAACGTCAATCACGTCAGGTCATCATACATTTACATAAAACATGCCCCCCCTTCCACATTTGAATTACGCGCGCTTACGCAGGCCCCATTTACGCTACGCTGCCGCAACTTACGGAGCAAGTGCTTTGTGAATACTGTACTTGCTCATGTAAGTTACGTCGGCGTAGCGTAAATACGATACGCTGTGCCGCCGTATCATTGCGCGCCCCTACGTGAATCTACCCCACTGTGTTGCTATTAGCATAACATACACACATATTCCTTAACACCCAGTACCACTATTAACTGAATAATGAATAATTCATAAAACAAAGTCCCCCCTTGATTCGAGGGTGCCATAACCACATAATGGTGCCAGCAACAGGGTGGGATGGAGGGGCAGCTCGCCAAGCCGATCCAGGACAACAGCAAATAGGTCTGTCATGCAAAGCCTTTTATAGCCCCATACACGTGCAGGATAAACGTGTTTCCCGCCTAAAAGCCTCATGACAACCTCTCTTCTTTTTTTTTTATTAAAAAGAGCCCCAGTCCCATGTTGTGGGCTCTTAATTTGTGCCCACTTGTCAATCTCCTCATCTGATTCCGTTTATATAATAAGCCCCAAACCTTCCAGAAGGTTCTATTAGGTCACGTGCTACACTCACGTTCCGCCCAAACTCCTATCTGAAACTTAAAGTGCCAGTGTCTCTAAATTCTAATCACCTGAGGTGATTGAAAACATTTTTTTGCCTAAACAAGCTGTATTCTTCAGTAAAAAAAATATAGAAAAATCTGCATTTTTGGTCAGTAATATACACCTCATGGGCGCAGAGATTTGTCCATTGACAATGTGCACAAGTTTGCACGAATTAGCGCAAATGCATATGCTCGAAAATGCACAAAAAAAAATAAAAAAAAGTCTAAAAAAGTAGATGCTCAAACAGGAGTAACGTGTACAAGAGGCCCTACGGCTAAGAATGTGTTGCTATGGGCACACTTTATTAAAAATAGTAAATCAAATGCTAAACATGTTTTGCATACTTGTTGCTGAATCCATCATTTTGCTGTGAAATTAGAGAGTTTGTGTGGTTTACTGGCAGCGGTGTGAATGGAAAGGTTACAGGTCACATCTGCGGTAAGCTCTTACCTCACCGCTAATCTGGCCTTTCTGTAACAAGCTAATGAGACAAGACTGAAGAAGGGTGACTAGTGTATGCTGCATACCATGAATGTTTTCTTGTCAGGGTTCAATGGCTGGTTTGATACCACAAGCTAGCTGGTGCACAAAGTGATACATTGTAAACAGGTTTATGACCAGGGTATTTCGTCAATGTGCTAATTACGCTGTTAGGCTCGATGATTGCCTTGTCTGAAAGTGATTATAAATACTACCTTTCAGATGCACATTAGAGGTTATGCGATTCAGGGGCATCCAATCAAAACAATAACATTGCACACCTAGAAAGATGCACGCAACTTTTTTTGATAGGTTTCATTCAGGATATATGATTGTAGCGCCCCCTTTACTTTCAGTAAGGGCACTACGCTAAAGTTAGTGGGAGAATGAGAGAGGTAAGTTGCTCTCATTGCAAATTTTGTTAAATTTGGCTGTCGCCAAATTCTGGATTGTCCTGTGGGTCAGTCTGTGCGTCCAGAGATACGGTCTCATCTCTGGACGGCAGATGGAGCCAGAGGGATCCAGGCGGAGCCGCTTCTTCCCAGCAGCCAATGAGAGGAGTTGAGCCTCGCTGTGCATGCTGGGAGGGGGTATTTCTGTGGCGGAGGCCGTTGTTCTGGGTTCTTCGCGGGTTCCTGGTTCCAGGTGCGGCACCCACCTTTAGGGTGTGCGCACATCGCGGGCCCCACCACTATGGCCTACCTGGCCTGGGGTCGCGCGCAACGCGGAGTTCCAGACTCTGGGCCCTCCTGGCCTGGAGCAACTGATGCCACAAAGGGGCCCCAGTGACTTACTGGGTCCCCAAATTCTACTGAGGAGATCCCAGGCTGTATGCCGTTCGGTGGGGGATTGGCTTGAGGAAAACCCGGAGGCAGGTTATCCAAAAGGGCTTGAACGAACCATCGGGGATCTGGTGACCGGAACATTGACAGGTACACCTGCACTGTCAACCGGTGACCCCGACATGATCTATTGGGAGGATTCGCTCTGCTGTTCACATTGTCAGCATTGAGCCTGTGGTAGAGGTTTCATCTGGCATCCTAATCTAATCAGAGCCAAGTCGGTGGCAGAGACTTGTTCCTTCCAGCAACCTTAAAGTGGCACTCCGGCTGCCAGGTCTGTCCGGGGGCACTTCACCCATTCTGGCTAGAGAGGCGACGAACTGTACTACTACAGAAAGCAGGATTGCTTTCCTTCTATCCAAAGCCTGATACCGCAAAGTTCCTTTACTTCATCAACCTTTTCTGTCTACCTCAAGTTGATGTTGGTCGTGTTGGGCCAAGAAATAAAGACTTCAGAAAACCTTATCTACGAATTGGACATTCACTTATTGCTCTACTCACTACCTTCACCCCTAGACAACACAGAGAGGTAACTTAATTCGCCGATCCCAAAACAATCAGCGGCTCCTGAGGGGGTAGCGTTACATGATTTTACAAGCTGAATGTATTTTGTGAAGTTTATATTATACAATCTATAAGTGTACATTTTAGATTTTATATATATATATATATATATATATATATATATATATATACACTACCTGTTGCTACATGATACGTAAGTGAGGGTGAGTTCTGATATTTGACTTTGTTGATTTTGTGGTTTGTGTACACTGGATGGCAGATGCACGCACCAATAAGTAGACACTGAAGTGATGAGTTACAAAAAAAGTCTCACTATAGAAGATAGCATTGATATGTGTTTTTTAGCCTTGGTATATCAGTGAGTGGGCAGTTTAACTTATAAGTCAATAAAATGTTCATCAATGCATATTGACTTTGCCTTATTTGCCAAAACCTACACACCTAATAAACCCTTACTTCAGCCATTTTCTTTCTCCAGTTTTTGATAGACCAGGAAAAAATGTAAATTTAGGCTAGGTTCTGTCTATTACTCCATTAAGGAAATTTTCCCACACTTCCTGTGCCACAAAAAAAGTAGGGTAGTACCAGAACTGGAAGGAACAGGCAGAGCCCGAATTAGAGGGTGGCATTTTGCACAGTTCCTGTCCGTGCACCCCTGGAGATTGAGGCAAAGTCTGAAGGGGTGACGGAAAGGCCCAAGTGCCAGGCCACAGACTCTGAAGACTGGAACTTGGGAGCTCTGGCATCAGATGAGCAGAGGTACATTTGGAGGTACACTGTGGATACATTAAGCTCAGGTATAAGGGTAGGTGAGACACAAGTAACAGCTGAGCAAAAGGGCACCGAATTATAGACAGTTTCAGAGTTAGGAATAGACAGAGGTTGTTGTTGTGCAGGCAGCGAAGTACACAGTCGATGGGCATAATCTTGGTCAGAAATCCAGGCGGAGTCCGGGTGACAAAGATGGGCAGCATACATGGGCAGACAAGGATAATCCCCCATCAACACAGTCAGCATTGATGGGATAATTCCTCCCACTGTGCTATTGTATTCTGACACAGAGAGGTTTCCAAGCCATCAGAATACAATGCTTACTGCTGAAGGCTGTAGCCGCCGGCAGTGATTGAACAAAAAATCCAACAGTCTGGTTGTACTGAATTTGATTGATAGATTAACTACAGTACAACCAGCCTGCCCATAGATGGATCAAAATGCATCTGGTTGCTGCTGAACTGGCTGAATTTTGATCTATCTTTGGTCGGCCTCATTTCAGGATCAGGAGCACAGGCTTAAATGACCATACACAAATAATTCTGTGCAGAGCTTGGGTTTAAATAACTCACTTGGCACCAGTGAACATGCCCACATGTATGCTGTGATGTGCATGTGCTCGTGGGCACAGCGTACAAGGGCAACATTGCACGTGTAGGACACAGCATACTAGGAACATCCAAATTAGCCTGACGGTTGGTACAATGTTCCTAGCACTCTACTAAATTTTGTTTTACTTTTGTCTGGTGAGACTTTTAATCAGGAAATGCTTTTTGTCTTTAGTTAGGCCCCTTTCACACGAACGGCTGTTCTGCCGCAGTTAAAAGCATGTTTATGTTTTGCTGGAATTCAAGACTCCAGGCACAGCGGTCAGCTGCATTTGTACAGTGCGATTAGCTGCAGTTGCGTTTAACCACGGCACTATATATAACGGGGATCCGACTTGGATCCCTGCCAATACCAAGCACTGTGTCTGGTATGAATCTTGAGGGGGAACTCCACACCAAATTTCAAATAAAAAAACGACATTAGTTTCCCCTCCAAGAGCATACCAGGCCCTTGGGTCTGCTATTGATTTTAGGGGGAACTCCCGTACGCCAAAAAAAATGGGCGTGGGTCCCAAAAACTCATACCAGACCCATATCCGAGCACGCAGCCCGGCCGGTCAGGAAAGGGGGTGGGGACGAG
Source organism: Rana temporaria (assembly GCF_905171775.1). Lineage (NCBI taxonomy): Eukaryota > Metazoa > Chordata > Amphibia > Anura > Ranidae > Rana > Rana temporaria. The sequence goes on along the minus strand of NC_053492.1, from coordinate 385,588,024 downwards.
CGAGCACCCCCCCTCCTTAACCGTACCAGGCCGCATGCCCTCAACATGGGGAGGTAGGTTCTTTGGGGCAGCCCACCCCAAAGCACCCTGTCCCCATGTTGATGAGGACATGGCCTCTTCCCGACAACCCTGGCCATTGGTTGTCAGGGTCTGTGGGCGGGGAGCTTATCGGAATCCGGGAGCCTTAATACTGTAAAAATGTATACTGTGATTCAAAATGCCAAACATAGGGACACATTGATTTTGTGTTTACAAACACTTTAAATATATGTAAATTACCTTTATGAGCACTAATTGGACCAGTCACTCCTTTGTTATCAGACTAAGCAGTAACATAGCGGTGCCTGTGGCCAGTTTTCTTTCTAATCTATCCCAGGCTTAGAATTTAGTGGAGGTAGCTGGGTATCTAAAAAAAAAAGAACATATGGCGGAGGAATTATAGTGATAAGCCATGAAAGTGATGTGCTTTTTGCTACTGAAGAAATGTGTTATCTTAGTCTGTTTTCATTACTTAAGTTCTGTGATCTTCTTTTCATATCTGACATTTAGACCAGATGGACAGGGGCCACCCAGAGATATATCATGCATGGCATCTGAAACCAAAACCAATAGCAGGTGGAACCAGTTATTCAATAAACCTAGATAAAAACCTCTTTGCTGACAATGATAACAATCTGCAGTCATCTAATACTTGCCTTATATTTAACCAACCCATCAAAACAGGACAAAATCCTAGACTCTTTCATATTTTAATATAATATATTTTTAATTTTTTCCCTTGTTCAAAGTTGGTATTTATAGTGTTACGATTCATAAAAACCTTGCAGTGTGTTTGATAAGATGATGTGGTGAAAGCTTCTTAAAGCTAATGTGCTAAAAGAAAGTGGTACCTGCAGCAGCTCTGTAATCTGATGCAGATGGGAACACAAGTAGGTATTGTTTTTCCCTGTGGTTTTCTTCCCTGTTTTTATTTGTACAATTATACAACCTCCCATGTCTACTTATTATCTTTTTTTACTGTGCACATTCGTAGGTTGAGTTTTTACAGTGCACATTAGCCTCGTCCCTTAAGAAATTTAGCAACACCCAGTTATTGACACAGAATATGCCTTTACCTTATCACCCTAAAACTGTTGACCCGGGTTGACATCTCTGCTTTGCTGAGGGTTCTATATTATGGCTTTGCCTGTGATAACAGTACAGGTGTTAGATTATCAATAATGTGCATTCCCCATAACAACGTGAAATGTATATTTTATTTGTCTATAAGTAAGCTTGTCACTGAGTTTTAGCTTGTTTTTTTTTATTTTTATATCCTGCTAGTCCTAAAATGGCATTGAAGAACACTCTACTCAAGCGTACTTCATGTGTCTTATGGCTTCAACCAATGGAAAGGGGGCATTAATTAGTGCCCACATCATGGGATTGTGGCCGGCGGAACAACCATGGAATAATATAAAAAAAAAAAAAAAAAAAAATGGTCAACTGAAAGTACTGTAGCTGGCAGCTTGGGCGGGAAAAACGTGACTTTCAAAGGATGAGTCATGTTGCTGGGCAAAATAGGCTTCTGAGTCACGTGTTTCCCGGGTTTTTAGCAGGTGTTTGAACTCACGTGTTTCCCGGGCTTTCTGCATGTGTTTGAATTCACATGTTTCCCGGGCTTTGTACACGTGCGGGGGGCTATATAAAGCCCACTGCTCGGAAGGTTTTTTCAGTCAGGGCCTATACGGCATAGTGTGCTTCCCCCCCCCTCTTTCTCTATCTTTTATCTCCTCTTACCTCAGGTCATGAAGGATCTCATCAGGCGAATCCTGGAGCGAGCAGCGGAGGACGGCGGGGAAGAATGGCTGAAGAAGTGCCTGGCAGAGATGGAGTCGGAACCTGCCCTTGTCGCGGAGGAAGATGGAGAGGTTGCGGGTCCGTCGGATGCTTTCCAGCAACCGCTGCTGCCTCAGACACCATCTCTCCCTTACAGGTGTTCCAGGACCCAGCCACCCGAGCGCTCCCTTGCTGTCTCTGCGGCCCGTGAAGATGAGGTTTCCAGCCTGGGCGGAACTTCCGACACCACCCCTCAACGCAGCAGCCTGCGGATACAGAAGAAGAAGAGGACGGCCTCTCCATCTCCAGTGCGCGTCACGACGGGGAGGGGTAGAGGCCGTCAATCACCAGTGAAGGGAAGGAGGGATCTTTTTTCTTTACAGGTTCCTATGGAGGAGCAGACAGCGTCACCAGTGGCCAGGCAGACTCAGCTGGACAATGTGACGGCGCCTCAGCGGCTAGAATTCCTTTCTAGGCCGGCTAGCAGCTCACAGAGAGATGACAGCTCAGCGTCCCAAGCTGGAGCAGCGACATCTAGTGGTGAGTTAGCAAACCAATTGATTTTCAAACAACTATTGGAATCTGTTAATAAATTACAGAATGTCATTTCTAGTCAGTCACAATTATCCCCTGCTAATGTGTGGTCTGCACAGGCTTTACCTAACATTTCTCAGTCTGTTAGTGCCGTTAATGATAGTATTTTTGATTCTTTTCTTAATAATCCTACTTCCTCTCAGATCCCTGAAATTTCTTTTAAAGAGCCTCTCCCATGTGAAATCTCTCCTTTGGGTTTTCACTTGACCACAAATATAAAAGAAAAAATTTGGAAAGGCGACTTTATTGAATTATTGACTCTACTCCCTGGTAAGGAATTTTCGGGGAAAAGTGACAATAAAAAGGATGAGTTATCAGAAGATAGACGTCGCACTGCACCAAAATCTTTTTACAATTGGTTACAAGCCTTTTGTATTTATTCTGCTATCTTAGGTGAAAAATCCCCAGATAAGTGCAGTGGTCTATTCCAACATTTGGAGAATATACTGGAAGCGTATAGGAATTTTGGAGGTTTCGGGTGGTATAATTATGATGAATCATTTCGTCAAAAAATGTCAGTTTATCCTAATTTAAGATGGGGTATGAAGGATGTAGGTTTATGGTTGAACCTTATCCTCCCCCAGAAACCAGTTTTTTCAAGACAGTTACCAACACAGAATGTACCGCCCACTTATAAAAAAGGTATTTGTTATGCATTCAATGAATCACAGTGCAAATGGTCAACGTCGTGCCGATACAAGCACGAGTGTTCCTTTTGTTTCGGGACTCATCCCGTCTCAAAATGTTTCAAAAGAAATTTTCCTGCCCAGGGTAGGGAAAACTCCAAAGGCTTGCACTCCGGTGAATCTGCAAAACATGTACCCGTGGCTAATGCGGTACCCAGACAGGGAGAAAGCTGAGGTTTTAATTAAGGGATTTTCCTCAGGTTTCACTCTTCCAATTTTTTCTGGGGTCGGCTGCAGCCTAGTAAGTAACTTGAAATCGGTATTGATGCATAGCGAGGTGGTGAGGAAAAAATTAATTAAAGAAATTACAGCTGGTAGGGTCGCGGGTCCTTTTGTTTCTCCTCCATTTAAGAATTTTCGTATTTCCCCTTTGGGCATTGTACCCAAAAAGGAGCCCAATTCTTATCGTCTAATTCATCACCTTTCATACCCAAAGGGTGATTCATTGAACGATGAGATTGATGATTCTTTGGCTTCTGTATCTTATGCAAGTTTTGACGACGCAATTAGGCTAATAAAGACATTTGGTAACGGGGCCTTGTTAGCAAAGACTGATATTGAATCTGCATTCAGACTCCTCCCCATTGCACCGGAATGTTTTAATTCTTTAGGTTTCTGTTTTGAGGAAAAATATTTTTACGATATGTGTCTCCCTATGGGGTGTTCCTTATCGTGTAGATATTTTGAGACTTTTGCTTCCTTTTTGCAATGGGTCGTCTCATATGAGGCAGGCTACAACGGGATTATCCACTATTTGGATGACTTTCTGCTTGTAGGACCCCCTGATTCTCCAATTTGTCTTTTAATGCTAAAATTATTTTTGAACATTTCTGAGTTTTTTGGTGTACCAATTGCCACTGAAAAAACAGTTTTTCCGGTCACGTTTATAGAATTCCTTGGGATCAGTATTGATACTAGGTTGTGTCAATATCAGCTCCCTTTGGTTAAAATAACTAGGATTCAGAATACGATTTGTCTGTTTTTGCGTCGTAAAAAAGTATTGTTAAAGGAGCTACAGTCTTTTCTAGGTCTACTGGCTTTCGCCACCAGGGTGATGCCAGTTGGCAGAATTTTTTCTAGGCGATTGTCTATGGCCATGTCTGGCCTTAAATCCCCGTTTTCCCATATCCGTCTTACTTCAGATCTGAAAGATGACCTTTTGGTTTGGTCGCAATTTTTATCCGATTATAATGGTCGTACTTTTTTCCAAGAAGATTTTATTTTTTCAGCCGATCTTGATCTTTACACAGATGCAGCAGGTTCGCTAGGTTTCGCAGCAATCTGGGGCACCCATTGGTGCTGCGGTTCTTGGCCCCCATTCTGGGTTGCCAATAAGGCAACCAAGAATATAGTTCTACTCGAGTTATTCCCCATAGTAGTTGCTTTTGAGCTATGGGGAAAATTTTTTGCGAACAAACGAATTTTAGTACATTCTGATAATAAGGGTGTTATCTTCGCTTTAAACTGTCTCTCTTCTAAATCCATATTCGTTATAAAATTATTAAGATATCTTGTTTTACTATGTTTAAGGTTTAATATTTGGGTGAAAGCAAAACATGTTCCTGGAAAAAGTAATCTGATAGCTGATAGCCTGTCTCGTTTTCAGATGGCTCGTTTCAGACAGCTTTTTCCAGAAGCGGATCAGGTTGGATGCACCTGCCCGAGTCAGCTTTGGGATCTGATTTAGCCCCTATTGTTTCGGCTATCAGGGGCTCGATTGCTTCCAAAACATGGATCGAGTATTCGGTTGCATGGAGAAAGTGGCTCTTGTTCGCCGATGAATTGGGTTTAGCTGGTTTCTCATGTACTGAACAAACGGTCCTTGCTTTTCTTTGTTCACTTATGCAACAGAAGTTATCTTTTAATTATATCAACAAGAGCCTAGCAGGAATTTCCTTTTTTCTAAAATTGCACAATCTCCCAGCGTGTAACAGTTTCTTTTCGGTTCGTCAGGCTCTAAAAGGATATAGAAGACAGACGTTTACACCTGATACACGTAGGCCCGTTTCATTAGACCTTTTAAAAAAAATTTGTTTAAATACATCTAAGGTGTGTATTTCGGAATTCGAAGCATTATTATTTCAGACAGCATTTGTGCTAATTTTCTTTGCGGCTCTTCGAATTTCTGAGCTAGTCCCTAATAATAAACAAAGTAGTTCGGGTTTAAAATTTAGTGAAATATGCGTTTCCCAGGGACAGGTTCGGGTTTTTATTAGTAAATCCAAAACGGATGTGGTAGGAAAAGGTCATTGGCTCACGTTGCATGCATGTGGAGATCATATCATTTGCCCTTATTTAGTCATTTCCAGATACATTTCCGTAAGACCTTCTTGTATAGGTAATTTTCTGGTTCATTTAGATTCGTCCCCATTAACAAGGTTTCAATTTTCTGCCATTTTCAGGCGATGCCTGATTTCTTTAGGCCTTGGTCATTTAAAATTCTCATCCCATTCATTCCGTATCGGAGCTGCTACGGAAGCTGCTAGGTTGGGCCTCCATGAGTCTGTGATTATGAGTTTGGGTAGATGGGAGTCAAAGAGGTTTGGTTTATATATACGTCCTAATCTTTCTCTCTGATTCTAGGTTCATTATCCTCCATCTGGATCATTGGACATTCATTTGTTCATTGGGCTCACATCCGGGCGTGTCAACGATGTTACTCTTCTAATCTGTCTTTGCCTCCTGACTCTTTTAAGATTTTTTGGAAAGGTATTCGTGGTTTGCGTTGGGACAATCTTTGTCACCACATTTCTAATTTATCTCACAGTTTACCATATCCTGATATTCTAATAATCCACCTTGGGGGTAATGACATAGGAAAGTATTCAACTCTAGATTTGATCTTTAAGATTAAGCGCGATTTGCAGCATATTCATTTGTCCTTTCCTAGTACTAAAATAATTTTTTCTGAAATGATTCCGCGTTTTCTCTGGCTATCTTTCCCGGAGAATAGGTCTCTGGAGAAGATTCGGAGGCGTGTTAATCATTCAATTGAGAAATTTATGCCTATATTGAACAGTTTTTCATATAGGCATACTGAGTTGGAAGGGGGTTTTTCTGGTCTCTATAGGTCGGATGGTATCCACCTATCTGACATAGGTTTGGATATCTTCAATTCGGATCTCCAGAATATGGTAGAAATGGCCACGGTGCTGGGGTAGGCCGTTTTTTGTCAGCTGACAAAATCCGGCTGGTGGGGACTTTGTATTTATTAGTTATGGTATTCGCTCGAGTTCTATGACTGAGCGAGATCTTAAGAGATGATTAAAGTTTGGAAAATGTTATATTAAGAATTTAAATAATATTAAAAATGTTACTATTAGAATTTTAGTAATATTAAATGGAATATTTATGATTATATAGATTTATTTATACCAATAACGGTGCCGCGGCCATTTCTATTACCATAAAAAAAAAAAAAAAAAAATTGAAATGAAATTATTTATTTATTCAATAAAGTTATTTAAATTATTTTGGTCTATGTTTTATTCAAATCATTAGAAGTTAAGTTGTCTGGTTCGGCCTACACTCCCATGGAAAGGGGGCATTAATTAGTGCCCACATCATGGGATTGTGGCCGGCGGAACAACCATGGAATAATATAAAAAAAAAAAAAAAAAAAAATGGTCAACTGAAAGTACTGTAGCTGGCAGCTTGGGCGGGAAAAACGTGACTTTCAAAGGATGAGTCATGTTGCTGGGCAAAATAGGCTTCTGAGTCACGTGTTTCCCGGGTTTTTAGCAGGTGTTTGAACTCACGTGTTTCCCGGGCTTTCTGCATGTGTTTGAATTCACATGTTTCCCGGGCTTTGTACACGTGCGGGGGGCTATATAAAGCCCACTGCTCGGAAGGTTTTTTCAGTCAGGGCCTATACGGCATAGTGTGCTTCCCCTCCCTCCCTCCCTGTCGCAGCACCTTATGTGGTATGTCACCCTTAAAATCAAGGGGGGACTTTGTATTTATTAGTTATGGTATTCGCTCGAGTTCTATGACTGAGCGAGATCTTAAGAGATGATTAAAGTTTGGAAAATGTTATATTAAGAATTTAAATAATATTAAAAATGTTACTATTAGAATTTTAGTAATATTAAATGGAATATTTATGATTATATAGATTTATTTATACCAATAACGGTGCCGCGGCCATTTCTATTACCATAAAAAAAAAAAAAAAAAAATTGAAATGAAATTATTTATTTATTCAATAAAGTTATTTAAATTATTTTGGTCTATGTTTTATTCAAATCATTAGAAGTTAAGTTGTCTGGTTCGGCCTACACTCCCATGGGGGCTACAATGGCTTGCCAATGGATGGCACCATTGAATAGCATGCAGTACATCAGACTTAACATTACTACTACTATAAATACAAATGTAGCTTCTTTTTGTCATAACATTTTGGAGACTTTATGGGGCATGTTCCTCAGATAGTAGGGATATACTTTAGCCATGCAAAGTCTCTTTTGAAAACACACATGAAGACTTGTTGTAATCTATGGACACACTTCTGTTTAACTTCACTTCTCCCCAGGTGTGTGGTATTTCTGAGCTGATACTGTGGAGCCTGTATCAGTCTCCACCAACCCAAAAGTCCCATCACCTCACTTCTAGTGACTATAATCTGTAGGTTGCTAGTGGATATAGGAAGCTCAGTACTCATAAACCCATGCTTGTTCTTCTCCCGGGGCTAGGTCCCTAGGAACTCTGTGCCATGAGTATGGTCCCAGTATGTGAGGAACTGGTCACTGGTAAAAGGTCCAAGTATCAACACCCTTTATTACCAGAGTCTCTGTCTCCCATGCCATGTCACCTGCCTCCTGGCTAGTTGGCTGATTATGCACTTGACACATGTGCGGCAGTCCTTACCAATGGCAATATAGCCTCCCTAGGACAGCTTCTCAGCTTGTTAGACCTCTGTAATGTATATTCTCTAAGTTCTCTCAACCCCTTGATTAAGCCCAGCTCGTTTGATATGGCACACATGCACCCTTTTCATGACTTGCAGTTGAACTGAACAACATTTTTTTTTTTAGTAGTGAAAGTAACAAAGAAACGGTTTTCCAAGACATCTGTAATGAAAGGAAAAGGGGAAAGGCAGTCTCTAGCCCCCCTTTTCCTCATGGGAAAGTGGCGGGAGGGCAGTTTCAGGTTCCCCCTGGGAGCCTGACGCTCTCAGGGGGCATTTGGGCGGGCTCCCAGGTCTGAGGGGAGCAATGTATGGTGACCTCTCTTTGACCTGTGTAAGCCCGCTCAAAAAACAGGTTAAATCTAGTTAGGCAGGTGTCCTCTCTCTGGCCGCAAAGCGGGTTTAAACTAGCCAGAGCTGGCCTGATTTGGGGCTATATAAAGAGGGTATCATAGCAGGGAGCTCATTCGCCTCAGAGCACAGAAGAACTGTGGTGTTCGACCCCACCCCCCCCCCTGTTTTTTATTTATGTCTCGGCTGTTATTATGTGGTAGAGTCGCTTTTGTGTTTTTGCAGAGGGGGACAAGCTTTTGGATATTGTAATAATAAGGAATAAATATAAGAATATATTTTATAATAAACAAAGATAAAAAAAAATAATAATAAAAAAAAAATTATGTTTTTATTATGCTTATTCTGATTTTTTTGTTCGAGTGCATTGTTGAAGTTGGAGTTGGGTAATTTTTTGTTTGCAGCTTGAGCCGTAGTGGCTAGGCTTGCTAAAGTTTATTTATATATTTAATATTATCTTAATTTATTGTTTACTTACCCACTAGTTATTTATTTATTTAAACCAATAATAAACAACCGCGGCCTTTAATATCCAATGAGTTGTCTGCTGTCTTTTTTCTATTTTAAGGTTTTTAAGAGAGTTTTATTTAATTTACCGTCTACTTTCCCATGCACATTCCTGACAACGTTCTGTAAGTGCCCCTGTTGTAGTGCCCAAGAGGTAGCCATACCTAATTAGGTAGTAAAGTTCATCAATAATTCATTACTGGCAGTAAATTCTTAATTTGGTAGCAATCCACAATGGGTAGTAAATCCATGACAGACAGCATAAGTCCATACCCCTTGGAATCTCAACAGGCTCCAACAAGCTTACATCTTAGCAGTTCAGTCCTCCAAAAGCTCTTGACTTAGATTCAGTTCCATTTTTATATGTTTTGTCCAGCAGAAGGCGGTACTCTTAGCAGCCTCAACCTGGCCAGCAGAGCAAGCAGCTGTTGAGGCTGCTATCAAAACTAACTTGTTGCTTTTCCCTGCATGGGCAAAATTAGGGTTGCCACCTCATTCCTTTAAAACTGAACACATATTAATTACACAGGTTATGTGGCTGATTAAGGTGGTAATTAATCTCACTTAGTGCCTTATCTGCAGTAAATTAGCCTCAGAACCTTCACATGTGTTCGGTTTTAAAGGTATGAGGTGGCAACCCTAGGCAAAACAAAGGTTAATTAAGAGCACAATTTCATCAAAAGGCAAAGTGCAGTAACTCATAGCAAAATAATTCTGAATGGATTTAAAATCTGCGCAAATTTCACTGTACACTGTAATCATCTCAAACATTTATTTGGCCACCATGAGTTACTGCCCTTTTCACATAGTCATTGCACATTATACTTTATTTTTTTATTGCATTATTTATTTACTTTATTTAAGCAGATTTGAAAAATGTGATATAAAATAAAGGGTGAATGAAAGAATTGAAAAGTTGGATGAAAATAATAAATTTTAGTGCCTTTTACAAAATACTGTCAGGTTGAACGTTGCTCTCAGATACTCATAGTGGCCACTTCAAGTGTATTGCTAAAAAGCTAACCACTTAACCATTATTTGATCTGTAACATTAATAAAATTCACCAGCTGTGTAATGTGATGTGTTTTTTTGTGTAATTTAAATGCCTTTGGTTGGGCAGGTCCTCACACTAAATAGCTGTTGCTAAATTTTGTTAATATGATAGACCAAAGCATGTGGTGTGTGGCCAGCTTAGAATTAATTCAGACTGACGTAACTTGTGAAAACATATTATTTATTTAATCAGCTGTTGTATGTCTTTTTGCTTGTAAATATATTTTCTTTAAATAGCATAAAAAACTTCACATGTGTCAGTATGAAATAGTATACTGTTCTAAAATGCTGTTTTTGATCACAGAACTGCCTCAACAAGCAGCAACTCTTAGCTGCCATTCGACAGATGCAACAGTTCTTAAAAGGACAAGAAACAAGGTTTGCAGAAGGAATCCGAATCATGAAGAGCCGACTAAATAACTTACAAAATACTGTTATGAAAGCTAGCCCAGATGCACCACCACCACCACCAGGTTAGTATCTACAAACTATATATATATATATATATATATATATATATATATATATATATATATATATATATATATTTATATATATATATATATATATATATATATATTTATATATACACACACGCACACCTTAGGCTTATGCAACAATTTTCTAGAGCACGGGTAGGCAACTTGGGGCCCTCCAACTCTTGTGAAACTACATTTCCCATGAGGCATTGCAAGGCTGGCAGTTACAATTACTCCCAGAGGCATGGTGGGACTTGTAATTCTGCAACAGCTGGATGGCCCCAGGTTGCCTCCCCCTGCTCTAGAGTGCCTTCCATATACAAAGGTATCAGAAAACAACATGCCAGGGAACTATGAGGCAACTTTAAAATACATTAATAGCCACTGTATCAGACAGTTCCAGTTTTGACCATATTTGTCCAATACAGCCTGCAATACCTTAATAGTGGTACTTCATAGTACCAGCTCATCTGACAGAGGCTGTACATTTAAGAGTTCAAGCATTTCCTTAAAGAAAAAGGCACCCTCAACTCCATACTCAAGACCTTCCTGGAGATCTTCATGTTAATAGAGATGTCAGGAGAGACTCCTTTACTAAAGCCATAGAGGTTGTGTTTCTTAAAGGGGTATCATTCCAGCTAGAAGTAGTACACCACAGCCTGATGTTGCACTGCCAGGTGTGTCATTCACCATCAATCTCTCAGGCTCAGTGTCAACGAGCTGTTCCAGGTTCCAGGAACACTATCAGTTTGGTACTCCACACCATTAAGTTATTTAGATCAGACCAGCTGCATCTACTCCTCATAATGCCTCTTGCCACGATCCTGGTTTGGCACTCTCCTTGATATGAAGTCAGCAGTATGAATCGTACTCTCAGTGCCAAGGGCAACGGCACCTGTCACCTATGCCCAGACCATCAGCTTTTCCACAGCACGACCTGCAGGCTTCACTCTCTCTGGAGCTGGGATCAAAGCTGCCAAATGCCGCTTACCCCAGTCTTTGGCAGACTCCCAAACTGGCATATTTTGTTGCCTGCCCATCTGCTTGCACAGGTGGTGACATCCATTCTCCTTTTACTTGAGCTACAGTATGTCCTTTACATGCTACATCTTCACGTTTACTCTACTACACAAACTTGAGCACATTTGCACAGGAACACTGCCTCTTTAAGAGAGCTCTTGGATTTCAGGCATATCGCCTGCCTCAAAAACTGCACTTCCACAGTTCAACAGCTCCTTACTAAAGAGCAGGGGTCTCCAAACTTTTGAGTATGAGAGCCACATAGAAATTACAAGAATTTGCAGGCCAAAAAAAATGTTATTTAGAAATGAATTACCGTACTAAAATTGAAATAAATACATACGTTTTACAGTTTTTTGTAATCCTTTTCTGCACATCTGTGTCCCTATAATAGACTTTCCGCACATCTATGTCCCCATTAGACTTTCCAGACATCTTTGTTCCCATCTGAGCCCCCTGGCACATCTGTGTACCCATCAGAGTCTCCTTCCATATGGCGGCGGTATGAACTAACACACAGGAATTATGGAATGTGTCAACTACTGATGAGATCTTGATTTTTTGGCTTTTGACTTTAATAGAATTCTAAGTGGTCCTACCGAGACTCTGATTTGTGTGCACTGAAAGCACATTGAGAGAAACTTTTATCATATTTACAAAAAATTATTTTATAATGCTGCTAGTTTGATCCATCCACAATCTATTCTACCTGTGTGGGTTCTTCCTGAGCATGGTTCCCTTGGTTGAGGTTTACACCTTGGTTTTACTTTCCCATTGGGGTCCTGGTTTGCTCTTCTCCTTGTTGGTGTACACTCAGATTTTTTTTTATATATCCTGTTATTAAGCTCCTAATGAAGTGGATAGATTTCAGGAAACGCTTCGAGCTTGCAGAAATAAATAACAGAATATGCTAATCTGAATATATGTAATGTTGGATCATAAGTATATTTATTGTAAGCAGGACTTTTTCTGAGAAAATAAATGTAATTCTCTTGTAAACTATTTTTTTTTATCCAATATGGAATAGTGTAAGCAAACAGACTGTTATATGCATCTTTGGCATCCCTTAACAGGCTGAACAGTTAAGCTGGTTTATACCTGAAGTGAGGGGTGAATACTCACTAACGCGTATACAGGCCTTGAAAGGTCTTAATATCTGTCTGGTAAGAAGATATTGTTGTCTTATCTATCCCTTGGGGAGCACGAGGTGTTACACCTGTCGTTAATTGGAAGGACACCACCATTTTTCATCTAAGGATCGGCTGGTGTTTAGACACTCTTATTACTTTAACATTGATATAATGTCATTTGCATTATGTGATGGACTTTAATGGTTTATATCCTCTGATATCATTATATTGAGGAAAGATGTTATCACTATATCACAATTTTGACAGTGCAACATTTTCTTTATTTATCTGTTTATATGGTGTGTACATATTTATGAGTGTTGCTGTTGTGTCATATAATCAACTTAATAGCTTACTAAGCACAATATTTCCCATTTATAAGCTTGTCTTGTTGCTTTAAAATCCCACTCTGACAAACAACTTCCATATTTCTGAGTCTCCTTCCAAATCTGTGTGCCCATCAGAGTCTCTTTAAACATTTGTGTCCCCATCAGAGTCTTCCCCACATTTATGTCCCCATCAGAGCCTTTATGCACATCTGTGTCCCCGACAGAGCCTTCCTGTTCTCCTGTGCCCCCATCAGAGCCTTTTAGCACATCTGTGTCCCCATTAGTGCCTTTCTGCACATCTGTGTTCCTATCAGAGTCTCCTTGCACATCAATGTCCCCATTAGAGTCTCCCCCATACCTGTGGCCCCATCAGAGTCTCCTCCATAACTGTTTCCCCATCAGAGTCTCTCTCATGTCTGTGTTCTCATCAGCATTTCCTCCATATTCATGTCCCCGTCAGAGTTTCTCCCATATCTTTGCGCCTGTCAGAGTGGCACATTTATGTCCAGCACATTTCCCCTTTGCCTCTTACATTGCCCCCCTTTGTCTCATACATTGCTGTCCTTATGTACTGTGTGGCTTGGTAACAGCACAGTAAAGTCTCTTACACCTTTCAGCTCCATCCCGCTGCTATACAAGCAGGCTGTAGGCAGAAGTAACAATAGTGTAAACAGCTGCTGGGAGATGGGAGCTGGGAGCTGGGAGGTGCTGCACTGATGACATCATTGGTTGCTGGTTGTCCCAGCAAACAACTCCACAGCACAGCGTAGGGGGTTCAGGAAGCGGCTTTGTCTGCTACTTGCTTGGACTTGCCGAATATTGCCGACAGCTGCAGAGTTTGTAAAGGCAACAGACTGGCAGTACAATTGTCTGAATGAGCTGCTGGCCAGATAATATGTTCAATCGGTCCAATGTGGCCCATGGGCCAGACTTTGGAGACCCCCTCTCCATCTGAAAAAATGTCACTGCTGTCTTGCCCATATCTGGGCACCAGTTGTGATATGTGTGGGCATTTCACTCAAGGTGTAGTGTATCTCCAGTCAGTTCACTCCAGCCAAAAAATACTGTTTACCTGCTTTTGCCCACTTTTATTTAAAGAAGAAAGTAAAAAGTTCTCCAGAATGAATGATTACCCTTGCAGGGGTATCCACCATTACTTCAAAACACGAAAGCCACAGCTCAGATCTCAAGCCTAGGCCTTTGGTCTGGTCACACAGACCGTTACATAGCACTGCTGTGCTCGCGTACCACTAAGTACCACTCTTGCAACTCTCTTTGCACTCTCTGCTACTGTATACCCGTTAGTCAACAAAGCAGCAATAGAGTTAGTCAAGGTAACTGATACACTCGGATGCTGCTAAATTTAGTCTGGGCATCTAGGCTTCAATGCTGGGCCGGCGCTCCCGCTAGGCAAACTAGGCAGCCGCCTAGGGTGCACTGCCACCTAGGGGGTGTAGCCATGGCTACTGTCTTCCCCTCTAGCCTGACCAGGGGACCACGAGGGGCTGAAGAATGTCCGGCGGGCACAGCTGAGAAGGGGGAGGAGGACAGTGGAGAGCCAGATGAGGCAGGCACAGCTGAGGAGGCAGGGGGGGGACAGTGGGGAGCTGAATGAGGCAGGCACAGCTGAGGAAGTGGAGAAGGACAGTGGGGAGCCGGACGAGGCACGAACAGCTGAGAAGGTAGGCACCATAAGGATATCTCTGGATATAGGCAAAACTATCCTGCCTGGTAAGTCTGCTCTGTCTGACCCTGTTTCCTGTTGTAGTCACCCGGGCACTGGGCAAGACTAGCGACACCCCGCCCAGTGGGTTTATCTTGCCTAGGGTGCAAAATAGTTAAGCACCGGCCCTGCTTCAATGACCACCGATCATGAAGGAGGTTAACAAAATGCAGCTGTCATTACAATGCATGCTTCCTGCTGTTAAACTTTTATTATTTATATCATTGTAAGCCATAATGCTAAGGATACTATGCATCATATTAAGGTTCATATAAAATAGAATTGAATTCATAAGGTTGTGCAGCTCTTTTCTACACAGGGTAGGCAGGGCAGGTAAGAGGAGGTGGAAGGTATAGAATAGTCAGCGTTAGGCTTGAATTCCACTGTAATAAAACAAGCAGCATCTGGCAAAGAACAGCAATCTATTTAACCAGTCAGCAACAAGCTTTCATTGTTCTAGCTGCACTAAATTGATGAGAGCTGAAGTCTTATTGGTTGTTACATTGCCATTGTTTTGAATGATTACTACTTGCTGCACAGCCTTATGAATGTTCTTAGCTGCTTAAGCTGGAATAAAACTGCAATAAAACAATAATGATTTCTTTTCTCAGGCTTGCTTAATTAATAAAGCAAATATTAAATTACTTTTTTTATTATGATCGTCTACAAGATATTTCAGTTGACATTTATATTGTCTGGATTGGACAGAGAAAATATTAGTCATAATAGCGATTTTTGTAATTAGCAAAAAATCTGTGTCCTCAAATGACACATAAACAAGGGCTCTTAAAAAATGTCCTATTGCAACAAGCAGTGTGAATCTATGTTCTGTATTATAGCACAGCCCTAGAAATACCTTCTGGTTCTTGTAAAATTGAACGGGACTGTGAAAGTGTTGTGATGTAATGAAACTAGTGTGATTTAGTCATGAGCACTATGAAAGAGAGCCAGGATTTCATACATCACGTTACCAATTTTTTTCTTTCCACCTATGGCACCTTT
The DNA here is from genome assembly GCF_905171775.1 of Rana temporaria. Taxonomy (NCBI): domain Eukaryota; kingdom Metazoa; phylum Chordata; class Amphibia; order Anura; family Ranidae; genus Rana; species Rana temporaria. The sequence goes on along the minus strand of NC_053492.1, from coordinate 385,572,425 downwards.
AATTCATCAAAACAACACATTTTATTCTGTGATTGATCCCTTTTATAAAAACACTAAAATAATGTTGCTGGTACAAAGCATTTTACAAATACAAATTATTTAAAGCCCAATTTAGGGCTTTTAAATGTATCCTTACAATAGGGCCCCTCCCCACACTGCATAAATTAAATGCTCATTTGGCTGGCGAGGTGGAATGGGAGATAAGTTCAAGTACTTACCTTATTACTCACTTCTGAAGGCTTCTGCTGCAGCCACCTCACTTCATTGCCTGGCTGCTCACAGCTCTCTGATGTTTTCGCGCACAATGCAAGTCCTGCAGTTCTGCATTGTATGGGAGGATGGCGAGGACCATTCCAAAACTCAGAGCGTGTGACAGCAGTGGAGAGTGGGGGTAGCAAGGTAATGTATAATGTAAATATTTGTACTTATTTCCTTGCCCCCTTGCAAAATGGGCATTTGACCCATGCAGTCCTGGAGGACCTTAATGCATTGGTGCATTTCAAAGCATCCTTAAGTTGAGCTTTAGGCTTACTTGTGTAGCGCCCTCCTCTTTTCAGCTGCTAAGCTAATTTTAGTTTTTTAGCTTCACTGCAGTCAGTGTAGCAGCAATTGATTGTTTTTGTCTGGTCAGGGTTTCCCAGCTGGGTCTTTGATTTCTCCCACCTACTTCTGGAAGTGACCAGTATGAATATTTATCATGTCCAGCCAATCCATGGTAGGTGGTGCACAAAAGGTGGGCCTGTTCAAAGTGTCTTGTTCTCTGCCATGAGGGTTCCAGGGGTAGCTTTACTAGGTCGAGGTTTGCCATCTGGGCCTCAACAAGAGTTAGGCTAAGGGCCTGGAGAAGAAGAGAATTATTTCTATCATCTGAGCCTCAGCAGAACTTGGGCTGAGGTCCTGGGGAAGATTGGTAAAGGATCAGCTCAGGAGGCACCGCCAGAAGTCCTGGTCTGGAGAAGGATCTCCAGGCGGAAGCTAAGAGGTGTACAGCTTCTTGGTGTCAGGAGCGTATAAATGCTCCTGTTCTTTAACAGCTCCTGGTTTCATTGCAGTTTTGGTTATGATACATTCTCTCTGCCTTTCCACCTGCAAAGCGATTGATGTGGTGAGTGTCTGGGTGGAGGCCAAACCTGATTTAAGCCACCCAAGACTGCAGTCTCATGCTTGTGATAGCATCAGGGTCATCTTTACCACAGGGCAAACGGGGAAGCTGCCCAGGGCCCTGTCACTGTTTGGGGCCCAAAGCAGAGCTGTCCATTAAGCCCGCGTGCTGCCTGCAAATCGGCCTTGATCCCCACACACAGCCAGACAGTCTGTCACTGTCATCAGCGGCGCGCGCACAGTTCAACAGTCAGTGTTAGTGCTGTATTTTTTTTTGATCGAGGAGCGGGCCATGGGTGGGCGGGGCCTTGAGCTCCACTGATGCTCTGGCTCCGCCCCTTGCTATGCGTAAACTGTTTGCATTTGATGGGCACAGTGGATGCGTTTGATGGGCACAGTGGCTGCGTTTGATGTTTTTTTTTTTAGTTTGTTTGCGCCCCCCCAAAAAAAAGAAATGTGAGCACCAGCCGCCACTGCATACAGGAAATGCAAGACAATGTTAATGTAAAGTTAGTTTTTGGGCTTACAAACACTTTAATGCTGCTGCAAATGAAAATATATTTTTTTCAATGTCAGCTTCCCTGCCCTCTTGCTGCTACTGGTGCAAGCAATACATTGCTATTCCACCATAAAAAAGGCCTAATTAGGAAAATAAGCAAAACAATAGGAATCCTCTTACTAAAGAATACTTTCACCCTATGTTGAGGTGAAGAGAAAAATTACATTGGGGGGAGGGGGGGGGCAAAAAAATGTTTGCCCAGGGTCCAAACCATATTAAAGACGGCCCTGGATAGCGTGTGTAAATTGTGTTACAGGCTCCTTGTTTGTCTGCCCTGCTCTGCTAGATTGGATTCCCTCATTGATGGTCTCGGATCGCATATCGACTATTCTCTGAACTCTGCCTGCATTTTGTCTATGAATTTACCTTGACTATGACTGCACTGTTCCTGGACTGACTGTTATTGTACCACTCTGCCTGGCTGTCAGCTGCAAGTACCTGTTTGATTTGCTCAGTTTGCGCATGCCCTGGTGTGGTAGCATTGTGTATAAGTCCTGGTGGCAACTGAGTAGAGGTAGGCCTGCTTGCCTTATGGGAAAGGGAGCTGTTATAGATGAAGAACACAGAGGCTAGCTATAGTGTCTGACCACCCACATTAGGGGTAAGCGTCACACTGGGACACTGTGAATAGGACCAAATTTGGGAACTTTCTTGTGTGACTGCAGCTTTGAAGATTTAGTGTGATCATTGTCCTCCTATTGATTGCTATAATCACTTTGGAGTATCCTGTGACCCTAAACCCCTGTCCTGTTCAAGAATCAATTCTAAAAAGATATCCCCTAGATTGAGTCTGTGTTGTGTGCACTGTACATGTTACTGGAGGCTTCTGTACTAGCAAGAGAGACTTGGGCATATTCTCATCGGCCTCTCGGGGGTTGAGTGCTACACATGTTAAAGTGATACAAAAGTCTCTTTTTTTTTTTGTCAAAAATAACAAACAAGTTATACTTTACTATACTGCTCTGTGCAGTGGTTTTGCACAGAGAAGCCCAGATCCTCCTCTTCCGAGTCCCTCTTTGGCCCCTCCTCCTGCCGAGTGCCCCCACAGCAAGCAGCTTGCTATGGGGGCACCCGAGCCGAGCAGCAGCTTCTTGTTTCCATTCAGACATGGAGCCACGGCTTAACCCTGCCCCCTCTCTCTCCTCATTGGCTCACTGAATTTGATTAACAGCAGCGGGAGCCAATGGTACCACATTGCCGTCTCAGCCATCACCGAGGAATCTCGGCCCCCTCCTGTTTCTCTCCATAGATCGAGGCTGACCAGCACAGGGGATCACGTTACCATATTTATCCTTTTCATTTCTAACAAAAGCTTACAGTTTCGGTAATGGCTAGATATCTGCATTACATACATGTAAAGTCACTTTAGTGACTTTACAAACACTTTAATTAAAATTAAAAATTAAAATAAAAGCTTTCTATTAAAGCCAACAGTGATCACTAAGTTATAAATGAAAGCCCAGCCTTGCAGAATACACAGAATTTGTTGAAAGACCAGTTTAAGGCAGGTGTCTCCTCTGCCTTTGGCTTGATCCATTACTGCCTGCACCACTTACCCTCCAAATAAATGCACAAAAGTCGCTTCCCTTAAAGACCATATAAATCATACACATCTATAGCACTTAGAGAGGAACTTCTCTAAGCGTTATGGAGATGAGGAAAGGTCTGTGTTCTTTGTAATGCATCAGAAATATAGCAGGCAGGGCTGACACCAGGTGCTTAGAAATTAATTTAGAGCTGTGCTGTCATGTCAAAGAGGAAGGTAGGAGCACACTACATTTTTGGCAAATCAACAGCTATTTTTCTGTACTTTCTTCTTCCCTGCAAAGTAAAGGCATAATGTGCTAGTATGCACCGCATACTAGTACATTATGTGACACTTACCTTCAAATGAAGCCCACGCCGTCCCTGCTGCAGGCCGCTTTATCTTCACCCGTCTTTCTTCTGGGGTTTGCGTTCTCTGGCTGTGTGACTGGTCAAAGCAGCATGAGGTCACTCCCATGCATGTGTGCTGGAGCCGCCGGTCACAGCACACTCTCCTGAAGAAGCGGGATGGGCCATTCCTTCAGAGTGCATGCGCTGATGACGGCGCACGTTAAGGAGATTTTTACAGTACCTATAGGTAAGCCTTATTCTAGGTTTACCTATAGGTAAAAATTTCACAGGGAGAATTAAAACCTCTTTAATAGAATAAAATATAGGTGAAATGTGCATGTATTCCAGAAATGCACTAAATATTTTTTCTTTGCCTTGGTATATGCTTTAATTTATAACGTAGTAAAAGTCCACATATGCAAATCAATAAATCAATGCCTATCTAGTGGGCAGAGCCAACTGCTGACTAGGGATGAGCTTTGTGTTCGACCCGAACATCGTATGTTCGATCGTTCGTCGAATTACGAACGGTATGGGCCATTCGTGCCAAATTCGAGTGGCGTGTCACGGCCCATAATTCACTGCGGCATCGCAGTTCATTGCTGGCTGATAATTGGCCAAGCATGCACTATGACCCGCATGCTTGGCCAATCACAGCTTGCAAAAAACGGAAAACAATAATTGGCCAAAGCAAGGGTGGCTTTGGCCAATTATGGCTCAGGGGGTTTAGTACACGCCCCACACTATATAAGGCCGCCTGGAAGTCAGCCTTGTGTAGTGTGTTGCGGTGGTTTACAGAGAGAGAGAGTGTCATTTTTTTTAGTTAGATAGAGCAGGCATGCAGGCAGGCTAGTCAGTTAGAGTTACAGTGTGTAGAGGATATATATGCATCCCAGGTGCTGTATATGTATTTATACACTGTATTGAGTTTAGCTAGATCCGCTCTTCCTAATTTACTGACAGGCAGGCAGGTGATTGTGCTAGCTGCAGTATTTTCACTTGGTGTACTGTGTCCTCTGCACAGTGTGCACCTAAAGCTACGTGAATACAATTGCTGTTGTTCTCATATTAATACCACAGGCAGTGGCTGATCAGCAAGTATTTTCACTGTGCCCATTCCTGCGCCCACCAAGAGTAACTGTGAGGGCTTACAGTGTTGTGGCACCAGCACCACCACGACCACCACCACCAACAAAGGCCCAATTTTTCTCCCCCTGTTCAACAGGGGCATGTAATTACAATTCTTGATCTAATATTTAACAGCAGGGCCCATTCCTGCGCCCACCAAGAGTAACTGTGAGGACTTACAGTGTTGTGGCACCAACGCCAGCACCAAAGGCCCAATTTTTCTACCACTATTCAATAATGGCATGTAATTACAATTCTTGATATAATAATTCACAGCAGGGCGACTAACTGTAAGGGGCTTACAGTGTTGTGGCAACACCGACTCCTAGGGCCCAAATTTACGGCAGGCCCCCTACTTTCAAACATCCAACTTACAAACGACTCCTACTTGCAAAAGGAAGGAGACAACAGGAAGTGAGAGGAAATCTAGCCCTAGGAAGGGAAATTCTCTTCTGTAAGAGGTGTCTCCTGTCCACTGATGCTTTATCACTAAAAAACCCACATTTTCAAAAAAACATTTGTCATTGGGACAGAAAGTGAGGTGCAATCTTCTGAACAGATGCGCACAGACAGCAAAACAAATGTTACAGGGGTGATAATCCTTCTTTATGTTTTCCAAAAGGTTTAAAATGTGATTTTTTTTGGCTGGAGCTACACTTTAAAAAAAGTACCAGTTCAAAATTACAAACAGATTCTACTTAACAACAAACCTACAGTCCCTGTCTTGTTTGCACTGCCTGTATACTGCTGTTCAAAGTATATAGGGACAAAGGGGCTGGTAATGACCTGGGGGAGGCTAATAGCCCATGCTATTTTTCTTAATGATTTTCATCCATATTGCAGGGACCAGACATTACATTAAAGCCGCAATCAGTTTTAAATGACTTTTTCCTTATAGTAATGTCATTTTGTGCAGGGACAGTTCTAAACATGTGCCACTTCACAGGCATACTATAGACACTCAGCAGGTACTGCATCATTAAAATGACTGCTCCCGACAAAACGTCCGTTTTTAAAGCTTTTTTTTCCATTGATACATGTTCCCTGGGGCAAGACCCGGGTCCCCAAACCCGTTTTACGACAATAACTTGAATATTAGCCTTTAAAATTTGCACTTTTGATTTCGAACATTCGAGGCCCATAGACTTCAATAGGGTTCTAAAGTTTGTGCGAACGATCGGTCCGTTTGAAGGTTCTGGTGCGAACCGAACGGGGGGTGTTCAGCTTATCCCTACTGCTGACATATTATACCTCTTGATGTGTCAAGTGACAAGATTTCCCTGCTCTAGACCTAATGACTGCATCTATTGTGTAGACCTGGGAACGTAAGCAGTGAGATCTTCCCACTGTCACAAAGACATACACTATATAAAACTGTATCAAAATGCACCAAGAACTGAAATATTCATGTTGGTTGAACAGCCTTTTAATTCTGTAGTTGGCAAATCTTGGGATTCGTGTCAGTTTTAATTAGGGGACAGGCAGAGGTAATATCAACATTTTGTAAATCTTACAACTTTTTGGTTAATTACTAAACACAACAATCTTCAGCTTTTGGTATACATTATTGTTTATTTTTGGACTAAATTATATCATTATGTTGAAATAATAGTGATCAGAGCTTATAATTTGTTGCATGCTTTTGAAGAACCTATATACATAGATGTGCTCTTGAAACACAAATCACTTACTGTTTTGTATGATTTTTTTTTTTAGTTACTTGCCCAGCACTGGAAGATCCTGAAAATGGAAAAAAGTTTGGGTCTAAATATCTCGTAGATCATGAAGTCCATTACACATGTGACTCTGGATACCAGCTTATTGGACCCAGCAGCAGGCTCTGTCAACAGAATGGAAGTTGGACTGATGATACTCCTTACTGCAAAGGTTTACATTGAGATTCATTATTAACACTGTACATAATTAAGCAAAAAATATAATAAATGTTTAATTAAATAAAGGAAGTATACGTTTCAAGCTAAATACACAACTAAAATATATTTGTGAACTATATTCTTCAATTGACCTGTTCCAGTAGAAAATAAATAAGCCAATCAGGAAATGGGGGATGATGTCATTATCCAGGCAGAAAGAAAAAAGATGGACTTCCTGCTCCTCCTCAGTAAGCTGTTCAGTAAGCTGTTCTGGCTGACTAACCACGGCTCGGATGATGGTGGAAAGCTTACAGAGGAGAAACAGGAAGTGAGAAATTCAGACAAAGAAAAAAAATATTTAGAAGGGAAATTGAAGGAAAAGGTAAGTGAACCAACAATGCACTAGCTTAAAGGAACCTATTTAGAAAATAAAAAACAAACCTTTACAACCCCTTTAACTTTGGTGGGTCTAAAAGTCTGGCAAGCGCATCTGAAATGTAGAGGTGTCCAGAGCACTTGGTCAAATTGTGTGTTATTAAGAGCACCAGTGGCTATGTTATTTATTGATGGACTTTTGCACTGACACTTGTTATATGGATGGTCTTACTTTGATTGTTATTTGAAGGATACTATAGCGCAACACTTTTTATTCAAACACTTTCTATGTGCACCAGGGTATTGGGGATGCTTGTGAATGCTGTTTTTGTATCCAAGTTTAATTTGTATTTTGATTAATTGATTTAATTTGTTTGTCTATGTTTTCATAAAATAGGTAACACTACGAGCAGCTTTTCACATTTTAGTCTTAGCAAGGAGACCTCCAGCTTTAGCATAGCTGGGACATAGCTGGGACCTTGATGAGCTCAAGTAATTTTCAGCTGGGCTACCTGGGAGGGCAGCAGGACAAAAACCCTGACTGCTCCAAGGTTAGACTATTTATGTGATCTGCAGCCACCTACTGGGCATGCCTCCCCAGAGACCTCATAAATATTTAGACTACATATTTGACCTGCTCCACTCCTATGTTCTATAGCCTTCCACAAGGCAGGGAGAAGCAGTAAAGCCTACAGCCTGTGGGTCCCTGATCAATTCAAAGAAATCAACAACTGCTCCGCTAATTACAGAGGAGCCCAAAAAGAACTAAATTTACCTGATAAGCCTAGCATCTAACTAGGAGGTGCGTGCTACAGTTATACAGTATCCATTACATATGCTCATAGGTTTGCCAAAAATGTAAAAACAGAAAGAATGACTAAGCACATAATATATAAGTCTTTCAGAAGTCTCTGCCCAGTGACTACATTTTTGATGTCTGTGATATTGTAAGCAAACAAATAACTCCTTAGCTCAGATAGATGAAATGTCGTATGATGCAGACAAATTTTAGGAAACTATTAAATCACCATGCTCTAAATTTCTCACAGACTAAGACCCAGATTCAGATACATTTGCGTATCTTTCGGCGGGCGTAGCGTATCTCAGATACACTGCGCCGCCGTAACTTACAGCGGCAGGTCCCGTATTCAGAAACAACTTGCGCTGTAAGTTACGGCGGCGTAGTGTAACTGGGCCGGCGTAAGCCCGCCTAATTCAAATGTAGAGGAGGTGGGCGTGTTTTATGTTAATTACTCGTGACCCCACGTAAATGATGCTTTTTACGAACGGCGCATGTGCCGTCCTTGGACGTATCCCAGTGCGCATGCTCCAAATTACACCGCAAAGCCTCATTGGTTTCAACGTGAACGTAACTTAAGCAAAGCCCTATTCGCGAACGACTTACGCAAACGACGCAAAATTCGACGCTGGCCCGACGTCCATACTTAACATTGGCTACGCCTCATAGAGCAGGGGTAACTTTACCCTGGAAAAAGCCTTACGTAAACAACGTAAAAAAATGCGCCGGGCGGACGTACGTTTCTGAATCGGCGTATCTACCTAATTTGCATATTCAATGCGGAAGTCTAGGGAAGCGCCCCTAGCGGTCAGCGTAAATATTGCACCCTAAGATACGACGGCGTAGGAGACTTACGCCGCTCATATCTAGGCAACATTGAGGCGTATCTGATTCTATGAATCAGGCGCCGAGATGCGACCCCCCGCATTCGGAGTTACGACGGCGTATATCTGGAGATACGCCGACGTAACTCTTTTCTGAATCCGGGCCTAAGATTACAGCGCTTCCATGAAAGGTAAAATAGAAATTTAAATAAAACATTTATTTAAACAGAAATAAACTTTTATTTTCCAAGATAGGTAAGTAAAATAGTGCATCGCAGCTTTTAACTTTCAATGGGTTTTTTATTAAAGGTATACAATGAAATCTGTAAAAATACAAATTATTTGGGACTTTTGGTAACATTTCAAGTTAAAACTGTAGAAAGTAAAGAGATAAAAAATAAAGAAGTACATTCTATTTCACTGTATCTCCATAATATAGACATACACTGTATAGGGTTGATTTACCAAAGGCAAATAGGCTGTTCAGTTTGCATGGGAATTTTCCCTTACCTTAATGGGTGAGGTGAAGTTTTGTGGACTTCCAGTCTCGTGCAAGCAAAACTGCTATTTTTTTTTTTTTTTTCCTTGCATGTGATTAGGAATTCTTTGCATAATGATTTTTTTACCACATTCACTAAGCTAAATGAAAATTCCTTTGAAAAGTGAAATGTTATTTTGGAAAGTGAATATGCTTGACTCGTTAAGTAAATAAACCCCATATTCTCTTTATGAGTACAGAAGAACAATGTGCAGAGCAAAAATAAAGAGAAACGAAGGATAAAAAGAAGAAGGAAGATGAGGACACCTCAAAGATTGTGTTTTGATGGCTAGAGGAGGAAAGGGATCAATAATTTTAGGAAGTTAATCCAAGTGTTACAGACATTGTCAAAATGTTCGTGTTTATAATTTACAGTGTTGTAGCCCTTATCAAAGATATTTTAATCTTAGCAGCTATGAAAATCGATAATGTCTTCCAGAATTGTGCTATTGATCTTTTTGCAACCAGCATTATAAAGAAGATAGGGATTGAGAGTATTTATGGAAGTTGGATGTAGGTTTATTTTAAAGGGCCATGCATGGGTCTATATTTATTTTAAAATCTTAGACCTTGTGTGTGAGATTATATAGCTTGTTCTAACATTTTGGTACCTGGACACCACATGTGAAAAATGTAAATGGAGAACAATTTCAAATAGATAAAACCTTGAACTTAGCTTCCATTGAAACATATGTATAATGCCTTTAAATATGCAAGGGGGCCAACTGTGTTTCCCCTGGATCTATTTCCCAGGCAATCATGTGAGTACATTTTGTCAGAATAACGAACTTGAAGTGAGCTTACAGCATTAAAATACCTCCTCTGTGCCCACTGCCCAACAGCTTGTAAGCACCCGTTTGCATAATTAGAATGAATCATAGGGCCAGATTCACAGCAGAAATACGCCGGCGTATTTTCAAATTTGCCGCGTCGTATCTTGATTTGGAATCCTCAAACCAAGATACGACGGCTTTTGGCATAGATCCGACAGGCGTACGGCTTCGTACGCCTTCGGATCGTAGGTGTAATTCTCCGGTGGCCGCTGGGTGGAGTTTGCGTCGTTTTCCAGCGTCGAGTATGCAAATTAGCTGTTTACGGCGATCCACGAAGGTACGCGCGTTCGTCGCATAGTTTTTACCGTCGCAATCTTAAGCCTGCTATTTCATGGCTTAGATTTAAACCAGCCATGTTAAAGTATGGCCGTCGTTCCCGCGTCGAATTTCAATTTTTTTTTGTGTAAGACGTCCGGGAATACGAAAGTACGTTACGCACGTCGCCGTTCAAAAAACACGTCGGGGCACAGAAATTTCGCGCAAAGCGCGGTGGGAAATTTTCACACGGAGCATGCGCAGAACGTTCGGCGCGGGAGCGCGCCTAATTTAAATGGTACACGCCCCATTTGAATTAGGCGGGCTTGCGGCGGACGGCTTTACGTTACACCGCCGTAAGTTTACATGCAAGTGCTTGGTGAATCAGGCACTTGCGTTAAAAAGTTGCGGTGGTGTAACGTAAATGAGTTACGTTACGCCACAGCGCAGGTACATGAATCTGGCCCATGATATCTTCTGATGTATCGAGGTGAGTGTGAGAGAAGTGTAGGATATGGTGAAGTCTAAATCTTTACACTAACCTGGGGTGGGCACCTTTAGATATTTTTTTTATAGCAAATGTTCTGGTGTGTACATGCCTTAGAGCAGCCTTCAAAATGTCCCCTTGCCTGCTTGCATTTGGCAAGTGGAAAAAACTTGAGGGTGCATATGGGACTGTTTTGGAGGGGGGGAGGGGGAGGGCGCGGTCGCCACCGGTAGGCGTGGTTGAATGGGAGCCATTCTCCCAGCGATCAGGCAGGAATCTGTGGAAGAGAGGGGAGAGGAAGAGAAGAGCTGGCCAGAACACACAGAGCGGGGATCCCCCGCTGTGACACAGCTTTGATTTGAATTGCCCGGCGGCTGCCGTCCAGCAAAGTCCCGCCTCCTGGACCCGCTCTTATGATAGACAGCACACTGGTCCAATGCTGGGACATGTGATGTCTATCATAGGAGCCAGTCCAGGAGGCGGTACTTCGTTTGACTTCGGCTGTCAGTCAATTAAAATCAAAGCTGTGTCAGAGTGGGAGATCCTTGCTCTGTGTGACCCAACTCTCCTTTTCCTCTCCTCTCTCAGATCCCCATGCACTGGTGAGGCTGCACTGATGGGCACTGGTGAGGCTGCATTGATGGGCACTGGTGAGGCTACGCTAATGGGCACTGGTGAGGCTGCATCGATGGGCACTGCCCAGGCTGCATTAATGGGCACTGATGAGACTGCATTGATGGGCACTGGTGAGGCTGCATTGAGGGGTATTGATCAGGCTGCAATGATGGGCACTGGTGAGGCTGCATTGATGGGCACTGGTAAGGCTGCATTGATGAGGGTGCATTTGTAGTCACTGATGAGGCTGCATTGATGGGCACTGATAGGCTGCATTGATGGGTACGGATCAGGCTTCATCAATGGGCACTGGTGAGGCTGCATTGATGGGTACTAATGAGGCTGCATTAATGGGCACTGATGAGGCTGCATTGATGTGCACTGATGGTCACTGATAGGCTGCATTGATGGGCAATGATGAGGCTGCATTGATGGGCAATGATGAGGCTGCACTGATGGGCACTGATAAAGTTGTTGTAAATATTTATTTGTGTAACTTAATTTTGCATAAAACATTTAACAGTATAATTTTATAAGATAATTTATGAGGGCGTGTTTAGGGGCGGGGCAGGGTAGGGGTTGGGTGGGGAAACTGGTGGTGAGTAACTCTTAAGACCTGGCTAGTGGCTCAGGACTTAGATTTTGAGCCCTGCCTTACAATAAAATGTCCAATGAAGTTTAATCTTCTCTTAGCCCACTAATAGAAAATCGTGGGAATAGCCCTGTGGGAAGGCTGTGTAATTGAACAGTACTGTGGGGTGAATAGTCAGATTTTAAATGAAATCTTATAGTCATTTTACAGAGCCAATAAAAAGGGTAAGGTTGAGGCTAGGATTGCTGACCTCTTTTGTGAGGGCGTACACATAATTAGGTCTGTAGAAATGGTAATGCAGACTGTTGCCTCTAAAACAACCCAGTTTGGATTATTAGTGAATTGAGTACATATTGCACATACAATAGTTGTGTAGGTTGAGCAGCTTGATGATATTTACTGAGATGTGGGACACATGAACTCTCGAAGTCGATCCCAGGAATTTTAGTAGATTAACATCTGAAATAGTATGAATGTTTTTGATTTCAATGATTCTCCCTATCCAAGATACAAGGTATGTTGGGCATTTATTCATATCTAGGTAAGTTGTTTAAATAAAGGTAGGTAATTAATCCAACAGAATTGTTCAATAGAAGGGGTAAACTTTTTCTTCGTATATGGTAAGTGGGTGGTTTACTATGGAAATGGAAAACTATTTTTTATGTGGATGAGGGCTTCAGCAGGAAGAGTCACATTAATTGCCATGGACTTTGATGAATTAAATTGTTAGTCTGAAACTTTTGCAAATTAATCTAGGTTTTGCAGTTTGGGGGTGGTTGTAAGTAGGGATGTGATAAATAAAAGGTGTATGTATGTTCTGCTTCTGCAATTTAAGCACTGAAAGTATGATCTCTATAACTGATCCAGTTGTGGTAAGATTGTTTTAGCAAAGAGACTCAGTAGCTTGGCAGACAGTGACTCGATCCAAATGCCATCTTGCAAATTTAAAAGCATTAATCCAGGCCCATCACGCTAGCGAACCCGGTGGGAGCTGTTCCACATGCCTTCATGCCCTTCTCTATCCCTCCTTCTCTCCTTCCTCTCATCTGTTTCTTATCTAACTCTATTTTTCTCTCCCCCTCTTTCACTGTTGGTTGTGTATTTTATTTTATTTTTTCTGTACTGTTGGTGCTGTTTTACTAAGCTTTTACCTGCGGGACACAGGGGTGTCCTTTTTTTTGTGGGCTACCTGGACGACCCTCAGGTTTCTAGCCATCTGGGTACTTCAAGATTGCCGCCACCCTAGAGCCGAACGTAGGGCCGCCTTGCCCTCCTCCAGTTTGGGGGGTGAGGCCTGTCCACATGGATCGAATATCCGGGTCAGGCCGGGACAGGCGGGGTGCCCCGGCATTTGAACGTTACTGACAGTGGTTCTCCCCGGAGACAAGAGATGGTTGTCCATGCTTGGGCCAGGCTAAACATGCCCCCTGGGGTCCCTTCCCTCCTCATCACCCTCCTTTTACCCCCACACCCCTCATACTCTCTTCTTTCCCTGGCCTCCTGCCCTTCCCCTCCCTCCCTGGTTGCTTTGGCTTTGTTGTAAAGCCATACTGTTTTTTTTTTTTATGTTTGTTTGTTTTGTTTTTAACCTTGTATTTTGAAAACGGAAAATAAAGATTATACAAAAAAAAACATTAATCCAAAATCTTGTGCAGATCATAACTGATGAACATCAGATAGGTCAACAAATATCATAATGCTTTACTAAAACTGGAGAGTGGAAAATCTGGTGCAGCTGTACATAATTGAACAAACTGAAGTTAGAAGCTGATTGGCTGCCATGCACAGCTGCACCAGATTCTGAGTGCTCCAGTTTCAGTAAATCCCCTCCATTGTGTCTAGCTCCAACAGCATACAGTACAAGTGGTAAATGGAGGCTAAAGCATGAAGAAGAAGGGTGGGACTAACTACATAGAGCATCCCCTAGCTATGGAGTGAGGTAGGGACAACATTTTTAAAGGCAAACAAACGCACAGTGGAAGTGGAACATGGTAGTCTACAAAGTGTTCATATTTCTGCTCTCTACCTCCACATGACACTTCCTTTTTATTAAGATTGTTACAGATGAGACACAAAAAGGATTCAAAAAGGATAGTGAAAAATATAGATAATAGCAGCCATCCTTGTCTTGTACCATGTTGTATATTGATAAGGTGTGAGGAATATCTGTGTATGCATGTAACAGTTGTGGGAGTGATGCAGAGGATCCAAACAGTTTCAAGAAAGTTAAGAACAAAGCTCCAGAGTCCTATAATAATAGACATAGGAGTCAAGGAAACCAATTCAAACTCCTTATCTTGGATATAAAACCTACTTGGCCTGTATAAATGTAATGATCTCTAACATTAGGTAGCCTATTTGCAAGAATTTTAGTGAGGGAATTGTATATCAATGTTGATCAAGAAGATCTGCAAAAATGTTATGTGGTTTCATATCAAAATAATATATCTTTTTTGAGATTCTGATCGACTAATGCCTTTTCCGATGGATAAAGTCAGATGGAATTTTTTCATCGGATATTCTGACCGTGTGTGTGCCTTATCGGAGATCCATCGGAAATTCAGACGGACTTAGAAAGAGAACATGTTCTTTTTTTTTTTTTCGATGCAAAAAATTTCTATCGAAAATTCCGTTCGTCTGTATGGAACTCCGACGGAGAAAAACAATGCATGCTCAGAATCAAGTCGACGCATGCGCGGAAGCATTGAACCTAATTTTTCTCGGCTCGTCGTAGTGTTGTACGTCACCGAGTTTGGACAGTCGGAATTTGGTATGACAGTGTGTTTTGCAAGACAGCTTGAACGGAATTCCGCCAGAAAAATCCGTCTGAGTTTATCCCAACAGAAATTCCGATCGTGTGTACGGGGCACAAGAGAATCCTAATTTTTCTGTAGCTGAGTCCTCCTTATTCCCAGTGACTTTGCAAGTATCTTCCAGAACATTCCAGTGTGATCTCTTCGCCCCCAGTGTTCCCAGTGCCATCCAGGCTATTCCCAGTGACTCTTTGTCTGTTCTTGCCTGTAACCTGTATCCTTGCACCTGTTGTATGCTCTGAGCATTTTGATGTACTTCTGCCTCTGTCTCCCTTGTGTCCCTCTGTGTTCCTCATTTTCTGTTTCTACTACTCACTCCTAGTGATTCTGTGTGTCTACGTGCACTACTACCCATTCCCACTGCCTCAGTGTGTTTGAGTGCACTCCCGCCATCTTGGGCTCTACTCTTACTGACATTTGATCCCGATCTGTTGGCTCTGCTTGGCACTCTTTTGGAGATATTTTCCATTACTTACTATCCGCACAGTAACACAAACAGCATTTAAAATCTAGTTGGCTGCATTCATGAAGACATTAAGGAGAAGCTTAAACTATGTAATTTGTTCGTTTTGAATGCACTATGTACCACCATGAAAGGATTTTGATTTTTTACCGCGTAAAGAAGGAAATGTTTGAAGAGTGGTAAGCCAGTGTTACCATTCTCATATCATTGATATTATTCCCATGCCAACATATAGGATAGTTTACTTTGTGGTTTCAGTATGACTTAATATGTAGAATCGTAGATGAAAGCTTGTACTTGGAATTGACAGCTGGTTGCCATAAAGACTCAAAGGGAAAATTAGTTGTAGTCAAAGGAACTTTAGAAATGCACTTCCATTATATCTATAAAAAAAAATAGCTTCTGGCAAATCAGTTTGTTTGAAGTAATTCACAGGAATAAATGCTTTCCTGGAAAATTAAGATCCCCAAAAGCTAACCCCCTCGGGTTGCCAACCGCCAGTAAATTTACTAATAGTTTGTAAAAATCAGTGATTTTTTTACAATTGCCAGTAAATATCAGGGGCTGATAATTTCATTCTGCGTTGACTTTTTAAGTGTAAATCAAGCAAATTATTTTGTTATAGGTATTGTCAGGCCCCATGCACACGACCGAGTTTCTCGGCAGAATTCAGCCAGAAACTCGGTCGGAGCTGGATTCTGCCGAGAAACTCGGTCGTGTGTACACTTTTCAGCGAGGAAGTCGACGAGGAACTCGTCGGGCCGAAAAGAGAACATGTTCTCTATTTCCTCATTGTTCAATAAAGAAAGTCGGCCCGCCGAGATCCTCGGCGGCTTCCACACTGAACTCGACGAGGAACTCGATGTGTTTGGCACGTCGAGTTCCTCGGACGTGTGTACGGGGCCTTAGTGTTTCCATATCATGTTTATACTGTTCAAATATTCACTGTGTTAGTTTTCAATAAGAGTTCTGTAATTTCTCAGGTTGCCAGTAAAAAATGTGCTCCGCCAGTAAATTTTCCATGTTTTGTCAGTAAAAAATGCTGCGGGAGGTTGGCAACCCTGCTACCACCCCCTGTTCAGCCCCCGCTGATTTGAACAAAATGTATATGGGTCTGGCAAATAGCACAAAAATGGCCAGTGGGGTCTGAGAAAACCTTAGCTTGTACGTTTTGAACAGATCAGCTAGTCTTAAGCCTCGTACACACACTCAGTTTTCTCGGCAAGAACCAGCAAGAAACCTGCTGGCCGAGTACACCGAGAGTGTGTACGAGGCTTTCAGGTTTCCCGTCTGGAAATCTGCCCAGAATCTCGACAAGAAAAATAGAGATCCTGCTCTCTATTTTGTCGTCGAGATTCTTGTCGGCCTGTTTCCCGACGAGAAACCCAAGCGTCTGTATACTTACCTGTCGCTGTGGAAACCCGTGCATGCTTAAAATAAGTTAGACGCATGCGCGGTAGCTTCCACGGCATAGGTTGGGTGATGCAAGATGGCGGCGACAGCATCGAATGTGACGAGCGCATGGTCGTCATACGCGATGACATCACCGTGTTCTTGCCTTTCAAAAGAACCGCGGTTCTTTTGAAATGAGTGTGTGTACACCTGAGGATATTCCTGGCAAGATTTTCTTGCCGGCTGAGTGTACAGACGTACGGTTCAAAAGAACCGCCGTTCTTTTGAATGGCACGAACGCAGTGGCATCATCAACTACGATGAGCATGCACTCGTCACATTTGATGCCGTCGCCGCTATCTTGCTTCACCCTACCTATGCCTTGGAAGCTACCGCACATGCGTCAAAGTAATTTCAAGCATGCACGGGTTTCCATGGAGGCAGGTAAGTATACAGACGCTCGGGTTTCTCGGCAGGAAAACTCTGCCGAGAATCACGTCTAGATTCTGGGCAGTTTTCTCGACGAGAAACCTCAATGCCTCGTACACACGCACGGTTTACTCGGCAAGAAAGCTCTGCCAGCAGTTGCTTCTTATGGGTCATTGACAAAGCATTTTTGAAGCCATTGATGATTACATGACTATCATTTTCAGAGTTAGGTAACCAATTGCAGCCTATGATTTTCCCTCATTAAACCTTTCCTTCAAGTATGGTCTGGATTTCCCTGTATTATATTTATAAGCATATAACATTTCAATAACAGGAGGGACAGCTTTTTTTTAAAATTATTGTTTTAAATGTTAAAGGGTTTGTAAACCCTCAATTTTTTTTTTTTAAAGAACAAACATCTCATACCTCCAATGTGCAGTTCGTTTTACACAGTGTGGCCCCGATCACCGTATTCTGGGGTCCCCCCGGCATCTCTTGCGGCTCCTCCCCACATCTGTAAACCCCCTGGGTGAAGCGCTCTCCCGGGGGAGGTTACCTTGCGGGGGTGCTCCAAAGTCCAGCATTTGTGTCTATTGACACAGAATGCCAGACTTGGCCCCACCCCCGGCGCCCGCGTCATTGGATTTGATTGATAGCAGCAGGAGCCAGTGGCTGCGCTACTATAAATCTATCCAATCAAGAGCGGAGAAGAGGTACAGCGCGTCTCCGCCGAGGGATCGAAGGGGTCAGGTGAGTAAAACGGGGAAAGGGGGGCTGGTCACTGAAGTTTTGCATAGGATGCATTAAGGTGAAAAAACACAAGGGTTTACAACCCCTTTAACAATTGTGTTTTTCTTAGTACTGTATAAACAGATTTATTGTAAATGTCTGCAGAACCCATTTTATTTCATTAATATGTAATGCATGCTTTTAAAAGCTCTTTTTATAGTGTTTATAGTACATTAAATACAACTTAAACACTGTGTCTGATTACAGTCCAGCAAGTCATTTATTCCATTCAAGTTTAACTACACCAAGCATTACATTTAATCCAGGCAGTGCTATAAACCACATTTTACGTGTCATCATCTGGTCCACATTATACTTTAGTTCTATACAGAGAACAGTGGTCATTTTTTACATTCTTGCAACATAGAAAAAATACAAAACATAGGGAATGATTCACACGAGTGTTGAATTTGAAGAATGAAGCAATGATTATTAACGCTCCTATAGCATTTATGATGTGTTTATGATGTGTTTAAGTGTTGCTTTTTTAGTGCTTAACCACTTAACCCCCGGACCATATTGCTGGTCAAAGACCAGAGCACTTTTTGCGATTCGGCACTGCGTCGCTTTAACTGACAATTGCGCGGTCATGCGCCGTGGCTCCCAAACAAAATTGGCGTCCCTTTTTCTCCACAAATAGAGCTTTCTTTTGGTGGTATTTGATCATCTCTGCGGTTTTTAGTTTTTGCGCTATAAACAAAAATATAGCGACAATTTAAAAAAACATTTTTTTTTTAGTTTTTGCTATAATAAATATCCCCCGAAAAAATATATAAAAAAACATTTTTTTTCCTCAGTTTAGGCCGATACGTATTCTTCTACATATTTTTCATAAAAAAATCGCAATAAGCGTTTATTGATTGGTTTGCGCAAAAGTTCTAGGCCCAGATTCTCAAAGGGCTTACGATGGCGCAGCGCCATGTACGCCGTCGTAAGTCCTAATCTGGGCCGTCGTATCTATGCGACTGATTCTTAGAATCAGTTACGCCTAGATATCCATTCGATCCGACAGGCGTAAGTCTCTTACACCGTCGGATCGTAACTGCAATTTTTTTTTTCCCCGCTAGGTGACGCTTTCATCGTTTTCCCCGTTGAGTATGCAAATTAGGTAGATACGCGAATTCCTGAACGTACGCGCGGCCGACGCAGTAAAGTTACGACGTTTACGTTAGGCTTTTCCCGGCGTAAAGTTGCCCCTGCTATATGAGGCGCAGCCATTGTTAAGTATGGCCGTCGTTCCAGAGTCGAAAATTAAAAAAATTACGTTGTTTGCGTAAGTCGTCCGTGAATGGTGCTGGACGTAATTTACGTCCACGTCAAAACCAATGACGTCCTTGCAACGTCATTTAGAGCAATGCACGCCAGGAAATTTTAGGGACGGCGCATGCGCTTAATTTAAATGAAACACGCCCCCTACCCGCTGAATTTGAATTCCGCTGGGTGATTTACGCTACGCCGCCGCAACTTTACAGGCAAGTGCTTTGAGAATAAAGCACTTGCCTGAAAAACTTGCGGCGGCGTAACGTAAATGAGATACGCCCGCACATTTTTGCGCCCATCTACGAGAATCTGGGCCATAGCGTTTACAAAATAGGGGGTATTTTTATTAATATTTTTTTTTACTAGTAATGGCGGCAATCAGCGATTTTTTTCGGTACTGCGACATTATGGCGGACACTTCGGACACTTTTGACACATTTTTGGGACCATTGGCATTTTTATAGCGATCAGTGCTATAAAAATGCATTGGATTACTATAAAAATGCCACTGGCCGTGAAGGGGTTAACACTAGGGGGCGGGGAAGGGGTTAAGTATGTTCCCTGGGTGTGTTCTAACTGTAGGGGGGTGGCCTCACTAGGGGAAATGACTGATCTTCTGTTCATACATTGTATGAACAGAAGATCAGCATTTCTCTCCCTGACAGGACCAGGAGCTGTGTGTTTACACACACAGCTCCCGGTCCTTGCTCTGTAACGAGCAATCGCGGGTGCCCGGCGGCGATCGCGTCCGCCGGGCACACGCACGTAGGTCGTTATATTACGGGCTCTCGCGCAGGGGAGCCGACCTGCCACCGTAATACGACAGTGGATGCTCGGCATGTGCTTAAAGAGCAAGTGATGTAGAGGAAATGATCTACTTTGAGGTGTGGTTAGGTTTTGGTGTGATAGCAGGCATTTTTGTGAATACCCAGCAAGATGGATTCATGAACTTTGATTTGTTTGACATATGTCTTGGTCCAGCTAAACCATAAAAAAGCTTTGCCACTGCTCATTGCCTCTGTTCCTACTTGGCATTGTCAGTATTGCTAGCTGGCTTGATGTTTTTTGCCTGCAGTCAAAAGAAAATGGTGTTACCACTTTTATTTTCCAGTGAATTCTGGGAAACAGGAACCACTACCTCTCCCCCAATGCCCAGCTAACACTTCATAAATGCTTCACCAACATGCCGTAAATGCTCAATGCACTGTTAAAGCGGAGTTCCACTTGTTTTTCAGTTGATTAAAAGTCAACAGCTACAAAAAATGTAGTTGCTGACTTTTAATAAACACACACTCACCTGTCCCATATTCCAGTGATGCGGCCGCCCAAAGCCCCACTCCTCCCTCTCTCCTCTCCAGGATGCCGGCATTGCAAGTGTGGGCACCCGGCTTTGACGGCTTGTGTCATCACAGCCGGGTGCGCATTGCGGGTGCTGTTCTTTAAGACGGACCAACTATATCATAAATCCCTCTTTTTTGGGGGGGAATGTTAATTGACCTTTTTTGTCTGCTCATGAATACATTTAGATTGGATTAATCTTGAACTGTGGTCTTTTATCACATGGATTTCATATACAAATGCTGAGCTTGTCAGTGAAAAGGGAATGGTGAACATGAGGCCATAGCCAAAATTGCAACGCTTTTGGCAGGCAACACAGCTGAGTTGACCTGTATATTGGAGCAGAGTAGTTGGCTTTTTACCTCATATTCTACTTCAAGAATATGTCAACCCAGAATTTCATATTCCTGAATGTGCCTGCTGATCCATGTACTTGTATGAACAAGTATTCTGTTATCTTTGTGTTGCTTCTTTTGTATGAAATCCCTGGTGTTCCTGGCAGTTTCTCTGCTTTGCTATTAAAAACTGAGTACACTAGGCATGAGAGCACAGCGTGGTCAGTTTCCTGCCCCGCCCTCCCACACATACACAGACATTTATTGGAAAGACCAGTGTGCTACTGCTTCTCCCCCAAGATCCTTATGAAGCTGAGAACAGAGGTTAATGTGACCACTTATAAAAAATGGGGTAAAAAGGTATTTATAATTTATTTATATTTTTTTATATATATTTGCACATAAATGTTTTCTGAGTGGGTTGTTTTACAAGGTGAGGGTGTACATATGTTTTCAGTGTTTTGGTTTATTCATCATAAGGTATGTCAGAAAGGAATAATTGCAACAGATAGATTTTGGACTTAGTTGTTACTGTAGATCTATTGGCAATGCAGGATATGCCAATATGTTCAAGGCATGTTATTTGTTGCAAGGTAAATGTGTTCATTTTATCCATTAAGGCCCGGTTCACACTGGGGCGACTCGTCAGGCGACACAGCCGCCTGACAAGTCGCATCCCATTCTAGTGAATAGAACCGTTCTAATAGGAGCGACGCAAGTCGCTCCGACTTACAAAAAGGTTCTTGTACTATTTCGGGGGTGACTCGGGGTGGATTTGCATTGACTTTTATACAGAAGTCATTTTGCAAATCGCCTTAGATGTCGCGTTCATGTCGCCTGGCCGAGTCGCCCCCGAAGTCGTGCCGCCCCTGTGTGAACCGGCTCTAAGGCACTGCTGCTTTCCAATTTACATTGTATGTAGTTCTCAGCTTAACATATTGTAGCTCCCCCACAACATACACATTCTGCACATTCTTCCATTTGTACACTAATTAAAATAGTCATTGTGAATACGTTTTTTTTTTAAGATATTGGACAATGCAGTAGCCAACCTTGTCTGAATGGGGGAACATGCACAGAAGAGGGCAGCAACTACAAATGCAATTGTCCTCCTGAGTGGAAAGGAACCAACTGCCAGTTTAAAGCACCAACAGGTATGGAATGTTTTCATAAAAAATAAATGAGAGGAATATAGGTGAAATATGCTATACCTTGGATGGATTTTGGGGTCACCCTGCTTGGTATGAAGATGGTCAAGGAGTTTGGATATTTCCAGAACTTCAACAAGGGACATAGATGCCTGACTACTCTCCGAGTTGGGTGGATCAAATGCATTGATCTTCAGCGAGACATGTTTTTTTGCAAGGTGTCTGTAGGCGCCAGGGTCAAATCACATTAGTGTGGCATACATTGTTAGAATACAGAACTTCTAAATTGTTTTCCTGATGGACTAAGCAGCCGTTAAAAGCCTTACTTAGAATATCAGGTTTTGGGCTCAAGTAGTTATATCAGAAATTAAAAAAAATATTTAAAATCGAATTCTAGAATAACCCTAACTAATTAAAAAAATACTTCCTCCCCCCTCCTAACACCTATTTTATTTCCTAACCTGGTCAAGAAAGATGCATATAACTACCTGATTGCATGCCACTCCAGTTTGGTCAAGTAATCTCCCCTGTGTCAGCCAGTGGCCAGCTGCAGGGGAGAGCGCTTGATAACAACTGGTAAAGGCTGGGGCGGTGATGTCTCTCTTAAACTTTGATGGCCCATCTGTTGTAGGTGCTTCCTACAACACCTACAACAGATGCGCAATAAATGAAACTTGAATAAGAGTTCCCTTTTAAGGTGAGCAGGTGTTGTAAGCTAAGTCCTTTTTGGGGTAGGAGTCCTTGATGTAAGGTGTCCAAGATCTTCAGCTACTGTAACTATGAAGGGGCCCAAGATGTTGCTGTGTGTCTCTCAGGGAAAGCTTTGGGTGTAGGAATGAAAAGGATCAGGCCGAGTACACACGATTGGTCAAAACCGATGAAAACGGACTGAAGGACCGTTTCATCGGTCCAAACCGATCGTGTGTGGGCCCCATCGGTCAGTTATCCTTCTGTCAAAAAAAAGAGAACTTGCTTTAAAATTGAACCGATGGACGCCTAACCGATAGGTCAAAACCGATCGTTAGTATGCAAAAGCATCGGTCAAAAGGCAGCGCATGCTCAGAATCAAGTCGACGCATACTTAGAAGCATTGAACTTCGTTTTTTACAGCACGTCGTGTGTTTTACGTCACTGCGTTATGACTCGATCGGTTTTTTAACCGTTGGTGTGTAGGCACATCAGACCATCAGTCAGCTTCATCGGTTAAACGATGAAATGGTCCTTCAGTCCGTTTTCATCGGTTTTGACCGATCGCGTGTACGCGGCCTAAAGGTGTCTGCATGCAGTTTCTCTAAATATAATGTTAATGGTGGGCTTGTGCCCACTCACTACTCCTGGAGATATGAAAGCTCTTGGATAGAAGACATCTAGAACATGCCCTTTTAGAACCTACAGTCACATGAAAGATGCCCGACTGGTCACCTGACAACCCAGGGATTCAGCGGTTTACGTGTCGCTGTAGCTGAAAGTGGCTCCGGATAGCCATACTGCCATTGGAAGCCGGGTAGCTGAGGGTCTGCCTCCAGGGATAAGGCTCACTTATGGAAAGCACTCTGCGCCGCCCAGGCCGTGGCACCCTTTCACCTCCACCAGAGTGGCCTGGTACCTGGTACAGGGTTCCAAATGAGCGATTCTCTCTTTGGACCATTCTATTTATGTCCTCATCCAGAATTCCTCTTCTCTCCTGCTAGCTGAAGCTTGTAGTTTGCAGCAGCAGCAGGTCCATTAAAATCCCATCCCTCTGGAATACATATCCCAAGATCCTCTGCTTTAAGTAATGGTCTCTTTCTCTGACATCAGAAAATTATGACCCAATCCCCATGCTGGGCACTAGAGGCAACAAAGCTCAGTGTAATCTTTTTTTAAGGAATGTCCCATGATGGCAAAAGTGATATAGTCAGCACTTGGCTACAACGAACATTAGAGAAAATAGAATATTTATACCTAATGTAAAATTATTTTCTATGAGTTGTCCCTGAAGATTCTTATTTATCATGACATGTCTAGTAGTAGTTAGTCACTTTCAACCAGCCGTGTTCTGTAATGTTGAAAGAATAAAGAAAACAGATGTTTTGGAGCCTGTTCAGGCCACATCTTTAGTTCTAATGAGTGTCAGGAAAATACCCCAGCATTTAAATTTAAACAAATAGCTCCAACACATTGATATAATTACCATGGAAAAGCAGATATTATTGTCTAAGGACAGGATGGAAGGTTTGAAAATTGTGGAACCCTCCTGTTCTGGTTACATAATCCCATCCTTGGTGTCAGGAAGGTTTCATAAATGTTAATCCTTCAAATTACATGAGGTGCTAAGTTATTATATCTTTTTATGTGACAACACCGAAGAAATTACACTTTGCTAAAATGTAAAGTAGTGAGTGTACAGCTTGTATAACAGTGTAAATTTGCTGTCCCCTCAAAATAACTCAACACACAGCCATTAATGTCTAAACCACTGGCAACAAAAGTGAGTACCCCTAAGTGAAAATGTCCAAATTGGGTCCAAAGTATCAATATTTTGTGTGGCCACCACTATTTTCCAGCACTGCCTTAATTCTCTTGAGCATGGAGTTCACCAGAGCTTCACAGGTTGCCATTGCAGTCCTCTTCCACTCCTCCATGATGACATCACAGAGCTTGTGGATGTTAGAGACCTTGCACTCATCCACCTTCCATTTGAGGATGCCCCACAGATTCTCAAGAGGGTTTAGGTCTAGAGACATGCTTGACCAGTCCATCACCTTAACCCTCAGCTTCTTAAGCAAGGTAGTGGTCATCTTGGAGGTATGTTTGGGGTTGTTATCATGTTGGAATACTGCCCTGCGGCCCAGTCTCTGAAGGGAGGGGATCATGCTCTGCTTCAGTATGTCACAGTGCATGTTGGCATTCATGGTTCCCTCAATGAACTGTAGCTCCCTAGTGGAGTCAGTACTCATGCAGCACCAGACCATGACACTCCCACCACCATGCTTGACTGTAGGCAAGACATACTTGATTTTGTACTCCTTGCCTGGTTGCCGCCACACACACTTGACACCATCTGAACCAAATAAGTTTATCGTGGTCTCATCAGACCACAGGACATGGTTCCAGTAATCCATGTCCTTAGTCTGCTTGTCTTCAGTAAGCTGTTTGCAGGCTTTCTTGTGCACCATCTTTAGAAGAGGATTTCTTCTGGGACGACAGCCATGCAGACCAATTTGATGCAGTGTGTGGCATATGGACTTAGCACTGACAGGCTGACCCCCCCCCCCCCCCCCACGCCTTCAACTTCTGAAGCAATGCTGGCAGCACTTATATGTCTATTTCCCAAAGACAACCTCTGTATATGACGCTGAGCATGTGCACTCAACTTCTTTGGTCAACCATGGCAAGGCCTGTTCTGAGTGGAACCTGTCCTGTTAAACCGCTGTATGGCCTTGGCTGCCATGCTGCAGCTCAATTTCAGGGTCTTGGCAATCTTCTTATAGCCTAGGTCATCTCTATGTACAGCAATGTCAAAACAAACAGGGATGGAAGTGGGTCACTGGGGACACCAGACATTTCCTCTTTTTTCATATATGTACAGCAATGATTAATTTTTTTTTTTCAGATCCTCAGAGTTTTTTGCCATGAGGTGCCATGTTGAACTTCCAGTGAACGGTATGAGAGAGTGAGAGCAATAACACCAAATTTAAAATACCCACTCCCCATTCACACCCAAAACCTTGTAACACCATTGAGTCACATGACACCGGGAAGTGGAAAATGGCTAATTGGGCCCAATTTGGACATTTTCACTTAGGGGTGTACTCACTTTTGTAATTTGTTCAGTGTTGTCACATAAAAAGATATAGTAAAATATTTACAAAAATGTGAGGGGTGTACTCACTTTTGTGATATACTGTATGTGAGGAACTCCTCTGTTTTTTAATTCAGCCTTCTCGGTTGAAAGTTACACTTTGTACTGCTTCCTATGATTAAGCACTAAGTATTAGTGTGAAACGCGTCAGCTGTGTATTCAATTTTATCTGTGGCTTGTAGTTTTTTGATCCTTTTTTACCAATAAAATAAATATGTTTTGGAGTGCGGCGGTCCAGAAAAAGCCTTGCATTTCTATTTGCTACACGCAGCGCCAGCACCTGTGGCTTCTGAGAAGAGGGTAATTGCAAACTAGACCTGCCTGGAGCTGTGACTCCCTTTCCCTTGTACTGCTTCCTGCTTCCTACTTACTAAGCTCTCTAGCAGAGGTGGAGTTTAGCAACTGGGTGGTGCTGGCCACCTATATTGGCAAAATAAACACATCGGCCCGGATTCACATACATCGGCGCAAATATATGCCGCCGTAGCGTATCTCTTTTATGCTACACCGACGCAACGCAGAGAGGCAAGCATGGAATTCACAAAGCAAATGCTCCCAACTTTGCACCGGCGTAACGTAAATTCGTAGGCGTAAGCCAGCCTAATTAAAAGTAGGTGGAAGTGGGCGTGATCCATTTAAATGAAGCGTGACCCCATGCAAATGATGGGCCAAACGAATGGCGCATGCGCCGTCCCGTGGACGCATCCCAGAGCGCATGCTCAGAATCACGTCGAAAATACTCCCTAAGATACGTCGAATCACTGCCTACGACGTGAACGTAACTTACGCCCAGCCCTATTCACGTACTACTACGTAAACAAAGTAAAATACGACGGCTGTTCCCTGGTCCATACCTTTGCATGAGTTGTGCCTCATAGATGGGGAATAACTTTACACCGGACGTACGACTTACATAAACCGCGTATATTAATGCGCCGGGCGCAAGTCCGTTTGTGAATCGGCGTATCTCACTCATTTGCATATTCAAATCGTAAATCAATGGGAGCGCCCCTTGCGGCCAGCGTAAATATGCGCCCACGATATGACGGCGTAGGAAACTTACGTTGGTCGGATGAAGCCTATTTACAGGCGTATCTTGCTTTCAAAGTCAGGCGCAAAGATACGACGGCGCATATGTGCACTTACGCGGCGTATCTCGAGATACGTCGGCGTAAGTGCTACGTGAATCCGGACCATACTGTCAAAGAACACAACTGTGTTTCTCAATGAATATAGAGAAAATTATTTTACAGTGAGTACAAAAATGATATTTTATATTTGTCCAGTACTCTATGTTTACATTTTAACTATTTTAATCATTGTTTATTAAGCACCACCCGAGTTGCCAGTCAATGATGCTGCTTTAAGCCGTAAAGCAGTGTGCACCAGAGTGGACCGTACTCAACACTGTAGCTGTGATCCTGGCTTCCAGATGAAAGGCACTCCTGAAAACAGCATATGTCAAGGTGATTTCCATATTATCACACACTGTGTTCAAGAAAGAAAGTAATGCCAACCCTATTGAATGAATGTTCTACTTAGGTTTCTATATATAAATTAGCTTTCACATTTTCAGTATAATTACACAAATGTAATGTGACTTTTTCTTGTTATGATATAGACATATATTGGCATCCAGCACATTAAAGCTAATTCCTCAGCCATTTCTGAGCACTGCATGTTATTTTTTTACTAGGGCCATGACTTTAGCTTCAATACATGGCTCACCCTGGAATTAAACCCTGCTCAGCTGCAACCCCACTATCCAATGGCAGCACTGTTATTAGCCATTGAGGAGCTCTCGTTGCAGTTATACACAGGGCTCAAGTCCTGCGGGAACGCGTTGGAACGGAGTTCCTGCACTTTTTTCACAGCAGGAACTCAGTTCCCTTTGCAGGACTAGAGCAGCCGAGAGCAGCCGAGCGCCCAAGCCAATCCTTCACTAAGTGGCGATGCCCAGCTCGAGTCACTGTCAGGGGCAGGCAAACCTTAGTAATCCTTTATGTTACTGGCCGCTTCCTGTATATGGATTCATTGGGTAGTGTGCGGGTTTTCCATCACTTCCTCAATGCCACAATGTCTCCTGGGAGCTTTTGTATTTGTTCCCAGGAGACATTGCGGAGGTCTGCCGTGAGTTATCGTGGGATTTAGAAAGAACTTGCTTTAAGGACTACTATGGTACAGTTGATCGAAAAAAAGTGGATCTTGGGTGGGAGTTCCCACACTTTTTTCCCCAGGACTTGACCCCTGGTTCTACCGCTGCTAGGTTGAGCTTAGCTTTAGAGACATGGCTTATTACAGGCATAGATGGATTTACTTGTCAACAAAAGTAATAGCAAGGGCCATGTGTTGTCTGATATTTTTCAAGATCTTTTTAATATAAAAATTTAAAGGACAGTTTCCCAGTGAGTAAAGTTGCAGTTTGCATAATGCAGTGGCTCTGAATGGTCTGACTGCAGCTTACTGGGTACTGTGAAGAACAGCCTCAGGATGTGTGTAGCTCGATATAGGAGAGTTGCAAGAGGTGGAGACCCAAATAAGTTATTTTAAAGCCTATAATACCCTTTAAATTGACTAGTCCTTAATATTTACAGTATTGCTTCTGGAAAACCACTTATGCCACATACACACGGTCGGAATTTTCGACGTGTGTATGCCCTATCAGACTTTTTCCGTCGTAAATTGCGACGGACTGATGCCGCGTACACACAACCGTTTTTTTCGTCTGAATAAACTCCGACGGGTTTTTCAGACGGAATTCAGCTCAAGCTGTCTTGCATACACACAGACACACCAAATTCCGACCGTCAAAAACGCGGTGACATACAACACTACGACAAGCCTGGAAAAATTTCAATGCTTCCGAGCATGCGTCGAATTGTTTCCGAGCATGCATGTTTTTTTCTCTGTCGGAATTCCATTAAGACGAATGGATTCATCTTTCCGATAGAAACTTTTTCCGTCGGAAATGTTCTCTTTCTAAGTCCATCGGAATTTCCGACCGAAAAAGTCAGATGGGGCATACACACGATTGGAATATCCGATAAAAAAATTCCGTCAGAATTTTTCCATAAGAAAGAATATGTTCTCTTTTTTTCCGACTGAAAACATTTCTATCGGAAATTCCATTCGTCTGTATGGAATTCTGACGGAGAAAAAACTATGCATGCTCGGAAACAATTCGACGCATGCTCAGAAGCATTGAACATAAGTTTTCTAGGCTTGTCGTAGTGTTGTACGTCACCGCATTTTTCATGGTCAGAATTTGGTGTGTCCATGTGTATGCAAGACAGCTTGAGCGGAATTCAGTAGGAAAAACAGTCGTGTGAACGCGGCATTAGAAGTCATGTCCTTGCTTGTAACTTTTATGGAAAAGCAGAAAATATTATTTTCTAAAAATAAATATCTTTTTTTTTTTTTTATTATATCTGTTTTATTTTTCGACATATTATAGCAGTATGTTTTGTCTACAGATGTTAATGAGTGTGAGGTATACAAGACAGAAGGAGCACCTCGCCTCTGTGTCTATACCTGTATCAACATACCAGGCTCCTACCGCTGTGCTTGTCCATCTGGTTACAAATCACTAGGTGATGGAAAAAACTGTGAAGGTAGGTGGATTTAAATGTTTTAAAGATGTGGAAAAAAATTAATAAATAAATAAAAGTTTTAAAGAAAATACAAATTTAAAGGGAATGTATAGTGGTTTTGTATTTTTTCGCCTTTCTGTAATATGGTATTGTGGCATTTTTTGTGATATGGTATTAAAACTATACTCACCACTCGATGCTCTATTGCTGGTGCCAGCTTCTTCACCTGGTCTTGTTCTGGGCTCAGGACACTTGGCCATCTTAATTGGCCAGTCTCCTGTGTAAATGTGCGCAGGAGTCTATTAATTCCAGTACCCAGGTATGCCCAGACTGTACACTGGGCTGCACATGCACAACTCTACATGTGTACATTCTAAATAGGTTTGCAAACAGTCAGGTAAGCTTGTTTTATTACACAAAAAACATATAATTGTTTACTATGGTTCTGCTTTAAGGTATTTTTTAGGCAGGGTAAAATGAAATGCTTAGTAGAAATATTTTTATTACCATTTTCTGACAGCGGGTGCAGTTTTTTGCTCATGTTTAATTTAAAAAAACCTTGTTTTGCAGAGCTCAAATACGCCTGCAGAAATTTACACACACACAGTTGAATGATTTGGAGCAGTGACACTTTTTTTCACCTCTCTCCCTGCTTGTTAGGATAACTGCATTGGAAACTTCATGGACAGAGAGAGAGAGAGAGATTCTGAAAGCAAACTGTTCCTGCTGTGCTATTGTTTTGATATGTACAGTATTAGTAAAACAAAGAGTTAGGGCCTGTGTCTATGGGCTTTGGGCTGTGTCGATGAGCCTGCTGTTGACATCCATTTGAGACACTTCTGAGACTGTTCAGTATTCGTTGACAGGTGCCTTTAACCTTTAGGGAAATGGAGTCCTAAAAAATACAACAGGGGTCACAATAACATAAAATAGCACGTCAAAATTTGTTCACATTGCATATATCACCATGTTTTTTTCTCTGACACTGACTTTGCTTCCTCAGCGAAACAAATATTATCCTGACCCCACTAATGGCCTAGAGTCTTGATTGTCAATCTCCGCCGACTTTTACCTGCAAATGTTAAACGACACACAAAATGAGTGGAACAACACTCCCCAGGAAGTAGTGCTCCATTCCTCAACAAGGCATACTCGTTTTCCCTGAAAAGCCCAATACTGTTATTAGTAGATTGGCCCCAAGAAACAAGGTAAACAGATGGCAAAACAAAAAGATTGCCTTTACTTGATAGCCCAGAGAAAGAACAGGAACTAAGTGGAAATCTCTCCAAAGTGAGGGAAGTTCCCCTTAATACAAATGTCATTGAAACAGGTGTTCCCATTGGAAGATTTCCTTCAGTTCCTGTTTTAATTTTTATACCAGAGACAAGAATCATCAGGACTGATAAGGGTGAACCTTAACCTCAATAAAGGAGAACCAGACAGCAATAAAAAAAAAAAAATACAGGGGTTTTAGTACTTTCTCACGCTATCCAAAACCAACTAAAAGTTTTGGCTATAAGTCTCAGGCCTCGTACACACGATCGGTTAACCCGAGGACAACGGTCTGAAGGTCAAAACCGATCGTGTGTGGGCCCCATAGGTTATTTAACCATAGGTTAAAAAAAAAAAACTTGCTTTAAAATTTAACTGATGAATTGGTAACCGATAGGTCAAAACCGATCGTTAGTAGGCACAACCATCGGTTAAAAATCCACGCATGCTCAGAATCAAGTCGACGCATGCTTAGAAGCATTGAACTTCGTTTTTTTCAGCACGACATTGTGTTTTACGTGACCGCGTTATGACACGATCGTTTTTTTAACCGATGGTGTGTAGGCACGATGGACCATCAGTCAGCTTCATCGGTTAACCTATGACAACTGTCCTTCAGACCGTTCTCATCGGATGGACTGATCATGTGTACGAGGCTTTAGAGAATAGGTGCAGGTACTCTCCCCCTTCCCCCTGGTCACTCTTGTCTTCCCCTGCCTTGCTTTGTGTCTTTTAAGGTTCTGTGCATTAGAAGCAAGGAAGCAATAAAACTTTTGTAGTGAATTAATATGCTTTTACTAAATGAAATGCTGTTATAGGAATTCAATACAAAACTGACAGATATACAGTACATAAAACAAATGCCCACGTTACCTAAACTGCCTAGCGAATGAGCATGAACAATAGTCTGTGTACATTAGGAATACATTAATGTTGCTTAGCTCAGGTTATAGTGGCTTTGCGATCTCCGTAGGCAACCAGGAACCCAGGCTTCACTCTACCAGCAATTGCAGGAAATCAGGTGATAGCATCATCCTCAGGTAAAGTTTCTTCTGGCACAGACCCTTCTTGTTGTTTTGCTATTACGGAGTCCTCCAGCACCAGTTCCTTTTGTCTTCTCAGATCATGGCTGTGTTTAGGCCCTCTTTCCTCTCCCCTTACTTCCTGTAGCATTATTTCCTGTCCTGAGCTTCAAGAACCAGTCCAACAGGTTTGTTAGCATATCAGTAGGGGAATCTTAGCTTCTAATCAATACATGGTTTTGAAATGTTATTCAATATTTATGCTATAAAATCACTAAAATAGCCAAAAACACACATCACCCCATACCCATCCTCTAAGCACAGCTCCTTGTCTCGGGCCCTACCCACCTCTCAGCACTCTCTCCCTTTTTAGAGAGTATATCCCCCCAGCAGCAACAATAAATCACTCAAGAGAAACAATAAATCTCCTAATAGCAGCAATAAATCCCACAGCAGCAATAATAGATCTCAATCTCAGCAGCAACAATAAATACATCAAAAATAAATAAATATCCCCCCAGCATCAGCAATAGATCTCCAAGCTTACAACAACAATCAATTCCCTGACCAGCAGCAACAGTAGATGCCCCAGCCATCTGCAATGATAGATCATCCAGCTAGCAGAAGATTTAAGTGTCCCCAGCAGTGGGCAGTATAGACATTGGTGTCCTCAGAAGTATCAGGTTAAGTTCACAGTAACCATTCTCTGAAAAGTGATCCATGGTGGGGGTTTTTTTTGTCAGAGTGTGGCTAAGTAGCTGCTAACAGGGGTTGAGGAGGTGATCCTGCAACCTCCTGGGTGTCTGTTTTTTTTGGGGGGGTGGGGGGGGTGAGGAGGTTTTTATGGAATGACAATATACAATGAAACTAATGCCCCTCAACCACAAGTCAAGCGTTTGGCTCATGTTTGTGGCATGGTCTCATCCATGAATTTCACTGACCTGTACTAAGCACTCTCAGCAGCCAGAGTGGCACTACAGACTGTTAAGTGATTGCCTTAGAGCATGGAAAAGATGTGGGTGGGCTGCTAGCCGAGAAAACACACAGACTGCCTGCCAGTACCAGCATGGCCATTGCTGTGCCGGCAGGACAATGTCCTGCCCAGATGTCAGCAGCACTTAGCTCAGCTCACCTGGGCCTCAGTGCTATTTATCTCTGAATATTACTGAAGAGGTTGACTATGACAGGCAGGCGTATTGTGTTGCCACTACTAACTTCCCATGCCACTCTGCCAATAACAGTTCTGGCTTGTAGGCTGTTACTGTTGTAGGATTATATTCAGAAAATGCAGCTTTGGGATTACTCCATGGCCAGACTGCAGTGAAATAGTCTCAAACTATTTTACTGCAGTTGGATGTAGTTAACAAAAAAAAAACTCTGTATGACCAATGCTGATTGGGGCCTTTTAGGTGTGCTTTATCAAAATCAAGCACCCCCTGCCAGTACATATACAGCTAGGACCTGTCTTGATGGTGCCAGTACAGAGTACTGGCATGTTCTAGCTGAAAAAAAGCCCTGGGTGTATAAGACTGGTACATTTTTCATTTTATATTTTATGCGTAATTCTGTTGCGTTTATTAACAGTTCAATGTTTGATACTGATTGCCTTTTATTATGTTTTTTAGTCTTTAAAGTCTGCAATGCCAACAATTCTCAACTAATTAAAAAAAGGAAAATGTATTGTGTTTCATACCATTGTGTTTTAACTTGTTCATGTACTGAATAGCTATAAGCCACATAATTAAGTAACCCTCAAAGAATGTTGGATGAAAATGTAAAACTAGGGATAATTGCAGAAAGCTAGGAAAAGAATACCTGCATTATCAAACTAATTATATAAAATATGCTCCGGCATCACTGAATATTAAAATAGGCTTGGTTTTAAATTCTGCGCTAGATTACATAGATAACAGCCATAAAACAACACCGATTTGTCCTATTGATCTGGCACTGTCAATTTTGTAAATTACCTGTAAGTTAGGACCGCAGTCTGATTTAATTAAAACCATCTCTGGGCAAGATTCAAAAGAAACTGGGTACAGTATAGCCCATACGTATGTTAATAAAACAAAAAAGTTGTTCTTATAGTCTGCCTTTGATCTGTCAGTTAACCATGAACATGTCTGCCATTTTTTCAAACCAACCTGATTTTTACAACTGTATTTTTTTTAATTAAAGTGGATGTAAACCCCAATTATTATTTTTTTAATGTCACAATGTAGAGTATAAGATTTCCTATCATCTGTGCCCAGTCTTGCCACACAGAGTTAATCCAGTTCTGAGCAATCCTCTTTTATTGTTCAGTGAAATAAAATGGGCTTACAGAGAAAAACCTTAGTCCATTCCGCCCCCTTGCTGTGAGTGACAGGTGATTTACATATCTCATGCACCCCCACTCCTTTTCTGAAGTCATGTGGTTACTTTTCTGGATTCTGACTGGATGTTAGTGATCATGGCAGAATTTAGTGTAAGGAATACACAGGAAAAAATGCATATTGACAAGGGGAGTGTAGAGGTGGGCGGGAGTCTACTGACATCACGACTCCACCCACCGAGCTCCAGACAACAGATCCACCCACAGAATCTGCAGTTTATCAGTTCTTATAACAGACAGAGGGGAAACATTTGACAGGTGAGGATACATGCAGGAGACGTGTATATCCTTATAGATCAGCACTATGGCAGTAGTTTAGAAAGGATGAGAGTGGCTTTTCATCCACTTTAAGGTGGGATGCCTATGACACATCAGATCTAGATGCCTGCACTGAATACATACTGAACATTTACTTTAATTGAGCCATCATGGCACTTTGCTTTTAAGGTTGTGTTTTTTTATTCCATTTTCAAGGAGTGCAGTTTCACATCATGCAAATACAGTTGTGCTCATAAGTTTAAATACCCTGGCAGAATTTATGATTTTTTGGCCATTTTTCAGAGAATATAAATGATAACACAAAAACATTTCTTTCACTCATGGTTAGTGTTTGGTAAAGCCATTTATTTTTTTTATCAATCAACTGTGTTTACTCTTTTTAAATCAGAATCACAACAGAAACTACCCAAATGACCCTGATCAAAATATTCCATACCCCAGTTCTTAATACCATGTAGTGCCCCATTTAACATCAATGACAGCTTGAAATCCTTTGTGGTATTTGTGGATGAGGCTCTTTATCTTCTCAGACGGTAAAGCTGCCCATTCCTCTTGGCAAAAAGCTTCCGGTTCCTGTAAGTTCTTGGGCTGTCTTGCATGAACTGCACATTTGAGATCTCCCCAGAGTGGCTCAATGATATTGAGGTCAGGAGATTGAGATGGCCACTCCAGAACCTTCACTTTATTCTGCTGTAGCCAATGACAGGTCGACTTGGCCTTGTGTTTTGGATCATTGTCATGTTGGAATGTCCAAGTACGTCCCATGTGCAGCTGCCTGGCTGATGAATGCAATTTTTTTTATAAAATACTGCATTCATCTTGCCATCAATTTTGACCACATTTCCTGTGCCTTTGTACCTCATACATGCCCACAACATCAGCGATCTACCTTTGTGTTTCACAGTAGGAATGGTGTACCTTAAATCATAGGCCTTGTTGACTCCTCTCCAAATGTAGCGTTTATGGTTGTGGCCAAAAAACTAAATTTTGGTCTTATCACTCCAAATGACTTTGTGCCAGAAGGTTTGAGGCTTGTCTCAGTCTCTGTGCTGTTTGGCATATTGTAAGCGGGATACTTTGGGGCATTTGCGTAGTAATGGCTTTCTTCTGGCGACTCGACCATGCAGCCCATCTTTCTTCAAGTGCCTCCTTATTGTGCATTTTGAAAGAGAGTCCTGTATTTCACCTGAAGTTATTTGTGGGTTTTGCTTTGCATCCCGGACAATTGTGGCTGAATTTTAGTTGGTCTACCTGACCGTGGTTTGGTTTCAACAGAACCCCTCCTTTTCCACTTCTTGATTAGAATTTGAACACTGCTGATTGGCATTCTCAATTGCTTGGATATCTTTTTATTTCCCTTTCGTGTTTTATACAGTTCAACTACTAGATCCTTTGACAATTCTTTTGCTTTCCCCGTGACTCAGAATCCAAAAACAGTGCAGCACTGGATAAAAGATGCAAAGGTCTGTCAGGAGTCCAGAAACTCATTGACCTTATACACACACACACACACACACACACTAATTACAAGCAAACAGATAACAGGTGAGGATGGTTACCTTTAATAGCCATTCAAACCCCTTTGTGTCAACTTGTGTGCATGTTATCAGGCCAAAATCAACAGGGTATGTAAACTTTTGATCAGGGTCATTTGGGTAGTTTCTGTTGTGATTATGATTTAATAAGAGTAAACAGAGTTGATTGATAATAAATGGCTTCTTCCAAACACAAACCATGAGAGCCAGTTCACACTAGGGCGACCTGGGATCCGACTTCAAGTCGCCCCAAGTTGCCCCAAGTCGAGAGTCGAGAAAATGAATGGAAGTGAATGGGAGCCGTCTTAATGTACACTACTGAAGTCGCTCCGACTTCAGAAAAGGTTCCTGTACTACTTCAATCCGACTTCTAGGCAACTTGTCCCCACTGATTTCAATGGAAGTCGCCTCAGAAGTCGGATCACTGTCTTAACTGAAGCAACAATACAGGAAGATAACATACATTTCTCAGGGAAACCCCTCCCTCCCCCTCCCTCCCACAGAGCTGATTGTTGTTTGATTGACCACTGGAAAGCCTCCTGTCCTGGAGGCGACTTGAAGTTGCCTTATACTGTCCTGGAGGCAACTTAAAGTTGCCTTGTAAGTTGCCTGATGATTCATACTCAAGTCGTGTCCAAGTTGCCTCCCAAAGTCGTGCTAGAAGTCGTGTTGCCCCTGTGTGAATGGGCTCTGAGTGAAAGAAAGGTTTTTGTGTTATTCATATTTTCTGAAAATGGCCAAGAAATCATAAATTCTGACAGGGTATGTAAACTTATGAGCACAACTGTAAATGTATCACATCCTGCTAATACCTCAGTTAAACAGTGGAGTGTTGTCCAGTCTGTATGGGAAGAAAGTAGCATTTATACCAGCTCTGGTCATGATACCTCCAGGAAGGTGGGCCACGGAACGGAGAAGAAAGAATGTGGCCATGAATGGCCATTGTTGACTACAAACCATCATAGTAGAGGCCCACGATCTTGTTTTAATGACTGGGTAGGAGACCACCCTTCTAGCAAGTGTCAGAGCCAAAAGTAAAGTAAACTCTAAAACAACTCTGTACACATGGGAATGTAAAGTGTACAGCCAGATTACAAATGGCCATGTGCAGGAGGTGCTACATCTGTTGTGGTACTGTAAATGGCAGGCTGCAACAAATGTAGCACATACCACAAATAAGTGGAATTACATTTTTTAGACATTCTCTGACTTTTTGTGTTTCTCGGCAAGGTTCTTTCTTTAAAACCTATATTTTCTGTTATATAGATATAGATGAATGTAATTCTGGACTTCACAACTGCTCCAAACTTAGCATGTGCATAAACACTGCAGGAGGATTTCAGTGCGTCTTTCCTGAATGTCCAAAACCCAACGGAAACATCAGCTATGTAAAAACGTCACCTATGTAAGTATTGCTTATTCTAACCGGGGAGGCATTTTCTTGTAGAGTTTAGCAGCTTTAGTGTAAAGTTTCTTGTAAAGCTAAGCAGATACCAAGGGGAAACATGTCTGTCATCTATCCTCTCAACGCACAGCAAGCTAACATTTTAATTAAACAACAGAAACCATCTGTATATTTTGCATGTCCGTGGATAGATTGCTGTAGCAATTCTAACCCTCTAGTCCATTGGCATGGAGAATTGAGGACAATGGAGGTAGGGTGCACTTATATAGCAGTGGTGGCTGTATTTTCCAGGAAATGTTGTTACTGTGTAAACCATTCAATGATGGTGTCAAGTAACCATCCCAGATAATTTGTTCTGAAGTGTCTTACTGTCACAAACTCAAAAAAATAATAGCAAAAGAAACCTTCAGATTTCTTTCATTTTTCCGTTTGCGAGGTCAAAACGTGTATTATAATCAATTGTCTTTTTATTTTTTAAATAAAATCATTTTTTTAATCTTTTTTTCATTAATTTTTGTATCTCAGTGCTGCTGATCTACTTCAGCTTGCAATCACTTCTTGCCTATAAATGCCTGTACTCCAGCAAATGCTGCATTGCATTCAGGACTGGTTTCCTAAAATATGTGTTTTGAAATAATCACTTGTAGTCTATTAGAAGCCCATGTGATAGGGTGACAACAATGAGCACAACTTTGAGACAGGGACAGAGTAGACATGTGCAATTTGTTTTGTTCCAAAACAGTTTTGTTGACAAAATTCAACAAATTCGTTAATTTGGAAATATTCAAATTAATAAAAAACAGTTTAACAAAACTTTCCAAAACTAAAAAATCTTAAAATTCTGAAATAAAAAAAAACGTAAATTTTGAAATGAAAATTTGGAAATGTGAAAATCAGAAAACTTGAAAATCCGAAAAAAAGAATGAAAATCTTAAATAATAACTATTAACTTGCTACGACTGAGGCTGTTGCCTAAATGTGTCAGCTGTTTTGCTTGTCACTTCATATAACCAACCATTAAAATCGCTACATGGACTACAGAGTTGCCGGCTCAATCCTTTTACTTGTTAATAATAACTATTATTAACTATTAAATTATAGGTATTGGAATTTCCTTTCAAATTTGGCTGTTAGTCAACGTAACGAATACAAATTTATCCAAAGTTACGAATTATCCGAAATAACAAATGCCGCATCCAAACAAATGTAAGAATTAATAATAATAATAATAAAAACAAATATTATTATTATTATTTATTATTATTATTATGGATAATTTGTAACTTCAGATAAATTCGTATTTGTTAAGTTCACAAACAGCCAAATTTTAAAGGAAATTCCAATAACTATAATTTAGTAGTTAGTTATTATTAGTTAGTTATTATTAGTTAGTTATTATTTTCTGATTTTCAAATTTTCTGATTTTGGAATTTTGGAATTTATATATTTTCTAATTTACCAATTTATTCGAATAAACGTCTTTCGATCATAAGGAATTACCCGGAAAAAAAAATAATGATTGAAACGAAAACAAAAACAAACTTATTTTTCAGCACTGCACATGTCAAGGACAGAGCACTGTTGCCCTGTAACAGGAAGTTCCTCAACAAGGACCTTCATGACAAGATTACTAGATATTATTCTAATAAAAGCTGCAGATGTAAAGGATAAGTTCACCTTTGGGAACATGTTACATGTTCCACCCATTTTAAGGGTGGAACATGTAACATGTTCCCACTGCTGTAGCAGCTCCCGGCTGTCTTCTGTCCCTGTGACAGCAGTACCAGGAGAAGTTCCATGTACAAGCTGTCACTTTTTGAAAACAGTGCGGACGTGTGGGGCTCCCAAACGAACTACAAGTCCCGGCATTTTTTGCGGCTGTCAACTTGTCGTTTTCAATAAGCTACCATGGCGCTGTTGATGTACGATGTAAGGCCAGATACCTCACACTGACAATCTACAGGAGACCTGCATTGCATTAGCGATCTGCTGATCACTGGTGCAATGCTTTCCAGGCTCCTAAAAAAAACACACGTCCCAATATAATTGCAAGGCAAAATGTGAAATGGATGATGGACTTTATAGGCACCACAATAACATATTAAAATTCAATAAGCCTTATTACAAAATATACAAGTTAATAATGCTAAACATTCACAATACAGCAATATTGCCTTTAAAACATATATCCCACCACCTATAATACCAATAGCATTGGACTATCTAGTCTTCAAAAAAAAACAAAAAAACATGGAACTGTGTCCATTGGTATTGTTACATCAGATGTAGCATTGAAGAATGCTTCTTCATGAGCTTAGGCATGTATTCTACATGGCTAGAAAATGAAAAATGTAATTCCTCTTTATTTCCCTGCAAAGGTAAAGCATAATGGGCTACTATGCATCGCATAGTAGCTTATTATGTGTCACTTACCTGAAACTGAAGCCTGCAATGTCACCGCTGTCCCCCGTGCAGGAAGCGTCCATTCTTCACCCCTGTTCCTTCCGGGACCACAAAGAAAGAGTGGTCCCGCGCATGTCACTCCTTTAGAAATGGCACGATCGCCGTTTATAAAGTGTGCCGTTGTCTACGGTGCATGTGCCGTAGACATCGGCGCACATCTCTATAGTAAATATCTTCTAAACCGTGGAGGTTTAGGAGATATTTCCAGCACCTACAGGTAAGCCTTAATCTAGGCTTACCTGTAGGTAAAGGTGGTTGTACAGGCCAGGGTGTACAATTACTTTAAGCTTGTATGATTTAATTACTGGGTTTACATATGACTGCAGTTAGCAAGCTTGGTAAAGTTCATGCATATATAATGGATCTGTATCTTCACTAATGCAGGTATTCATTAGAGCTGCACGATTAATCGTTATAAGATCGCAATCTCGATTCACAACCCCCACCCCGCGCGATCTACAGGCTGGATTAGCTGCCATTTTTGGATCTCCCCCGTCGGAACCACGGAACCAGTGCGGAACACAAATGGCGTTGATATCAGAACTGCCGTCAGCAACCAGAACTGATGTCAGTCAGCAGTCAAGCAACGCGCTGCTCGTGGCTGGTTATTCATTTAATACAGCAAGGGGCGGATGCTTTTAGCAAGGGGCGGATGCTTTTTTCAAAGTGGCAGATGTATGGTTATTAAGACAGCAAGGGGCGGATGTATGGTTACATCCCCTTTGAGAAAAGCATCTGCCCCTTGTTGTCTTTATAACCATACATCCGCCCCTTTGAGAAAATCACCCA
This sequence comes from Rana temporaria, assembly GCF_905171775.1. Lineage (NCBI taxonomy): Eukaryota > Metazoa > Chordata > Amphibia > Anura > Ranidae > Rana > Rana temporaria. The sequence continues at coordinate 385,532,030 of NC_053492.1, read as the reverse complement.
CCCCTTGCTGTTTTAAAAAATCATTCAAGGGGTTCCTCTTCGAGATTTTGAGAGCCCATAATGAACTTTTCATCACATGCACAAATTTAAATTTGTCAGATGAACACAATTTTTTTTTATGTAGTCCTTATTTATGTAACAGTGGAAGAAGGTACAAAAGAGCTGTTTATGAGCTCAGGTTTAAAAAAAAAAAAAAAAAGATGATACACAGAACCAATATGTCATTGCCCCCATGGTTATAATTTTCCAAGATGTTGCTATTCTACAAAAGTTTAACATTGCATTCTCCATGCGTCGTCTACAGCCGATTTTTCTTTTTTAAATTAACCATTTTAACGAATCATGAGAGAATTGTGATCTTTGTTCTAAGCAAGAGAATCGCGATTCAAATTTTTTCCAGAATCATGCAGCTCTAGTATCCATATCTCCCAGCATTACCAGTCCTAAAAAGCAGTGCTCCATTTACTGTAATTGTTGCTATCCATAGAGTTAAGGCAGGGGTGGACTGACAACTCATGGTCCCCCCGGGGCAATAGAAGATTATGGGGCTTCCAGGCTTACAGATGGCCACCACGCCAGGAGGCAGTGCAGAGGCGGGGCAGCTAAAAATCTCAGAATTTTAACATCAAAAGCATGCCTGTTTCGGACATATCAGGGACAGATGTAAAAAAAATGATTTTTACATACTGTCCCTGGTTTTATTGAGCCTGGCAACCCTGTTGGGGCCCCCTAGAGGCATGGGGTCCTCGGGCAGTGCCCGGGAGTCCCAATGGTCAGTCCGCCCCTGGGTTAAGGTGTTATGTTTGTGTCTTGTGCCATCAGTACAGATGTTTAAAATGTTATTTTACCTCCTAGACAATGTGAGCGGAACCCCTGCCCAATGGACAATCGAGCATGTCATCATGCAGCAAAGACTATCTCCTTCCACTACCTTTCTTTGCCTTCACATCTTCCCACACCTGTTACGCTTTTCCGTATGGCAACAGCATCAGCACCTGGACGACCAGGCCCAGACAGCCTGAGATTTGGAATAGTCGGAGGGAACAGCAGAGGAAACTTTGTGATGCAAAGATCAGATCGACAGACAGGAGAGCTTATACTCGTTCAAAGCTTGCAAGGACCTCAAACCATAGAGGTGGATGTGGATATGTCAGAGTACTTAGACCGAATGTTCCAAGCCAAGCATGTTTCAAGGATCACCATGTTTGTTTCGCCTTACAACTTCTAAGTTTTACAATGACTGGGACCTAAAGAGAAGGATACTGTGAACATTTAGATGAAGAGCAGTTTTAGATGGATAGCGACTGGACAGCAAAAAAGTTTGCAGAATGTTGAAAGAAAAAAAAAGTGGATTGCAAACTTTCACTGAGTAACACCAAAAACTATTTTATATACCATGTCATCTTTGAAACCATAGGATTTCTCTTTTATAAATATGCGGTACAGCACATAATGTATGCCACAGCATTGTACAATATGTCCTTGTTGACAGCTAAACTAACGATGCAATTAGATTTAGTGCCTCAGTGACGTCACTTGTCCGCAATGAATAGACAGGCTGCATTGTCATAATATGATGTAGAATACAGAATTGCAGCTTCTGCTCTAAGCAGGTGACAGGTGTAGTGGTATTTCAAAACTAAGACATACAAAGGACTCTATATTCAGGGGGGAAACCTTGTGTAATTTTGTGAAATAAATAAATATCCCTCCTTTCCCATTTTGCATCTACCTTTTCTTTGATTCCCTCTCTGGTCAGAAGGGTGGAACAGGTTTTAGACCTCGTACACACGATAGGTTAACCAGAGGACAACGAGGACAACGGTCTGAAGGACCGTTGTCATGGGTTAACCGATGAAGCTGACTGATGGTCCGTCGTGCCTATACACCATCAGTTAAAAAAACGATCGTGTCAGAACGCGGTGACGTAAAACACAACGACGTGCTTGGAAGTTCAATGCTTCCAAGCATGCGTCGACTTGATTCTGAGCATGCATGGTTTTTTAACCGATGGTCGTGCCTACTAACGATCGGTTTTGACATATCGGTTAGGAATCCATAGGTTAAATTTAATGCAAGTTGGCTTTTTTTTAACCTATGGTTAAATAACCTATGGGGCCTACACACGATCGGTTTTGTCCGATGAAAACGGTCCATCAGACCGTTGTCCTCTGGTTAACCTATCGTGTGTAGTCCAGGTAAGTGATTGGAGAAACACTCAGTATTGTATATGCATGAAATATTAAGAATATTGGAGGAAGTTTCAAACTTTGTTATGATTTTGACAAGACGAATGCAAAGGTGTAGAAAAGCAACAGAAAGGGGATTGAATGAGAGTCTGTCATAAAACAAAAACATCTGTTGATTAGTCATAGAGAAATACAGGTTCTCCGACCGATGGAAACTTGGACACATTTTTCAAAGCATCAAAATTATACAGTAAAAACCATTGCTGCTTTCTGGAGTATACTGCACACTTCCTCTACAGTGCCTTGAAAAAGTATTCATATACCCACATTTTGTCACATTACAACCAAAAATGATACAATGGGACATCACTCATAGTAGCATTGGAAGCTTAGGGGTAGATCCACATACAAATACATCGGCGCAGCGTATGTGAGATACGCTACGCCTCTGTAACTTACTTTTTGCTGGTTTGAATCCCCAAAGAATTTGCGCCGTAAGCTACGGTGGCGTAGTGTATCTCAAGCGGCGTAACGGCGCGGAATTCAAATCGGCGATTAGGGGGCGTGTTTCATTTAAATGAAGCGCATCCTCGCGCCAAATGAACTGCGCATGCGCCATCCCTAAATTTCCCGCCGTGCTTTGCGCTAAATGACTTCGCAAGGACGTCATTTTTTTTAACATAGACGTGACTTACGTACATTCTGATTCACGGACGACTTACGCAAAAAAAAAAATTCAATTTAAACGCGGGAACGACGGTCATACTTAACATGGCAAATCTAACTATACGCGACGAAATACCAGCTTTAACTATACGCCGGAAAAAGCTGACTACAGACGCCGTAAAAAAATGCGCCGGCCACTCGTACGTTCGTGGATCGTTGGAAATAGCTAATTTGCATACCCGACGCAGAAAACGACGTGAACGCCACCCAGCGGACGCCGAAGTATTGCATCTTAGATCCGAAGGCGTACAAAGACGTACACCTGTCGGATCTAACCCAGAAGCCGTCGTATCTTGTTTTGAGGATTTAAAACAATGATACGACGCGGGAAATTTGAAAGTACGCCGGCATATCAGTAGATACACCGGCGTACTCGCTCTGTGGATCTACCCCTTAGTGTTTACATTCTGCCAGGGCCACCATCAGGGGGGTACAGCCAATACAACTATAAGGGGCCCCTGGGGCCTGAGGTGCCCGCCCGGGCCAGAAGAAGTCAGGACAGGTGAAGGGGAGCCATGTTGTGCACTATAGAAACGATCTCACAGCTTCTGCTGCTCTGTCATTGAGCTCACACATTAAGCTCTTTACAGCCAGATGACAGGGCTTGTGTGTTTACAGATTACAATGTATGTGTGGGGCTGACATATTTATACAGGTGGGGGGCTGGCATATATACAGGTGTGTGTGTGTGGGGGCTGTCATATATACAGGTGATATGGCTGGTGGTGTGTGGATTCAGTGGTATGGTCCGTGGGCAAGCCCTGGGCAATGTTGGTGGTCAGGCTCAGGGGGGCCCCAGGCCTAAAGCTGTGTAAGGGGCCCAATAATTTCTGATGACTGCCCTGCATTCTGCTATAGAAAATAAAGAATTCATTAAAACTGGGGTTCCTGAAGATGACTCTAACATGCAGTAGGTATATTGTCTTAAAAAAGTATTCATAACCTTTGAAATTCTCCACATTTTGTCATGTTATAACTAAAAACGTAAATGTACTTTATTGGGATTTTATGTGATAGACCAACACAAAGTGGCGCATAATTGTGAAGTCGAAGGAAAGTAATAAATGGTTTTCATTTTTTTACAAATAAATATGTGAAAAGTGTGGGGTGCATTTGTATTCAGCCCCCCTAAGTCAAAACTTTGTAGAACCACCATTCGCTGCAATTGCAGCTGCAAGTCTTTTTAGGAATGTCTCTACCAGCTTTGCACATCTAGAGAGTGACATTTTTGTCTTGCCACAGATTCTCAATAGGATTTAGGTCTGGACTTTGACTGGGCCATTCTAACACATGAATATGATTTGATCTAAACCATTCCATTGTATCATTGTGGCTGTATGTTCAGGATTGTTGTCCTGCTAGAAGGTGAACCTCCGGCCCAGTCTCAAGTCTTGTGCAATCGCTAACAGTTTTTTTTCTAAGATTGTCCTGTATTTGGCTCCATCCATTTTCCCATCTTCCCTGTCCATGCTGAGGAAAAGCAAACCCACAACATAAAGCTGCCACCACCATGTTTCACTGGGGGGGGGGGGGGTGGTGTGTTCAGGGTGATGTGCAGTGTTAGTTTTCCGCCACACAGCCAAAGAAGTAAAATTTTGGTCTCATCTGACCAGAGCACCTTCTTCCAAAAGTTTGCTGTGTGTCCCACAAGGCTCCTCGCAAACTACAAAAGGGACTTCGTATGGCTTTCTTTCACATAAAATCCCAATAAAATATATTTATGTTTTTGGTTGTAACATGACAAAATGTGGGAAATGTCAAGGGGTATGAATACTTTTTAAAGGCACTGTACTTCTCTGAAGAAGCATGGTAGAACCATAAATTTACATGGTCAGCGGTTCATGTGGGTCCCGTCTTCTTCTGCGACATAAAAAAAACTACTGACTTTTGGGTCTGTGAACAATGGAAAAGCATCCTTTGATGAAGTGAATAATGGGGGAAACTAATGCGCAACACCACACTAACTAGAGCAATAAAAAACTATAATAAATTAAAATTTAATTAGAAACTATGCAGCAGCCATAACAAAATAGTGCTCACACACTGATTAAATATTAATAAACGGGAGGGTAATGGCGCTTGGTAATACACAAAGTACAAGATACTAATAATCAACATAAATCCGACAATCTCAATGTGTCAGAAAAAATGTTAAACTCCTAATCAATAATGACCCACCAAACATCAAGAAATAAAATAAGTGGTGTGAATATTACCAAATATGATATTGCAAAATCACACTACAATATTTGATGTAGAAACTAATAAGATTAATCATATAATAATGATGCATATGAACATATACAAAAAATTAATGTGTGTGTGTGTAACCTCAAGATCCACTAACAAAATCAATATACAGTGAAAAAAATGGATGCAAGTAACAAACATGCAAAATAGAATGAAAAAATAAAATAAAATAAAAGTGAGTCTCTGTGCACAGACGTGCGAATAAAATGATAATTGAAGTGTTCAAAAACAATATTGACAGAGTTCTTCAATCAATATTTTCCAAAGTGCATAAGTGCTCCACTGTAAACAAGAAATAATCACAATAAAGTGCTTCAATCCATGATTTCCAAAGTGCATAAGTGCTTGTAAACAAAGAATAATGGAATCCACCAAGGTTCCCACGGTGTAGATGTGCAGAAATATAGTGCTACGTTTCCACAAGCCTCTCACCTTAAAAAAGGCTAAAATAAGCCTATATTGCTGCTGGCTTACCAAGCACAGCAGATTCCGCTGAGGATCAATGTCTCACGGCCAGCCCGTTGCTCCAATCCCCCAGGTAAAGGTTCCTAGATCACAGCGGTAATACTCCCAAGGTGGATGGCACTCAACAAATAGACAATGAAAGCTCCAAAGCGTAAAAACGTATTGACGATTTTTTAAATAAATAAATAAATGCACTTACAATACAGTAGTGTAACAAACGGCATGTAACGTGTAGCGGAGACAACCAGTTTACACATTACATGCCGTTTGTTACACTACTACTACTACGTTTGTTTTCCTTCAGGCTTTGGGGTCCTATAACCTTGCCCTCCCACTGGAGGATTGTTAGGGAGTCATTTTATATAGTCAGATAATCAGGCAGACAGATTTTATTATTATTTTTTTTCCAATAACTGGATATCTTACCTGACCTTAAAAGCAACCAGATGGGTGTATTACTTTTCAACCACAACCAATCTCAATAATTACTTACTGTATATGTGTGCCCTTTAAATGTCTTCTAAATGCATAAAAACAGGGTTGTCATCCCTCCAGGATTCACCCGGGCAGTCCAGGTTTTGAATCATGTGTCCAGGTTTCAGACTACCTGAACCAGAACACCACTGCTGTAGCTACGGGGGTCACAATGGTGTCACATTCTGTTCTGACTGACACTTATCTCTGCAAATGGACCTTATTGCATAAGGGCTTAGCGCCAAGACAACTTTGTGTATGTTTGACATCGTCCACTGATTTACTGACACCAACCTCTGCCCTACTGAGACCATCCACTGGCCTACTGGCACCATCCACTGTCCTATTGACACCATCTACTGCCCCCCTACTGACACTGTCCACACATCATCCACTGCCCTTCTTATACTGTCCAACTGTCCACTGCCTGACTTACACTGCTCTACTGACTGACACTATCCACTTTAAATGTAGGCTACGTTTTTTTACAGTGGCATTTGTTTTATTATATTTTTTTGAGTTTTCCTTACTATTTAGTTAAGCCTTTCAAGTTACCATATTTTCCGCTCCATAAGACACACCTGACCATAAGACGCATCTAGGTTTTAGAGGAGGAAAACAAGAAATAAAAATTAACTGAACCAAATAGTGTCTGAGCCTGTGTGTATATATATATATATATATATATATATATATATATATATATATATATATATATATATATATATATATATATATACATACATACATACATACAGTTGTGCTCATAATTTTCCATACCCTGGCAGAATTTATGATTTCTTGGCCATTTTTCATTATTTTTTTATTATCACTCAACTATGTTTTTCTCCGGGGCTGCATTGTCATTTTTGGTCAAGCCCAAGAGTTTACAGGAACTGGAGGATTTTTGCCAAGAGGAATGGGCAACTTTACCATCTGAGAAGCCTCATTCACAAATACCACAAAATATTTCAAGCTGTCATTGATGTTAAAGGGGGCAATAGATGGTATTATGATCTGGGGTATGTAAACTTTAGATCAGGGTCACTTGGGTAGTTTCTGTTGTGATTATGATTTAAAAAGAGAAAAACATAGTTGAGTGATAATAAATGGCATCAGCCAAACACTAACTATGAGTGAAAGTAAAGTTTTTGTGTTATCATTCATATTCTCTGAAAAATGGCCAAGAAATCATAAATTCTGCCAGGGTATGTAAACGTATGAGCACAACTGTGTGTGTGTATATATATATATATATATATATATATACACACACAGTATCTCCAAAATGTGTCCTGTATTTAGGTGTATATATGATATTTTTTTTTAACACTGCACTTACCCAGCCAGTACTAAATATATCACAGCCCAGCTGCCTTAGGGGAGTGATGGATGGGGACTGGGGACCCGGGCAGAAGTACATGGATGCGGTGGAGCCACCAGCGGAGAGGCTGGAGGTGGGTAAGCAGGGCCGACCCAAGCAGCTGCCCAGGAAGTCAGAGACTCATGACCAAAAATGACAATGTGGCCCCGGCGGCCTGATTAATATTCGCCCAATGAGACACACAGACATTTTCACCCATTTTGGGGGGGTGTGCGCCTTACGGAGTGAAAAATATGGTAATTTTTTTTTTGTAAAGTGCACTGAACCCCAATGATCGTTGATCTCTTTTGTGTTGTTCAGGTTGATCGCCACCTCTCAAAGGCTGCCTACCCCTGGTCCAAGGTATTCAAAAGAATTGGAGAGGAATGTCAAAATGTGGACAGTTTCTCCAAAATATTTTGCATTACCCTCTCAATATGTAAATAAAGACCTGAAGTAACTCTTGAGCCACTTAGAGTATCTTGGCACATAGTGGGAGTATCTTAGTGCCTAGTGGAAATGGCAGGTGGAAGTGCGGGGGCCCCAGGGTCAACCTTTGATTGGGGCTCACAAGCTTCAAGCTACGCCTCTGACAAACATATTATATAGACCAGATGATGACTCCCCAAGTAACCGAGTACCACAACCGCCGAGTGCATGTGCACAAGCACACCCTAATCTCCAGGGTTGTCAACTGTCTGGAAGGCTGGTTGCAGTTGTCTAAGCCCATTGTCTGTGACACGCTCTCTCACACTGTCCAGAGCCAGCACAGTCCAAACCCCCCCCCCAAATAGATGGGAGGGGGAGAGGGCTCAATCTGCTGATCCTCCTCCTGCTCCTACCCTTCTGTGTCTGCCTATTCACACTCAAATCCCCCGCATGCTCTGCCTCAAAAAAGGGATGGGTGGGTGGGAAATTTGAAGCCCAGCACCCAGAAGAAACATCATGGATTAAAGGTGCTGATGCTGGAGCCTCCATCCTCGGGTGAGTGAGCTCACCATCCACTATCTGTGACTGAAGTCTCCCCCCTCCCTTTTCTCAGCTGCCTCTAAGCAAGTGAGTACATTAAGGTAAGAGGGACTCAGAGATGTAAGGAGTGCTCTGCAGACCCTGATGTAAGGGGGGCTTTGGGAATCCTGATTTAAGGGGTAATACTGAGAACTGAGTAAGATGTAAGTGGAGGCTTTGGTGAGCAGAACCCCCATACATTGGAATTCCCCATTACACCAGTCTACAGCGTTACCTCTTAAAAAAAGGAATTGCCATGCTCCGCTAAAGTTTTTGGGTTTAGCTTTAAGAAAAGGTGCCAACCTTAGGTTTGACAGTGCCAATGAGGCCCAAAGTGCAAAAACCTAATATACATAGAGTTGCTGGGGATTTTCTCTTTGTTTGCACCTAGTTTATAATTTTTCACCAAGTCATTTACAGAGACAAGTATTAAAGTAAAGGGTAATATTTTGTGGAATTATGCTTTTGGGGATTTCATTCTCTTGGCATCAGTCAATAAAACGTATTTATCTAAGAATTAGTTTGTTCGTGTGCTGGCTGAAAACCAGTGAAAAAAAGCCTGGAGATGCCAGAAACAAGTTTTCTTTAACAGAGTGTAAGCCAAGTGTATAAATTTCTCAATCACACATTCGTAGATGTCCGCCAGATTTTAAAGTTGCAGTTGTTATTTGCCACATATAACTGACACTTGTGTCACATCCTTCACTTTATTATCCATGGATTTTTGGACAACAAACATGCGTTGCCAAGGACAGATCAAAATCAATGACTCAGTTGCTGAAAGTGGAATTAAAGTCAATTTCTTTTTTTTCCCCTAATAGGGATAAAAATAACACAATTCACATGCATTTTTTTAAAGTTTTGTTTTCTGTGCTTCCTTTTTCAACTGTCCCCTGGCTGCACTGCTATATTCCCATTCTCTCTGTGTTCCCAGTGCTTCTGGGACAATGGAATCCTGTGTTAAGCCTAGTAAACACTAGGGGCTAGATTCAGCAACAACATACGGCGGCGTATCTCCAGATACGCTGCCGTAATTTCAAATCTGCGCCGTCGTATCTTTACGCCGATTCTCAAAGGCAGATACGTTGAAAAAATAGGCTTCCTCCGCCAACGTAACTTGAATACGCCGGCGTATAATTGTGTGCAATTTTACGCTGGCCGCTAGGGGCGCTTCCGTAGATTTCAGCGTAGAATATGCAATTGCGCTGGATACGCCGATTCAGAAACGTACGTGCGCCCGGCGTAATTTTTTACGTCGTTTGCGTAAGGCTTTTTCCGGCGTAACATTGCTCCTGCTATATGAGGAGCAACCAATGTTAAGTATGGACGTCGTTCCCGCGTCGAATTTTGAAATTTTTACGTCGTTTGCGTAAGTCGTTCGCGAATAGGGCTTTGCGTAAATTCCATCCACGTCGATAGCATTGACGATTTGCGGCGGAATTTCGAGCATGCGCACTGGGATTCTTTCACGAACGGCGCATGCGCCGTTCGTTAAAGACGTCATTTACGTGGGGTCATGTTTTATTTACATATAACACACCCACCTCTTCTCAATTTGAATTCGGCGCGCTTACGCCGGCTGATTTACGCTACGCCGCCGCAACTTACGGAGCAAGTGCTTTGTTAATACTGCACTTGCCCATCTAAGTTGCGGAGGCGTAGCGTAAATGGGATACGCTACGCCTGCACTAAAATACGCCAGGATACGTGAATCTAGCCTAGTAGTAGAACGAAAAAAAAACACGACAACTCAGGAGGAGGCGCTGTACTAACTATCCGACCATTAGTACAGCAATCTACCCTGCTGTTTTATTGTGTTCTGACAGGAGGACACCCCCACCACCAGAACACTCCAGCCAATAGCTGAGAGCGCTGGGATCCAGCCGGCAGACCAACCAGCAGACCTTTTTCAGTTGTGCCCCTTCGACCGATGCTGGGAGGTTTCTGTTGGACCAACTGCAGTATACATGGGCCAAATGCCACCCGAAGTTTGGCCTGTGTTTACTAGGCTTTAGTCTCCACAACATGTCTACTCTGTACTACAACTCTACCTGCATCTCCTTAGAGTACCGCACTCCTAGCCAGTGCAAGAAAGACATAGGTCTCAACAGTACAGGGGGCACAGAGAGAATGGGAATTTGCTAGGGGACAATTGAAAAAAGAAAGTCTGAGGAGGAAATTGAAAAAAAATATCAAAATCATGTGAGTTCAATTATTTTTATCTGATTTAGGAAAAAAAATTTTTGACTTTAATACCACTTTAACAAGAGTGGACCCCTGCTAAATTGGAGCTGAATGGGATGAATGTAATTTTGTATCCTGTGGACACGGGTGGACTCATGATAGCTCTATGGGTGGCCGAATGTAAAAGAACTTGTGTCCATTGACATCTGGCTACCTCTGGTATGTCATGTTAAGGTCTGGAAAATCAAATACGGTCCTTTTCTGTTTGTTTTGTTTCTGTTTGTTATACCCACCTCAGAGGTAGGTAGCTATAAATGAACACAAGTTTGTTTACACCCACCTGTCCCTAGATCAGGTCCACCTGAAAAACTGACAGGTGGACCTGATCGGAAAGCCCATGTGAAGGGGCCATATGAAAGACATATAAGGCAGGCTCCAAAGGTGTTTGCACTTGTGTTTACATGTATTGTAAAGCTCCATAAAGCACAGGTAGACCTATTATGAAAAAGGGCTTTAGTTCCTAAAGGCTTACATGACGCCACCCCCTATCCCTCACTATTATTTCATTAATATGAGGAACAGTATGGCATAGGCCTACAGTGAGGCACAAGAAGTAAAAACATGTACAACATTAAATTTTCTATTTATTTATTTTATTTTATTTATTGATATATATGAGTTCCCCAGGTTTAAGGTAAAAAGGTTTGTTAAAATATATACAGACACCTTTAGGTACCTGATATTCATGGCTGTTTGTAAGGTTTCAGAGCTTTATTAAAAGAGGAGCAGCAAGGTGACTAACAGTAGATGCCTTAGCTGCATATCTCGTTAGTTTGCGATGCCAGAAAATTGCAGCGCAGCGCATGGAGGCAAGCATTGAATTCACAAAGCACTTCCTCCCAAAACTGCGCTGGGTTTCCAAGGCGTAAGTCGGCGTAAGTGGAAGTAGGCGTGAGCCATGCAAATGAGCCGTGACCCCATGCAAATGAAGGGCTGAGTGCCAGACAGATACGTATAAAGATCGGCGCATGCGTCGTCCCGTGGGCGCATTCCAGTGCGCATGCTCACAATCACGTCGGAACAACTGCCTAAGATACGCCGGATCACTGCCTACGGCGTGAACGTAACCTACGCCTAGTCATATTCACGTCCAACGCAAACTACGTAAAATATGCAGGCTTGAGTTCCCTGGTGCAGACCTTTCCATGTCTGCTGCTGAGTTACACCTGCTTTATGGGGCTTAACTTTACGCAGGACGTACAACTTACGCACACCAGTCGTAGCCTGCGTCGGGCGCATGTACGATCGTGAATCGGCATATCTCCCTCATTTGCATATTTAAATCGAAAATCAATGGGAGCGCCAAATGCGTCCAGCGTAAATATGCGCCAACTCTACACCGGCGTAGGCAAGTTACGTCGGTCGGATGAAGCCTGTTTTTAGGCGTATCTTAGTTTGTAGGTACGGCGCACAGATGCAACGGCGCATATTTGCACTCTCGAGATACGTCGGCGCCAGTGCTTCGTGAATCCGGGCCAATATCTTTTACTTTTTGATTTAATAAATATCATCATTTTTATTTTTTTCCTCAGTTTAGACCGATACGTACTCTTCTACATATTTTCGGTAAAAAAAATTGCAATAAGCGTATTTGATCGGTTTGCGCAAAAGTTCTAGCATCTACAAAATAGGGAATAGAATTATGGCATTTTTATTTATTTTAATTGTTTTACTAGTAATGGCGGCGATCTGCGATTTTTATTGTGACCGTGACATTGCGGCGGACATATCGGACACTTTTGACACATTTTTGGGACCATTCACATTTATACAGCGATTAGTGCTATAAAACTGCACTGATTACTGTATAAATGTGACTGGCAGGGAAGGGGTTAACACTAGGGGGAGAGGAAGGGGTTAATATGTTCCCTAAAGTGTGTTCTAACTGTAGGGGGAGGCGACTCACAAGGGGAGGGAGGGAATAATTATTTGGCTATTGTTCTACTTTAAGGTAGAAAACGTTTTATAACTTGCTGTGCTCCCCCACCTCCCTAAATACTCACCTGAGTCCTCAATCAATGTGTCCGCTGTGCCTGGGTGCATCTCTTCTCTCCACTCTCCCTCTACCCTCAGGGACTGGGGCAGACACAGGAGAGGAGGAGCAGAAAGCACCAGCAGGGGACCTCAGAGGAGAAAGTCTGTGCAATACCATTGCACAGAGCAGATACGTATAACATGTTTATTATTTTAATTTAAAAAACAATTACTATTATAAATGCTTTGATTGTTGTCATCTTGCATAAAGCCAAACATGCTAAAAAATAGATTTTAGGCTTACCCGTATTTTCCGGCGTATGAGACGACCTTTTGCATGTAAAATAATGCCCCAAAAGTCGGGGGTCGTCTTTTACGCCGGGTACCTGTCTGTCAGACGGCGGCCATCCATGATTCAAAAGCCGCGCCTCCTCCTTCCGCCTATCACGGATGCCTTCTCATCCTCAGCCTCGGACGAGAGGACATCCGTGATAGGCGGAACACTGAACAGAGGCTCTGCTGGGAAAATGAGTGTTCCGCCTATCACGGAACAGCCTGAGGAGGAGGCGCGGCTTTTGAATCATGGATGCCCGCCGTCTGAAATACTCTGCAAACAGGAGAAGGTAGGTAGATCGTCGAGGCAGGGAATGGAATGGCACAGTGAGGCATGTTACTAATGGCACAGTGAGGCATGGCACAGCGAGGCATGTTACTAATGGCACAGTGAGGCATGGCACAGTGAGGCATGTTACTAATGGCACAGTGAGGCATGTTACTAATGGCACAGTGAGGCATGTTACTAATGGCACAGTGAGGCATGTTACTAATGGCACAGTGAGGCATGTATAACGGCACAGTGAGGTAAGCAATGGCACCGTGAGGCATGTAATGGCACAGTGAGGCATGTAATGTAATGGCACAGTGAGGCATGTAATGTAATGGCACAGTGAGATCTGAAAAAAGCCTGTTCCTGTCAGCGGTTGTTCCTGTCAGCGGTTGTTCTGGCTACCCCTCAGCTTCCAGAAAGACTAGTATGAAGGGGGTCGTCTTATACGGCGAGTACATCCCAAAACCAATATTTTAGCTGGAAAATTAGGGGGTCGTCTTATACGCCGGCAAATACGGTACATACAAATTAAGGTGTGGTGGGCTAAAATTGACTAAAAGGCTAAACTAGGCAAATTTAGAAGATATTTTTTTTAGGAGCATCCAGTTAAAGAAAATGAAAATGTTTTACAGTTTCTCAACACCATATGATATTCAAAAAAATGTTTAATTTTGTGGTATTCCAAATGTAAGATGCTCAGTCATACATAACATATAAATCAAGAGAAGATAGTGACTATTTTACAACATTTCATCCCTTCTGAAGACATTTCTTGGATGATAGGCATGGTATTATTTCCTTTCCTCGTTCTCTGAGAAAAATACAGTAATTATTTATAAGACTGCCAAAGTGATGGAATTTTTTTTAAAGGTTTAGCCTGTGTGGAATAATCAGTTAATATAAGGTCAGAAGACTGTTATACAAATGGGGCTGCATTTTCAGCTGATTCTGAAATAGGCATTTATTTACTAAATTAGTAGTTGGTTACGCTGCAGTGCAATTCTTTCCACATATTAAGTCCCTATCATTTCAGATGTGACATAAAAATAAAGGATAGTAAGGAAAAACTGAGACAACGTTTCACTAAAACACATGAGAACAAGCGGACATGTCCGATGAAAACGGTCCGCGGACCGTTTTCATCGGATATGTTCTATCGTGTGTACAGGGCCTAACAGTGTTGAGTTTTATGACCCATCTTTAAAGGGGTTGTAAAGGTTTGTTTTTTTATTTTCTAATTAGGTTCCTTTAAGCTAGTGCATTGTTGGTTCACTTACCTTTTCCTTCGATTTCCCTTCTAAAATTTTTTTTTCGTTGTCTGAATTTCTCACTTCCTGTTTCACCTCAGTAAGCTTGCCCCTGCCATCCATGGGGGTTAGTCAGCCAGAATAGCTTACTGAGGAGGAACAGGAAGTGAGAAATTCAGACAAAGTAAAAAAACATTTAGAAGGGAAGTCGAAGGAAAAGGTAAGGGAAACCCCTTTAACCACTTAAGGACCGAGCCTGTTTTTCAGACTCAGTGTTTACACGTTAAAAACTATTTTTTTTGCTAGAAAATTACTTAGAACCCCCAAACATTATACATTTATTTTTTCTAACACCCTAGAGAATAAAATGACAGTCATTGCAATACTTTTTGTCGGACCATATTTGCGCAGCGGTCTTACAAGCACACTTTTTTTGGAAAAAATTCACTTTTTGGAATTAAAAAATTAGACAACAGTAAAGTTAGCCCAATTTTTTTTATATTGTGAAAGATAATGTTACACGGAGTAAATTGATACCCAACATGTCACGCTTCAAAATTGTGCCCACTTGTGGAAAGGCATCAAACTTTTACCCATAGGCGACGTTTAAAAAATTCTACAGGTTGCTTGTTTTGAGTTACAGAGGAGGTCTAGGTGATAGAATTATTGTTCTCACTCTAACGATCGTGGCGATACCTCACATGTGTGGTTTGAACACCATTTTCATATGCGGGCGCTACTCACGTATGCGCTAGCTTCTGCGCACGAGTTTGTCGGGACAAAGAGCTTTAAAAAAATCGTATTTATTTTACTAGATTTTATTTATTTTTACACTGTTTTTTTTTTTTTTTTTTAATTGGGTCACTTTTATTCCTATTACAAAGAATGTAAACATCCTTGTAATAGAGAAAATAATGACAGGTCCTCTTAAATATGAGATCTGGGGTCAAAAAAGACCTCAGATCTATATTCAGTTTATTGGTGTTTTGGCTTTTTTTTTAAAGCCCATAAACTGAACTCTATGTTATCCTATGTGCCCATGCACACCTGGGTGTTTTTTAGTGTTAATGAGCTTTGGAGTTTATTGGCTTTTTTCTGAACGCCCGAAATTTGCATTCAAAGTGCCGTTTTCGGTGGGAAAAAACACTAAAAAAGTAAAAAAAAAAAGTAAAAAAAAACAAACAAAAAAAGCTACACTCAAAAACGCTGATTAACGCAGAAACGCTAAAAAAACTTTGAAAGGCTCCCTGCAAAGCTACTGGCATTTTTTTATAGCTTTTATCAGCTTCAGTGTGCATGAGCCTTCATTTCCATGGACGTTTTTACAGCCACTTTTTTTAGCCTTTTTTATACCTTAAAAACGGCTGTCCATGTTTTTTTTTTTTTTATTATTTGAGCTGGAGCTCAAAAACGAAGCGGTAGCGTTTTTGCGCGTTTTTGAGCATTTTTTTGCGTTTTTTAACGTCGGGCGTTTTTACAGGTCTAACGCTGGAGCTTCAGAACGCACTGGTCCTGGGTTTTTTTTGCAGCTTAAAAACGGCTCAGCCATCTACAGCTTAAAAACGTCATGGTGGGAATGAGGCCATAGACTAACATGGAGAGCCGTTTTTAAGCTGCAAAAAACGCTCAGAAAAGTGGCTGTAAAAACGTCCATGGAAATGAAGCCTAACGGCCCTAGGATATTTTTGTGACACTGTTGCATATTTAAAAAGTCAGATGTGAAGCAATTTCATGTCCCCACTCCATCCCCAAAAAATAAAGTGTGAAAACTTAAAGAGGAGGGAGGGGCAGGCAAACGGAACTTCCCCTTTTGGGTGAAGTTCTGCTTTAATACAGCAGATGAAAGACACATCATGCATACTTCCCTTCGACCTTGAAAGATGTCCAGCAGTGCTATCAGCATAAAACTGGCTGAAACCAGTGGGCCCCAGGTACACCCACCTCCTTTCTGGAGAAGTCTGGCCAGAAGGAAGAATTGCGGCCAAAAGAAAATATCTCCAATGTGGAAACAAGGCTAAGCAA
Organism: Rana temporaria; assembly: GCF_905171775.1. Lineage (NCBI taxonomy): Eukaryota > Metazoa > Chordata > Amphibia > Anura > Ranidae > Rana > Rana temporaria. The sequence continues at coordinate 385,515,461 of NC_053492.1, read as the reverse complement.
GTCAACTATGCACAAAAACATAAAAAATGGGGGTGCAGAAAAATATCAGCAGGTGCTCTGGACCGATGAGTCAAAATTTGAAATATTTTGTTGTAGCAGGAGGCAGCTTGCTTGCCAAAGGGCTGGAGAGCATGTGGAGCATGATGGAGGTTCCTTGCAAGTTTGGGGCTGCATTTCTGCAAATGGAGTAGGAGATTAGGTCAGGATCAATGGTGTCCTCAATGCTGAGAAATACAGGGAGATACTTATCCATACCATCAGCGAGGTATGTGATTGGCCCCAAATTTCTTCTGCAACAAAAAAACGGTGCCAAACATACAACCAAAATCATTACTGTAAGAACTATCTTCAGTGTAAAGAAAAACAAAAAGTTCTGGAAATGATGGTTTGGCCCCCACAGAGCCCTGGTCTCAACATCATCAAGTCTGTCTAGGATTACAAGAAGAGGCATAAGGATTTGAGGCAGCCTACATTTACAGAAGATTTGTGTCTGGGCCTGAACCTGAACATTTTGTTTGTTTTAACTTTCTTACTATGTATCCAATCGGCTATTTGTGCAATAGTAATTGCCTGATAATACTTTTTACAATTTTTAATTCACAGTGGTTGACTGATAGAATTGTGAAAAGCAGTTCTGATTTTGTCATATTGCATGCTGACCTTTACTCTACCAGGCCTGTTCCAAAGAGGAAAAAAAAAGCTGAAATAACTGAATTAGGTACACTGGGCCAGATTCACAGTGAGAGTACGTCGGCGTATCTACTGATACACCGGCGTACTTTCAAATTTGCCGCGTCGTATCTTTAGTTTGAATCCTCAAACCAAGATACGACGGCTTCTGGCTTCGATCCGACAGGCGTACGGCTTCATATGCCTTCGGATCGTAGGTGCAATACTTCAGCACCCGCTGGGTGGAGTTTGCGTCGTTTTCCGCGTCGGGTATGCTAATTAGCTTTTTCCGTCGATCCAGGAAGGTACGCGTGGCCGTTGCATTCTCTTACGTCGTCGCTAGTCGGCTTTTCCCGGCGTATAGTTAAGCTGCTATCTCGTGGCATATAGATAGACTTGCCATGTTAAAGTATGGCCGTCGTTCCCGCGTCGAATTTTGAATTTTTTTTGCGTAAGTCGTCCGTGAATAGGAAAGGACGTAACTCACGTCTACGTTCAAAAAATTTCATTTCGCGCAAAGCACGACGGGAAATTTCGAAACGGAGCATGCACATTTCAATCGGCGCGGGGACGCGCTTCATTTAAATGAATCACGCCTCCTACCCGCCCAATTTGAAATACGCACCGAGAAATACACTACGCCGCCGTAACTTACGGCGCAAAATCTTCCTGGATTCAAAATTCCGCCAGGTAAGATACGGCGGCGTAGCGTATCTCTGATACGCTGTGCCAGGGCAATTCTTTGTGAATCTGGCCCACTGTATTTAAAATATATTTCATTTTTTGGTTAATGGATTTTTAATAGGATTAAATATTGTTTTTTATAACTGCCAGAAGTTAAGCACTAATCCACCAAGTTCTATCCGTTAAAAACTCCATCAGTTTTGGTTCAGAGAAACCATAGGAGATTTAATTAGCAGAACACAACTACAATCTGGTCCTGCTGAGGCAATTGTTCCTAATAAAAATACTGCTTCTGCAGTATACTTATTGTGATATTCATTATTATTCAATTGGTTGTATTTCCTGTAGATCCCCAAAAATATTAGAAGCCAAACAAACTATTAAAATAATAGTTTTAGCATAACTCCCAACTGGCACAGATTGTGCAGGTCTTTCCCGCATTCCCGCATTCCCGCAAGAGAGGATATTTACCTGCATAGCGTTAGTGAAGAGGAGGTCCGAGGCCCCCCACCCCCCTCCCCACGCTCCTGAACTGCAGCACGGAAGGAGGAAAAGGCATGAACATGAGGAGGATGAGGTAAGAATTAAGGTCCCCCCCCCCCTCACCAACATGAATGTCCTTTGGTTTCAATTTGTTTTTATTCAATTTTTTAAAACACATATAATTTACATTGCATTATCAATAAGCATACAAAAAGATTCCACATTTTAAAATAGGTTCAACATTTCAACATTTCATACACATAAATATAACAACAATAAACAACTACACAAATCGCGGTACAAATAGCGGCGTTTTGTACCGCGATTTGCGGCGACAAAACACCGGTATTGTCCGCCTAGATGTGCCCCAGATTGACCCCCTCTATGGAGATGCTTCCCATCTCCTAGCCGAACGCCGAAAGCCACCTGAAAAAAAGGTCCGGGACCTTTTTTCAGGCGGCAGGCGTCCGGCGTTCAGCATGGAGATGTGAACCATCTCCATAGAGGGACATGTGTTTTCATCCCTCTGGCGGCAGCGGCGTAGCACTAAAGGTGTTAAAACGCCTAGATGTGAATGGGGGCTTAAAGCTAACCTAGCCACTACGGCTCAGGCTGCCAATACAACTACCCAGCTTTACACCAAGACAATAGCATAAGCTAATAATAATATTATTATAATAACATATAATAAATATAATATAAATATAGCTAGTCCCCCTTTGTTGATAAATAATTATTTTTTTTATTTTTTATTTTTTTTAAAAACAAAGGTGACACTACCACATAATAAACACTGCGACAAAATTATAAAAAAGGGGGGAGGGGGGGGGGAAAGAACACCACAGCTCCTAAGTCTTCTGAGGCGAATGAGCCTGAGTTAACGGAACCCTGGTTTAAATAGCCCAGAACCAGGTTGGTTCTGACCAGTTCTAACTGGGTTTTCCCGGGCTTTCTACCCCAGATCCTAAAGGTCATCTGTCGGGCAATGAGCCCGCCAAATTCCCCTGCAGTGAGAGGTCAACTGTAGGGCAAAAGAGCCCGCCAATTTCCCCTGAGGGAGCCTAAGGCTCCCCTGGGCAACCTGAAACAGTTAATCCGTCGCTTTCCCATGAGGAAAATGGGGGCTAGAAACTGCCTTCCCCCTTTTCCTGTCATTTCTAAACTTTTAGTGCCTGTGCCTTCCACATTCTATTATTATGAGGGGACAAGAGTGAGCTCTCGTACCCCATTGCCTGTATGCCTCTCTCAAAAGAGGGAGGAGAGGAAATAAACAAAAAAAAAACCTTTCCTCACCCAAGCTATATTATTTAAGTGCATCATGTGCTTCTCACCTTTAAATTCATGTGACTTTGCAAATTTTCCCTCCTTTCCCCCTTCCCTCCCTTCCCCCCTTTAAGCAAGGAAGAGAGAGGAAAAAAAATGAAAAAAAGAGAAAAAAAAAAGGAAAAGAGAGAGAGAGGGGGAGGGAGGGAACTCCCCCAACACTTCCTCCCAGGGGGGGGGGGGAAAGCCCCAACTCCTACCTCAGGCCAAACCGGCCAATGTTACCTAGATACTATCATGAATGTCCTTTGGAAAAAAAAATCGGCATCCCGCGGGATCAACCCCACACCCCCCAGCTCAACATCTTTATTGTCCGGTTAGAGACATCCCACACCAGCACCCGCCACCCCCGCTCAACAACATGAATGTCCTTTGGAAAAAAAATTCGGCATCCCGCAGCAGCAGCAACAACCTCCCGCTCAACAACTTTAATGTCTGGTAGTTGGGAGGTATGGTTTTAGGGCCTAATCTAATTCCTGCATTGTAAATGCGGCAGAAGACATGTCTGGAGAGTACTTTTTAAGCACTTTAAATCAATTTTGTTATTAATATAGATATTAGCTTTTGGCTGCAAGAAAACAGTAGATTTTCAATTGATTTATAGAAAAAATGGTTTTAATAAGACAAAGCTTTGATGTAAAACCTTTTCTGCTTATAGAATCTTTCATAATGATTCATCTTGAAATGCTTTGTACATTGTAGTTGGAAAGGCTGTAATTTCAGAAAGGTAGTGCTTTGATTTCTTGAATGAACACGCCAAGTGCCTGCTTGCTGGTTGCGCTTGCACTAAATGACCATAAATCAAGATTTTTTCTTTATAAACTAGCACTTTGGTCTCAATAGATTTATACTCTATGCAATACACGCTCAGCGCCATCAATGGAAAATTCAAATACCTTCAATAAACTACAATGAGTGCAAACAGATGTGACAATGGACATTTTATCAATAGTATCTCCAGCTACCAGGTGGCAAAGAGATGCCTCTAGAGGATATTATAAAATAATTTATGATCAGTGTCAGATGCCTTGATGTTATAGTTTATAATCATAGTGGTGGAAATTAAATGGAGCCGTGAAAAATAGTATTCCTTTAAAATGATTTCCAGGAAATTATTCAAACAACATGAAGCAAAGTTTTGCTTGCTGTAAATAAACGTGTATATGGAGCAAAACTGATTTTTTTAGTTATTGATATGGTAATGGTTAAGACTCATGACAGCTCTTATTTGCTGCAGATGTTTCCCAAAATCAGCAGGAATAATAAGGGAATCTCTCCAAAATTAGGGAATTTTGAACTTGAAAAATGGGGATGGTTTTCAAAGGGGCAGAATGTGACACATGGTATAAGGAGGGAATGTGGGGTGGGGGGATCTGCGCTAGGTGAAGAAACTGATGAAACAATTAAGGGTGGGTCCTAGGAGGGACGTCCTACAGCTGTACACTAATACTTGGATATAGGAAGTAAGGGAACGTGTGGGAGAGAACAGTGCAGCGCTGAACACAAACAAATGTGTGATACAAATGTGTGAAATAAATATGCAATGTAGCAAATTATGTGATAAACCTTAAAGCGGGAGTTCACCCAATTCGTTTTTTTTTTTCTTTTCCCCTTAGATTCCTGCTCGTTTTGTCTAGGGGAATCGGCTATTTGTTTTAAAATATGATCCGTACTTACCCGTTTTCGAGATGAATCTTCTCCGTCGCTTCCGGGTATGGGTCTTCGGGAGCGGGCGTTCCTTCTTGATTGACAGTCTTCCGAGAGGCTTCCGACGGTCGCATCCATCGCGTCACTCGTAGCCGAAAGAAGCTGAAAGTCGGTGCGGCTCTATACTGCGCCTGCGCACCGACGTTCGGCCTCTTTCGGAAAATCGTGACGCGATGGATGCGACCGTCGGAAGCCTCTCGGAAGACTGTCAATCAAGAAGGAACGCCCAGTCCCGCAGCCCATACCCGGAAGTGGCGGAGAAGATGCATCTCGTAAACGGGTAAGTACGGATCATATTTTAAAACAAATAGCCGATTCCCCTAGACAAATGAGCATGAAGCTAAGGGGAAAATGTGTTCTCTATGGGTGAACCTCCGCTTTAAGTAAATAAATAAACAAAAGTACAGTAGACCGGCAAAATCTTATGTCGCGATTGTCCACTAAATAAATAGGCACTGTGTCACAAGAAGTAAACTTATATGGGTATATAAGCTAAGTGATGTGATACCTGAATTAGAGAATATGATAATGCAGTGAACCAGTAAATCCTATCACAGTTGTCCACTGAATTAATGTGTACTGTGCCACATGAAAATATAAAAAACAAAACTAATAAAATTATTAATAATGATGATACACAGTGAATTGATAGCTGATGTAGTGCAAATCCACACGGTGTATAAATAAATAAAAGTCCACAGAAGGAAGTAGGGGTTATTAGCCCCCTCCAGTGAGGGTGATAAGGAAGTGAAAATCCAATAAAAGTCCACAGGTGGAAATAGAAGAAAGGCGATCCACGAAAGACACCACACCAGAGAAATTGGAGGCTTACCAGAATGTGACACATGTAACTAACCACAGCAAAAAGTGGGCAAGTGGGCATGGCCAGCAAAAAGTGGGCGTGGCTATGTGGATGTAGTTTGACTATATGCCTGCAACAGCTTTGATAAGAATCGAACCTGGCACTGGAGATTTTATAATAGGGAGAGAAGCATATACAAAAAGGCATTTTTTATTACGGTAATAAATGTATTTATGCATTTGGTTTGCTAGCACTCTCATTATTGAAACATCACAGTGTAGCACTACCCCTGAATGAGCTGCTGTTGTTACTGGGTTTCTGCTTGTTCTCTGGCCCTGGCCGGAGCCTCACTCTTACTGACACTACCAAACTACCTCAGCTGGGGCCTCCTAGCAGTCACACAAGGCGGCCACACACAGGTTGTTGTAAGATAAACAGTCTGCATTGGCAAACCAACGTAGAAAAGTAACACAGTATTCCCCCTTCGGAAATGTTCAACTACTGTATATCCAAGTGAAACACTTCCTTACTCCTCTGATTCCCACCGACACCTCCACCCCACAATTATCCCTCTTTGGGTGCGCCTGTAAATCAGATCCTTACAGGAGGGGACTTATATTAGATTTGTACAAACGATTATTTGAGCCAACAACTATATGTACCCCTTCCTGCATTGCAAAGTGGGGAGGGGGCCTTACTCTAGACCCCGTTGACTGGATCCACATCTGGGAAGTCACTAAGTCAGCCTCACAAAACATTGTAGCCTTAGAAACTGTAACGGAATGGCCCGTGATACCCAGAGACTTTTGAAGGATGCGGGGTACTCCTGTGTCAGCTTCACTAATGACTCTTGGGTCTAGGCTCATCCTATGTCCAATAGGGGCATAGGATGACTGAGAAATGATATCATGAATTACATGAGATGGGACAATAATGATAATTCATGTATTGCAGGATATCTTGAAATATTACAAGTGGTTTATTCTGACCCCAACAGGTCAATATGACAGTATTCATTCATGTGGGGACACATATACTGTTAAGGTGCTAATTAAGTCTACCTGGCTGTAATGATAAAAGCTTGCTGTGATTGCATTCTATTGTCTATTGTGCTAATTAAATCTGCCTCTCAAGAACCTTTCATTGTGTATGCAAATTACACTGTATTGTGTGAAAGTTCTATTGATGATAGATATGTGTTGGCAGTCTGAAAGGTGAGATGTCTGACCTTTCAGGTGTAGTGGATTAGCATGTCAATTATGTTTACTAAAGGAATGTGTTTTATGTAGCAGGTGGAAATAGCTTATCGCAGAGTCAGAAAGTCTGTCTAATATGTGGATTGAGGGGGACTCGTTAGCACCCCTTTGTGTGATGTTGTGGGTGGAGTGAGGCATTGTCCAGATGTGGTTTACAACTGTATATAACCAGCTGAGTTTACCATTAAAGTATTCATTCTGTTTGGAACCAGAGAACAGAGCTGTGTGTCTCGTTATTCTGGGGGAAATCCATATGGATCGTGTCTGCTGGATTGTGGAGTGTCGGATAAGCTGTCTTGGGTTGGTGGAATGGAATATCGTAAACGGCGTTAACCCCTGACCATTACAGAAACAAACTAAATACAGTCCTCACTTGCTGGTATGTGGTTCCCGCCAGGATCTCCAAACTTCTATCACTATACCCTCCCCATTGTTTCCGGGGCTGCAACTCATCAGGTACACATTTACATATTTGGTGGGAATGCCCGGTGGTACAAATCTTTTGGTTCGACATCTTCCGCAAACTATCTAAACTGTTTGATACTCAAATGACACCTGACTCCACCTGACAAAAAAAAGGTAACAGAGTAAAAATCAGTAGTTTGTCATCAACACATAAGAAAACAGGGTGATAACTGATACAATACAGTAACCCAGGTACTACTAGGAGTAAATTCAGTATGTACTGCAGTCCTAATCATATACAGTAGTCCTCCGCAAGAGAGATTAAGCTTCAAGTTAATGAGAAAGGTGAACAAAATATGCAACAGGCTAGTTCACTTGAAGACTATCAGGCCAAGGGTACTAGGCTTTTGGTTCAGAGTTCAACACACTTCTCTCAACCCAATTCTGCTTCCGGTAAGACACAAAATCTGGACAGTTCTGAATGTTAGCTTCTGCCAACTTAGGTGGGGCACTTTACTGTTGGCACGCATACAATGTTGTGTTTTGTGGGACAAAAAGTTCAGGGACAAGTTTCTGGCAGGTTATCCTATGACAATTGATGTGACATTTTAAGACTTCACTTATGTGCAACTTTGTGTTGGTCTATTACATAAAATCCCAATAAAATACATTTCCGTTTTTGGTTGTAACATGACAAAATTTGGAAAATTTCAAGGGGTATGAATACTTTTTCAAGGCACTGTAAATTTGTTTTTTTCCCTTTAAAATTAGTAATGGTTTAATAAGTTTCTATGCAGCCCATAACTTTGAAAATCTGCTGTTATACCAAGGAGTTGGTTTTACTTAGTAGCATTACATCACTACTGAGGTTGGGTATCATTTTCAGTGCAAAATGCAGTTTGATCCAAAAAAAATATAAGGTTGGGAAGAGGTCAGAAATAAGTAATGGAAGATTTCCGTAAATAGGAAGTTCTTGAATTTTTGACAAATTGAGGTCTTTCTATCACGAGCTACCCATACAACTATGTGCCAAAAGGCACCATTTAATGTTTTTTATTAACTAAATGGATATAAAATAAACATATTGTTTTTTTTAATTAACATTTGCAGTGGGTGTTTGATAGTCCTTCGTGATACAGATCTGATTCATTTTAATAAAAGTCACCTCCTCAGTCACAAATTCTCATGCTAACACTTGCAACAGGGCAGGGCATTATCGTGAGCACTTAATGGGCTACCTCAAGCCAGCGGTACATCCTCAACATCCATTAGTCCATTTTTTTATTTTGGAAATGTAAGGGGGTCTACAATTGGATGGTGCCAAATTGCACCAGTCCTCATCCTACTTCTTCTTGGATAGCACAGCTACCCCCACTTGATGGAACCTGTTGGAACCCACCTGGCCAGAGGCCCCCTCTCATCATCCTTAATATTTATGAATAAAGAAATGTCCATACATTAAATGCATTTTTCACACTTTACTCTAACTTAAGCTCCATAAACTTTCTGTGACAACTGATATCACATTTGACATACTATCAGAATTCTTTGGCGCAGAACGCTACACACAATTGTGTAGCTGTCATTTCTGCGCAGAATGTAAACACATTTCATTTAAGCCATCTTCTATTTAAACCATCTAGGTTTGGGAGCACCACTTATCACAGGACCCACAGCTGAGGTTCAGGGGGATCAGGGTGCTTTTTGTAGTACACGATGGGCCAGATTCTCATACATTCGCGCTGCTCCTGGGCAGCGTAATATATGAGATCTACGTTACACCGCCGCAGGTCTACAGGTTTACATCCTGATTCTCAGAACACTTACCTGTAAACTTGCGGTGGTGTAGCGTTAGATTGCTCGTCGCAAGCCCGCCCAATTCAAATGGGGCGGGCACCATTTAAATTAGGCGCGCTCCCGCGCCGAGCGTACTGCGCATGCTCCGTCGGGTAAATTACCCGACGTGCATTGCGCTAAATGACGTCGCCCCGACGTCATTTGCCTAGATGTATACGTAAATGGCGTCCAGCGCCATTCACGGACGTCTTACGCAAACGACGTAATTTTTATTGAATTCGACGCGGGAACGACGGCCATCGTTAACATTGGTTGCGCCTGCTAATTAGCAGGGGCAACCTTACGCGTCGGGTACGCTACGCAAACGACGTTAATTCGCTGCGTCGACCTCGCGTATGTTCGGGAATCGCCGTACTTACCTCATTTGCATAGACGACGGGGAAAAGCGACGATGCGACACCTAGCGGCGGGAAAAAAAATACTTTTAAAATCTGACAGCGTAACAGCCTTACGCTTGTCAGATCTAATGGGTACCTATGCGCAACTGATTCTGAGAATCAGTTGCATAGATACCCGGGGCCAGATGAGGTGTTACGACGGCGCTAATGGTGTTGCGCCGTCGTAACGCCTTTGAGAATCTGGCCCCTTGTGTCTAAAATGTTCAGTGAATGGTATAAAAAAAAAAAAAACAGAAGATACAAACAAATCACCTTTATTGGCTTTCACAATAATCGCCATCCTTCACATCACACTTTTGGCAATGTTGATAAACCTTCTGGAAACTGTCAGCAATGGCCTCTTTAGGAATTGATCACAGACTCGCTATCACAGTCCTGGATTGCCACCATGTCTGCAAAACATTGTCTTGACTTTTGCAGGCTTTTAGGGTCGCAAGGAAGACAGTGAATGACATTCCATCAATTTCTGCTTGGATTCTGTATTGAACTGGTAGCCCCAGGTCTCATCCCCTGTGACGATGGTTCGCAGAGAAGATGGATCCTGGTCACACATAACAATGAAATCCCCAGAGGTTTCCATTTGCTTTGCTTTCTGTCAACTTGTGCGGCACAAACCAGGAAGAAAGCTTCCGCTTACCCAAATCTTCTGCTTTTCTATGGCATTCCCGAATGTGGCTCATCCTCAGTCATTTCATTCCCATCACGAAGGCATTTAAACAAGTCGTAAACACATTTTTTGCTCATGGTTTCTGTCTTGTACACTTGCACCAACATTAAAAGCATCTCTGCCTTCATTTTACCCAATTTTTAGCAGAACTTTATGTGCTCTTGTTACTCCATTGCACTGTGACCCTACCTCTCACACGGACTATGTTCGACTGCCCGCAGATGGTCACGTGTACTCCACGCTAGGTGGCACTTCTTGATGTGTCTCTGGATAGCCATGTGCATGCGTGTACACCTGGCCTGTGTTGCTGTTGAGATATTGGACCATTCCTTGAACTTTTTAGACACATCTACCAGTCTTTACTCAGTTTCCCCACTATAGCTCTGTCCAGCTGGGTATGCTCCCAGATGACACATAATCTCTCAGGCTTTCACCACTACTCATAAATGCTGTTCTACCTCACCTGGGGCTTCAGCCCTGCAGACGGCCTCTTAGGTCAGTAGTGAAAAAGACTACATTTTTACATCTTTGGGTGTAAGGCTTCAATGCCTCTTCTGAGGGCAGACCCCTCCCACATTGGCATTTTTTTATTGGCACTGACTAACTTATAGTTACATAGTAGGTGAGGTTGCAAAAAGACACACTTTCATCAAGTCCAACCAGAGGCGTAGCATAGGGGGGGCAGGGGGGATCGTCGCACCGGGCGCAATATTGGGGGGGGCGCGAAATCCTGCACCGTTTGTGTCACTTATTAAGGTCCGTTCAATTTGATTCACTGTGTCACGGACCAACCGCTATGTTTTGCCAGCTGGCGCCCTGTGATTGGGGCAAATGTGGTCATGTGCTCCGGCGGGGCTGGCCAGTCCTTGAACGTGGGCGGCGCATGAGCGAAGGCCCGTCCGCACTTCTGTAAGCCGCCGCCGTTCATTCCTACACCCTTCCTCCCTGACCGGATCTGGAAATGTGGAGAGCCTTCATCTGGGCCCGGGAAGTGGAACTCGGCCAGCAGTGTCAGTGTGGCATACCCGCGATGGACAACAAAAAGTGAGTGAGCCTGTGAGTGAGGCAGAGCAACTGCCAGTCAGCAGCAGTTAGTTAGGGAGAGGAGAGTCACGCCATGTGTTAATGCACAGATAGTACAGACAGAGACCGACTGTTTCATGCCAAAAGCCCACTTCAGGCCCCCGCCCCTCAGGAATCGGATTATTGATTTACTGAGCTTCATGATGTTATCACTCAGGGCTTTCAGCATGTAAGGGGTTAAATGATGAATCCTGCTAGGTATTTGGCATGTCGAAAGGGATGCATTATATAACAGGATTCATCATTTAACCCCTTACATGCTGAAAGCCCTGAGGGATAACATCATGAAGCTCAGTAAATTATAAATCCGATTCCTGAGGGGGGGGGGGCTTGGAGGGGTCTTTTGGCATGTAATTGAGGTGTTACTCACGGACATGGAAGGTAAAAAATATTCTCATGGTGCAGTATGGTAACTCGAATAAATGCAATATATTAATTAATATTGCACTTAGAAGAGCGAAGTTGGTATATAAGCGAAACAGCAATCACATATGCGGTCATATAAGGCTGTGGCGTCTCCATTAACTTCTCTCTACTCCCTATCGTCAATCCGCTGTCTGGAAAGGAAAAACGTGATGATGTCCACACGTCATCACGTTTTTCCTTTCCAGACAGTGGATTGACGACAGGGAGTAGAGAGAACTTAATGGAGTCGCCGCAGCTCCTTACATGACCGCATATGTGATTGCTGTTTCGCTGATATACCAACATCGCTCTTGTAAGTGCAATAATTATTATATTAAATTTATTTGAGTTAAAGCGGATGTCCGCTGAAAAAAAAAAATATTAAAAGCCAGCAGCTACAAATACTGCAGCTGCTGATTTTTAATATCAGCACACTTACCTGTCCTGGAGTCCAGTGCCGTCCGCAGCAGAGGACGAGCGATCGCTCGTCACTCTGTTGCCCCCCCGCCATCCTCAGTGAGGGAACCAGGAAGTGAAGCACTCACTGCCCGGTTCCCAACGGCGCATGCACGAGTCGCGCTGCACCGTCTGACTGGCTCCCGCTGTGTTCTGGGAGCCGAGTGTTGCCAGAACACAACGGGGGGGGGACGGACGGGAACTGACGTTCTGCTCACAGACTGTGTGGCCGGAAGTGCGTGCAAATACCTGTCTTTAGACAGGTATCTGCACCCCCCTGCCCCTGAAAGGTGTCAAATGTGACACCAGAGGGGGGAGGGTTCCGATCAGCGGGAGTTCCACTTTAGGGTGGAGCTCCGCTTTAACATACTGCACCATGAGGATATTTTTTACCTTCCATGTCCGTAACACCTCAATTTCATTTTGCTGTTTCCGGATACCACTTGAGTGTTTTCACTCATTTGGATGCCAAGCATTGCATAGACTCTTATGAACTTCATTGTGATTGGGACTCTGCATTCATTTTCCTTCACTATTTTTTCACCCGCTGATTTTTTTACCACTCCTTTTTCCTTAATTTTAATTTTGCATAGACCTACATGAACTTTATGAGATTGAGATTCTGCAATAGTTTTCCTTTCTCGCTGTTTTTTTTACTTGTTGATATTTTTTTCATCATTTGTTTATGTTATTGGTATCTTGATCAGATATATCAATTTTATGTGATTAGATTCTGCAATATTTTTCCTCCTTCACAAATTGTTATGTCTTAATTTCATTCAATTGAAAATTACTTAGACTCATATGAATTTAAGGAATTGGAAACTTTGCATTAGTTTTAATTTTCCCCAAGTTTTCACATTACACCTATTGACATTCATTTATTTATTCATTTAGCGCTGAACCCCATTTTACATATTTCAGTGTAGGTGTAAGATCGATGGGTCAGTGTAGGTGTCGGGGGTCAGTGTATGTGTCAGTCTTTGTAATAGTGTTGGTGCCAGGTGGGCCAGTGTAATGTGAGTAGTGCAGGAAGTAGGAGTGAGGTGGGTCAGTGTAGGTGTCAGGTAGGTTAGTGTAATGGTGTCAGGTAGGTTAGTGTAATGGTGTCAGGTAGGTTAGTGTAATGGTGTCAGGTAGGTTAGTGTAATGGTGTCAGGTAGGTCAGTGTGCAGTGTGGTCAGTGTGTAGTGTAGTGTAGTGGTCAGTGTGCAGTGTAGTGGTGTGCAGGTTCGTGGTCATTGTGTAGTGGTATGCAGGTTAGCGGTCAGTGTGCAGTGTAGTGGTGTGCGGGTTAGTGGTCAGTGTGCAGTGTAGTGGTGTGCGGATTAGTGGTCAGTGTATAGTGTAGTGGTGTGCGGGTTAGTGGTCAGTGTGCAGTGTAGTAGTGTGCAGTGTAGTGGTGTACGGGTTAGTGGTCAGTGTAGTGGTGTGTAGGTTAGTGGTCAGTGTGTAGTCTAGTGGTCAGTGTGTAGTGTAGTGCTGTGTGGGTTAGTGGTCAGTGTGCAGTGTAGTGGTGTGCGGGTTAGTGGTCAGTGTGCAGTGTAGTGTTGTGCGGGTTAGTGGTTGGTGTGTAGTGTAGTGTAGTGGTCAGTGTGCAGTGTAGTGGTGTGCGGGTTAGTGGTCAGTGTGTAGTGTAGTGTAGTGGTCACTGTGTAGTGGAAAGTCCGTAGGTTAGGGGGGGGGGGGCGCAAATTTCTTGCCTTGCCCCGGGCGCTGACAACCCACGCTACGCCACTGAGTCCAACCTATGTGTGTGATTATATGTCAGTATTACATTGTATATCCCTATATGTTGTGGTCGTTCAGGTGCTTATCTAATAGTATATCCCTATATGTTGTGGTCATTCAGGTGCTTATCTAATAGTTTTCTGAAACTATTGATGCTCCCCGCAGAGATCACCACCTGTGGAAGGGAATTCCACATCCTTGCCGCTCTTACAGTAAAGAACCCTCTATGTAGTTTAAGATTAAACGTATTTTCTTCTAATTTGAATGAGTGGCCACGTGTCTTGTTAAACTCCCTTCCGTGAAAAAGTTTTATCCCTATTGTGGGGTTACCAGTACTGTATTTGTACATTTTAATCATATCCCCTCTCAAGCGTCTCTTCTCCAGAGAGAATAAGTTCAGTGCTTGCAACCTTTCCTCATAACTAATATCCTCCGGACCCTTTATTAGCTTTGTTGCCCTTCTTTGTACTCCATTTCCAGCACATCTTTCCTGAGGACTGGTGAAAATTAAATCACAAAGCAGTTGTATGCAGCCCAACCACCTCATCAATACCACTTAACGTGACAAAATAACAATACATTTGAAATATAAATAAATATTCAAATAAAATATATATTTTTTAAATAACACAAGCAATAATAAAAAAGATATTGTGGCTGGGAATCTGCCACTCTGGGGCAACCTAGGACAGGACATTTCTGTTATATTGGAGAGGTTGTAGGGCTAAGAGCTTGGACAAAGTGGTGCTCAGACCACAGGACCTGAGGTTGGTGAAGCTTTTTTTTTTGTAGCTCATGGCAGCTGATGTCTGCTGTCCACTGCAACATCCCCTGCTCCCTCTTTTAGTCACTGATCTCCCACTTCTGCCTTTTCTTTAGGAATGTTCTGTTTTCCTCTCTTTACCAAATGCAGACTTAGCAGCCAGTAGCACTCACGGATAAGTCTCTCTCACAGACTTAGCAGCCAGTAGCACTCACGGATAAGTCTCTCTCACAGACTTAGCAGCCAGGAGCTAGTTACCTTGATTAGATTTGTAGAACAGCTTTGCAGTACCAGAACCTTTAAGCCATCCGGCAGTACTGTGAGGGTAGTTTAGCTTAGGTGCGTCCTCCAAATGAGTCACCAGGCCCTCCTGAGAGACCAGCCTTCATCCTGGCTCTCTCCAGCAAAGGGTCCTCCCCTGGATCTCCTCAGCTTGGCTTGGCTTCTTCCACACAGGCAAGACAGCCTAGGACCACCTCAGGATTAGTAGGCCCCAGACAGGCTTCTGGGCCTACTTGCAGAGATTGCAGTAACATGGACTCAGGCTTTGAAGACCACGAGGTAAGGACTGACTAGAGCACATGGCGTCTGTCCCATAAATACCCTCTCCCAGAATGCACATCATCTTCATACGGCCCACTGGGGCTCAGCTCGCAGAAAGCATCAGCTGCTGGCCATTTGAAGGATGGTGCTGCTACATGGCTGCTGTCCTCTAACTGAAGCATGGCATCCTCTATTAATCATCTTCTCCCTGCCAGTCCTCCTGAAAACAAAAAGGGAGATATGCACGACTCAACATGCAACAAGACAGAAATGGAGCGTTCAAACAATTCCATCTTCTTCAGTTGTAGATAGTTTGAAGGGGGCTGGCGGGATATAGATACAGAGGAGGGTCCCATGTGGGTAGATAATAGATAGATACAGTAGATAATTATAGCAAGAGATTGATAGAGAAAGGAAATTGCACGTAGCTACAATGGCCCAGATTCAGCATAGCTTGCGCTATATTTGCGGGGGAGCAGGGCAACGATTTTGCCCTGCGCCCCTGCAAATATTTTGCGCTGCCCTCGATTCACGGAGCAGTAGCTCCGTGAACTGCGAGGGCGCGCCGGCAAATTTGCCCGGCGTAAGCGCGCGCAAGTTAAATGATCCCGCCGGGGGCGGGAATCATTTAAATTAGGCGCGCTCCCGCGCCGAGCGTACAGCGCATGCTCCGTCGGGAAACTTTCCCGACGTGCATTGCGGCAAATGACTTCGCAAGGACGTCATTTGCTTCAAAGTGAACTTGAATGGCGTCCAGCGCCATTCACGAATCACTTACGCAAACGCCGTGAAATTCAAATTTCACGGCGCGGGAAGGCCGGCTATACTTTAGCATTGGCTGCCCCTACTATTAGCGCAAGCTTACTATTAGCGCAAGCTTGTGAATCAGTGGTAGTATGCAATTTGCATACTACACGCTGATCACAATGGGAGCGCCCCCTAGCGGCAAGCACAAGAATGCAGCCTAAAATCTGCGAGGCATAAGTGCCTTATGCCGCGCAGATTTTAGGCTGCAGTCGGTGTAACGAGGTTCCTGAATCAGGAGCACTCGTTACACCGGAGCAAGTAAGCAATTGCGCCTTGTAACTTATGGTTACACGGGCGCAATTGCTTCTTGAATCTGGGCCAGTATAATCTTCCCTGCAGCCTTTGCTTGAGACTGCTCCTGTAGCAAGAAAGAAATGGAGTGCACAGACAATTCCACTGGAGCCAGTCATCGCTAAATTTCAGAGGTTCTGGCCCGAATAATAGATGAAAAGGGATAAGGCATGCCATTTTTTCAAACTACTTAAAAAATATATATTTTTGAACTTTTATCAATCAAATGAAAGCATTTTGAGATGCTGTTGCTTTCTTTACTTTCGTGTTTTTTCACCTGGCAGTGTCCGGTAACCCAACCCCTTTGTTTTACTTACCTGAGACCCGAATTTCTGTGGGTGCATCCCCGCCGTCTTTCTCTCCACGGAGTCCCGACTTTGATTGGATAGATTGATAGCAGCGCAGCCATTGGCTTCTGCTGCTATCAATCAAATCCAATGATGCGGGCACCAGGGCCAAGTCATACACTCGGCTTCTACGGACGCCGAGTGTATGACTCAGGAGCGCGCCCGCAAGGTAACCCCCTCGGGAGAGCGCTTCTCCTAGGGGGTTATCTAATGTGGGGGTGGCTGTGAGAGCCGCCGAGGGCCCCCAGAAGAGGAGGATCGGAGCCACTCTGGGCAGAACGAGATGCACAGTGGAGGTAAGTATGATATGTTTGTTATTTAAAAAAAAAAAAAAAAGCTTTAGTATCACTTTTATTACTCACCCAAGAATATGCTGCCAAAGTATGCTGTGACTGAGAATGTCCTATAAACCTACCCTCGAAGCAGCATGAACAGGACCCTTTCCCCACTGCAACTTTTTTAGTTTGTGGCATCAGTAGGTAATGGAGAAAGTAGTTGTACAACAGCTGCAACTGCATTTAGACACCCATAAATTACTCGACCCGTTTCAATCAGGCTTCCGTCCGGGTCACGGAACAGAAACGGCGCTGCTCAAAATATTTGATGACGCTCTAGAGGCCGCAGGCGAAGTAGAATCTTGTCTCCTGATACTGCTGGACCTAAGTGCGGCTTTTGACACTGTAGACCACGGACTGAAGTAGCCGGAGTAGCTGAAGGTGTTTTACCCTGGTTCTCCTCCTTCTTGGAAAACCGATCACAAATAGTGAAACTGGGGTATTTCACTTCTGAAAAATGTACGGTGTCATGCGGAGTCCCTCAGGGATCTCCCTTATCGCCCGTATTGTTTAATATCTATCTTCGCCCTCTCTTTGAAATCATCAGTAACCAGAAGTTACTTTACCACTCCTATGCCTCACTCTAATAGATAACTGGATGACAAACAGTTATCTTAAACTCAATGGGTCGAAAACAGAACTTCTCCTGTTTCACGCTAACCGGAAAAATCACCCCGCGTCAACATGGACTCCCCCGCCCATTCTGGGCAAAACTATCACCCCTAGCACCAAAGTCAAAAGTCTTTGAGTCATTTTCGATACCTACATGACAATGGATGCACAAATAGGGTCAGTAGTCAGCGGATCCCACCATCTGCTCACGCCCTTTATCCCGAAAGAGGACATTGCAGTCGTGGTGGGAACAATCATCAATTTCAGACTCGACTACGCAAATGCCCTCTATCTAGGACTCCCCAAATACCAAATCACTCGTCTGCATGTCGTTCAAAATACGGCCGCTCGACTAGTGACTGGAAAAAAACAATGGCAATCAATCTCACCTTCACTGAGATCCCTTCATTGGTTGCCAGTAAAATACAGAATTACTTTCAAGGCACTCTGCCTAATGCATAAGTGTATTAAAGGAAACGCCCCCCAATATCTATGCGAAAAAATAAAAGCCCATAACCCCAATCGCATTCTGTAATCCACCAATCAAAACCTCCTCCAGATACCCAAAGCCAGATACAAGTCCAAAGGAGATCGAAGATTTGCAGTCCAGGGACCTCGCCTGTGGAATGCACTACCAACCACCATCCGACTGGAGTCGGACCACTTGGCCTTCAGGAGAAAGATTAAAACCCATCTCTTCTGAGGTCAAGGGGTTCCTTACCCATGAAATGGATACAGCGCCCAGAGGCGATTCAGTTTGCATGTGTTGCGCTTTACAAGTCTCTCACTCACTCACTCACTCACTCAGTAAAGATCCTTTCCTTATGGCATTGCCCAGTTTCCTATGCCTTTTTTCACAATTGCTTGCTCATTAGCCTCAAAAATGGCCAAAATGTAGTATTAAGATAGAACTCCATAGAGTTTAATAGGATTTGCTGCTAGTTCCATTGGGTTTCATGAATTTCAAATATTTAGATTTGCCCCACCCCTACTATGCACCCCAGACTAAAAAACACAAGGCAGAATAAGGACACTGGGTACGAACCAATAACAGAAAAACGGTAAAGTAAGCTAGCAGGTTATGTGAATATATCATTATTTAGTAAAAGTTTATTTTTGCTTGAATTGACTGCAGGCATGTTAATGCAATCTTCTGTAGTCCGGTTTCTTTTTTGTGATCTAAATAGATTTACTGACAAGTTTTATAAACACAGACTCCTTTCATTGCATTTTCCTTATTAATGTGATTCTGTGATTGGTGATTTATCCTTCCTTCACCGCTTTCCGCCTTAGGATGTAGAAGGTATTTTATTTGGCAAGATTTGCTTCCCTCTGTGTGCATGGCCAGTGGAGCCTAACACCTGGCTTTGCTTCCTGCCATGCAGATGGGTATATTATTATGTAAGCAATAGTTACATCCTCTTGCACTCAACTTTCTTCTTTATCTATTCTATATCTTAGATAATACACACAGCCAAAAGTTGGATGAAACTGAGACAATGAGATTTTAAAGAATAATAGTATGAGAAAATTCACAGAGGAATATCATGGATTGTATTTTTTTTCTCCAATTATTTTTTAGAAAAGTTATGTTTTTTCAAAAATATGGCGATATGAAAGCCACAATAGCTTATAGCTAATAGCTTATAGCAAAGTGGCTTAGTACAAAGGGAATAGAAATCATGGGCCAGATTCACAAAAGGGATACGACGGCGTATCTGCTGATACGCCGTCGTATCCCTGTTTCTATCTATGCGACTGATTCATAGAACTTTTCCCGTCGTTCCGTCGTTACGTCGCCGCAAGTGTTAGTTTGCCGTCGCAAAGATAGGGCACCTTTTACAAAGTGTAAAATTAGTACACCATGTAAAAGTATACCCGTCTTTCCCGCGTCGCTTTTGAATTTTTTTTAAAAAATTCCCGGCGCAAGTCTTTTTTTCACGTCGCGATTCACAAAACGTTGGCGCGTCGTAATTTCGCGCAAAGCACGTCGGGAAATTTGCGTCGGAAGCATGCGCAGTACATCCGGCGCGGGAGCGCGCCTAATTTAAATGGTACCCGCCCCATTTGAATTGGCCCGCCTTGCGCCGGACGGATTTAGGATACAACGCCACAAATTTCCAGGTAAGTGCTTTGTGGATCGGGCACTTAGCCAGAAAATTTGCGGCAGTGTAACCTAAATCGGTTAAGTTACGCTGCGCGCGGGCCACGTGAATCTGGCCCCATGTTGCAAAGATTCTTCAAGAACTCTGTCGCACCTTTTACACTCACATGCTGCAATAGAAACCCAAATATCAGACTTTTGGTGCAACCACTCCAATATATAATGAAATGCGGGATGCCTTTATGGCTGTTCTGTCCTCACTACATGTTTGCCTCTGGCGTGTATGTAGCTCAACATACAGCTTAAACCTTGCATCCTAAATAACCAGACTGTCTGTAACTTTGTATCTTTATTATGATGAACAGGTGGTGGCCATATAAGATGCGTATGAATAATGGTGAAACTAGAGATAAACAAATAAATGAACATATAAGAATTATATGAACACAAACAAATGTCTACTGGGCATATAGATAAACAGTCTTTATCATACCAGCGATGCTGCCTTAGGAGGATCAGGACCTAGGAAACATGTGGACCAGGTTTAGCTGACTCCATGCGGACTGTCCAGTGGAAAAGATGAAAGAGTTGTGGAAGTAAAGACAGTTTTCAGTAACACGACATGAAATGTAAATTACCATAGAACACTGCCCATCAACAGTCCTTTGTTAAGAGTGACATCTAGTGGACAATATTTGAATTACAAGTCCAGAAGATATTACTGTATTTCCTTGTAGGCCAAAGACATGACAATGGTTTTTCTACGCGGAGTGTTTATTTCAGAAATAGCAAACATTAAAAGGGCCACCAACTCCCACAAAAAAACAGGCTGCATAGCTGGTAAGTCATTTAGAGGCTGAATTTATTGCTGACCCATCAAACTCAACTACAGAGGCTTGGACCTCTTCACTGGAGGCTTTAGATTGTAATAACAAATCTACAGCGGATAGGAAAAGTTTTTTTTTATCAAATTGGCCCTTTATGAAGAGGGAGAGCAGACTGGTCACCTACTAGCTAGGATTGTTCAATCACATTGAGCACCTCCATCCATTGGTGCATTGCGCACACAGAATGACACTGTGGCATATTCCCCAGATACAATTATGACTGAACTAGTAGAGTTCTATTTTGATATGTACCAGTATAAACAACAGTACTCTGCATATTCCATACAAAACTTTTTGGACGGGATAGAATTACCCTGTTTGTCAGAGGCTCATAAGCACTTCCTGGATACTCCGATAACCATGAAAGGACCACATCATGCGGGCAGTCTATTTTCAAATTCTAAGGCACTGGAGGATGATGGCCTTCCCACTTAGGTGTATAAGCAGTATGGGTGTCAGGAACCATGAATCAGATGGAGACAGAAAATGCAGTAAAAATCACACCTTTTAATATAATGGTAAAAATTATACAAATCAGTAAATGTAGTCAAAACATAGCCAGGGTACAGTAGCCTTAGCAGATTGTCAGAACAAGCCAGTAAATCAGGAAGCCAGATATCAGCATAGTCGGAGGCAGCAGACAGGATCATGAACCAGAAAGGATGTCAGCCAGGCAAGTCTTCAACAGGAATACATCAGAGAGTCTCCAGACATGTTTGACCAAGGTGAAGGCACAGAAGAAATTTACCAGGCAGTTTAAATAGCAAGAAGGGACTGGCTGTAGGCTGGACTGACGAGCAGGAAATGATCCCCAGGTGAACCACTGTGGAATGATGAGTACTGGCAATTAGTTGACAGCTGAGCAACCTGAGAACTGAGAAGGGAGGGCTGATAGCCCAGCCCTGACAATGGGGAGGTCACACTCCCTCACTTACTTAAAGTGTTTATAGCGGCCAACAGGCAACAATCCCTTCCTAGATCCATGAATCAAGCTAATATTATTTTAGACCCAGGTTCATATAGGCCCATCTCCCTCTTACAAACCAATATCAAACTTAGCCATAGCTATTGGACCCTTAGTGGTTTTGATACACTTCAATAGGTCTAATTGTGGCTTCCAATATGGAGAAAGGCAAGATAAGATCATACTGTACTCAGATGACACTATACTCCTACTGGGAGACACCAATACATCACTGCGAGCATCTATGACAATTATAACTAACTTTAGGAATTTTTCCATCATGCCCTTAGACACTGATTGTGAATCCTTGAGCTCAGTTCTTCATAATATCCCGGTTTCAAAGTTTCAAGTTCAAATATCTAGGTATATACATTTAAGTGGAGGGATTGTTCCCTGTCTGGCCCCAGTTGCTTATTATAAAGAGAGTTTAGGTATTGTAAAGTGTACCCTTCATTTGCATCACTCTCTCTCTCACTCTTATCTATCTACAGTATTTATACAGTAAGCAAGGAATATACTGTATATGCATAATGCCCTGTACATACGTTCGGAATTTTCCGTCGGAATTCCATTCAAGCTGTTTTGCATACTCAGACCAAATTCCGGTCGTCCAAAACGCGGGGTGGCGTAAAAACACTACGTCAAGCCGAGAAAAATGAAGTTCAATGCTTCTGAGCATGCGTCGATTTGATTCTGAGCATCCATGGTTATTTCTCCATCGGAGTTCCACACAGACGATCGGATTTTCCATCGAAAAAAAAAAAACTGTTCTATTTCTAAACTAGAGGCCCCGCCTGGTGAGAAGTCATTTTCACCCCCTCACCTCGCTTCTCAACTCGCTGGCTGCATGTGAGAAGAGGTAAGAAGTCAGCACCCCCTGCTTCTCAATTTAATGTAAGATGTCATTTCCGACGGCAGAACACCCCCTGCCCCCGCTTCTCAACTTTCTTTAATGTGACATGTCACTGTCGTCAGCGCCCCCCGCTTCTCATTTTTAATGTGCCATGTCATTTTGCTTAGGGCCCCAGGGAGGTCAGGATCGGCACTGCTCATCACTGAATGTAGTCTAAGCTGTAAATATCAATCATTTTGCCAAATAAACTAGATAACCAAGAGAACTTCATTAAGAACTTTTCTCAAGCAAATATACATGTGAAAAAAATATATGAGAGAATAAGTTAATAAACATGCATTATGAAATGTGCAGAGGGAGAAAGATTTGGAGCAAAAATTGATATAGAAGTCAAAGCCAAATGACTCATAATACATATTTAAATAATTACAGGTCACTATGTCGCCACAAAGGGCTGTGAACCATAATTGTATCCTGAAACAGTTGCACAATAACATTTACATAGCATGGATAGCAACATTTTGATATTTGCCAAGCTCTGCACAGGAGACCTGCCACTTTTGGGAAAACCAAAGAACATTTGTTTCATTGGATATGCATCCAGCCCAGCCAAAAAATAACTGACAGAAAAGAAAAACATACGGGGGCGAAGTTTTTAATATTGTCATTTGCACTTAATATGTTTCTTTGTTATTTGTTACTAGCACAGTGTACTGACAAGAAGAAATAGATGATATGTACTATGGGCACTAAGTCAGTCTAGGAACTACAGATGCCCATTGTAATCCACTAAACCTATTGTTTCCCAATACAATCATATTATTTTAGGAAAATGGAAAAGCGTTCTGCAAAAAGGACCATTTTAAGGCATCTGTGTGCTTTATCACATATCACCTGTGGCTGTCAGAGTAATGTCAGAACAGAAATATTTCACTTATCTTTAAAGTGTATGTTACCCCAACATTTCATATTTCTGATGTGTGTCTGTGTTACCATGTACTTGTATTAAAGCCTAAGTGCAGCCACAATCACTAACAGAAAAATCAGCATAAGGGACATAACTTACAGTCAGTAGGATGTGTCCCTTTTTGGAAGTGCAACAACATGTACTATTCACTCCAAACTATAGATGGCACTGTAGTAATATGCTAGCATGTGTGTGTTCATATACCATATGCTTGTATATTCTGCACATGAAGGATGTTTTTTCTCTCTCTGCTCCAGACATCCCAAGTCTTCCGAGGTGTGGGAGTCTCCCGCATTTGGTAGTGCAGTGCTGATCCTGGGGGGCAGTGGTGTCATCCATGTCGGCCTCACCTGGAGTATGCTGTCCAGTTCTGGGCACCAGTCCTCAGGAAGGATGTACTGGAAGTGGAGCAAGAACAAAGAAGGGCAACAAAGCTAATAAAGGGTCTGGAGGATATTAGTTATGAAGAAACGTTGCGAGCACTGTCTGAACTTATTCTCTCTGGAGAAGAGACGCTTGATAGGGGATATGATTTAAATTTACAAATAGCATACTGGTGACCCCACAATAGGGATAAAACTTTTTTGTGGAAGGGAGTTTTATAAGACACGTGGCCGTTTACTAAAATTAGAAGAAAAGATGTTTAACCACTTGCCGCCCGCCAATGACATATTGGCGTCGGCAAAGTGGTTGTAGAATCCTGACTGGACGTCATATGACGTCCTCAGGATTCTGAGCCGCTGCGCGCCCCCGGGGGCGCGCATCGCGGCGATCGTTGTTGCAGGGTGTCAGTCTGACACCCCGCAACACCAATCTCGGTAAAGAGTCTCTCACGGAGACTCTTTACCATGTGATCAGCCGTGTCCAACCACGGCTGATCACGATGTAAACAGGAAGAGCCGTTGATGGCTCTTCCTCACTCGCGTCTGACAGACGCGAGTAGAGGAGAGACGATCGGCGGCTCTCCTGACAGGGGGGGTTCACGCTGATTGTTTATCAGCGCAGCCCCCCCTCTGAGCGCCACACTGGACCACCAGGGAAGCCCACCCTGGACCAGGGAAGGGCAAAAAAAAAGTCTGGGGAAAAAAAAAAAAAACATAAAAAAAAAAAAAGATGCCAATCAGTGCCCACAAATGGGCACTGACTGGCAACATGGGTAAATCAGTGCCGCCCCACAGTGTCCATCAGTGCCACCCCACAGTGTCCATCAGTGCCACCCCACAGTGTCCATCAGTGCCACCCCACAGTGCCCATCCATGCCCAGTGCCCACTTATCAGTGCCCATCTGTGCCACCCATAAGTATCCATCAGTGCCACCCATAAGTGCCGCCCATGAGTGCCCATCTGTGCCGCCCATGAGTGCCCATCTGTGCCGCCCATGAGTGCCCATCTGTGCCGCCCATGAGTGCCCATCAGTGCCGCCTATGTGTGCCCATCAGTGCCACCTATGTGTGCCCATCAGTGGCGCATACCAGCGCCGCCAATCAGTGCCACCTCATCTGTGCCCGTCAGTAATACCTCATCGATGTCCATCAGTGCCATCTCATCGGTGCCCATCAGTGCCGCCATATCAGTGCCCGTAATTGAAAGAGAAAACTTACTTATTTACAAAAAAATTAACAGAAAAAACTAAAAACATATTTTTTTTTCGAAATTTTCAGGCTTTTTTTAGTTGTTGCGCAAAAAAAAAAATCGCAGAGGTAATCAAATACCACCAAAAGAAAGCTATATTTGTGGGGAAACAAGGACGCCAATTTTGTTTGGGTACAGTGTAGCATGACCGCGCAATTGGCATTCAAATTGCGACAGTGCTGAAAGCTGAAAATTGGCTTGGGCGGGAAGGTGCGTAAGTGCCCTGTATGGAAGTGGTTAGGCTTGAACTACGTAGAGGGTTCTTTACTGGTTGTTTCAGCGAGGGGGCTTCGATAGTTTCAAAAAAACTATTAGATAAGCACCTGAACCACTACAACATACAGGGATATACAATGTAATACCAACATATAATCACAAACATAGGTTGGACTTGAGTCTTTTTTCAACCTCACCTACTATGTAACTATGTACAGTATGTGCCCCCCTTTGTTCTCCTCTGGTCCGCTGTCCTCCTCCTCTGCCCCCACCCCTATTTATGTATTTCAGAAATTCAATTCAAAAAGTGTTACTCATATATTATATAGACTCATTACACACTGAGTGATATATTTTAAGCATTTCTTTCTTTTAATTGTGATGATTATGGCTTACAGCTAGTGAAAACCCCAAATTCTGTATCTCAGAAAATTTGAATATTACATAAGACCCATAAAAAAAAAAGGATTTTTAATACAGAAATGTTGGCTTACTGAAAAGTATGTCCATGTAATGTATAGTATGCACTCAATAATTGGTCGTGTTTTCTTCTGCATGAATTACTGCATCAATGCATCGTGGCATGGAGGCGATCAGCATGTGGCACTGCTGAGGTGTTATGGAAGCTCAGGTTGCTTTGATGGTGGTGTGATCAGCTTGTCTGCATTGTTGGGTCTGGTGTCTCTCATCTTCCTCTTGACAATACCACACAGATTCTCTATGGGGTTTAGGTCAGACGAGTTTGCTGGCCAATCAAGCACAGTGATACCATGATCATTAAACCAGTTTTTGGTACAATTGACAGCGTGGGCAGGTGCCAAGTCCTGCTGGAAAATGAAATCAGCATCTCCATAAAGCTGGCCAGCAGAGGGAAGCATGAAGGGCTCTAGAATTTCCTGGAAGAGGGGTGCACTGACTTTGGACTTGACAAAACACAGTGGACCAACACCAGCGGATGACATGGCTCCCCAAATCATCACTGACTGTGGAAAAATCACACTGGACCTCATGCAACTTGGATTCTGTGCCTCTCTGCTCTTCCTCCTCTAAATTAAATGGAAAATGTACTTTCATTCAAAAAGAGGACTTTTGACCACTGAGCAATAGTCCAATAGTCCAGTCCTAGACCAAATTACTGTCCATAGTACATATCGTATATTTCTTCTTGTATTAATACAGTATACTAGTAAAAAATAACAAAGAAGCATATTAAGTGCAAATGAAAATATTAAAAGCCCTCATATGTATAGCACTACTCCTCTAAGAGTTGTTGTATTATGTGTAGCGCCCCCCTGGGTATACTGGGAGCACAGAGGTACTTCCAGGGACAGGGAGCGAGCTTACATTCATTCCAGGGCTGAGTCCATGGCTATAATGGGAAATTAGAACAAATGTGGGCGCCAGTCACTTTAGTATTTTTAGGAAAAAAGCGGCGCCTTCTAAGCGTAGCAGGTGAGAATTTATTCAAGTAAAAACATATAGAGGTAATGTACTCACAAACGGAGCTACATAACAGGCTTCATTAGGTATGTGTTCGTCCGCTCATCCCAGGGTGGTTACTGTGGTCACTCGGTGTCCAAAATGACTGGATCAGCTCGTTTCCTTGCCTCTGATGGCAGCGACGCTGGGAGCCGAACGCTCTCGGAACACTGGAGAAGGGGAGCTTGTCACTTCCGGGTCATAGGTGTGCAGGAGCATCCTCCCCCACACCTATGACCCGGAAGTGACGTAATTCCAACAGTACACTCGGGAAACAAGCTCCCCTGTGCAGTGTAAATAATACTTTGCTAGTTGTGATATTATTCAGGAATGGCAATATGGAAAGGTTGTACACATGAAGAACATTTTCAAGGCTGTCAGGTAGAGTAACATATGAGGCATCTGCAGCATCTTCAAAGCAGAACTGTGAATTTGGTGGTACAACATGTTATACTTTGCTGGCAATGCGAAGACCTGTCAGAATGTTCCATTAATATGAGTTATGCAATTTTTGACCACAGAATGTGTATATCCATATAAATTTCTACACATGTGCCACACTTTGCAACCATCTATTTTTATTGGTGACATGAGCCTACTAAAGACTTCCTGACCAGCTGTGTTTTGCTTGGTTAGCATTTTTGCATACAGTCTTTAATATGGGCGGCATATTGCAGTGTGCTCGTGTTATAGCAGAAGTATTATCCCTTTTGGAAAGAGAAGTAGAAGATGCATTCAACAGAATAAGGAAAGACTGAAGATTGTTATTTGTAGAGGTATACAATCAGTAGTAACAATAAAGTGGATGTGTTTCACATCCAATCCAGCCAACACAATTCTGAAAAAGTCATACACGTGATCTTAGTATATTGTAGCTGATCAAGTAATATCTGAATACATATGACTACCATGTTGTTCTTTGGAAAAACTGTTTTTGGTATTGTGTTTTTCTATGGAAACGCTCAGAAATAAATATATGCCTAGTTTATTTACTTAGAAGAATGGTTTGTTTCATCCAGATGTTCAGACACAACTGTTTACTGCCTGCAAGGCCCCTGCCATATTATAGGTTCCTGAAAGCTGTATATCAACATCTAAAATACATTAAACATATGAATAGGGATGGTCCGAACACCCCACGGATCGGTTCGCACTAGAACACGCGGACAGGCAAATGTTCTAGCGAACATACGAACCCTATTAAAGTCTATGGGACACAAACATGAAAA
The DNA here is from genome assembly GCF_905171775.1 of Rana temporaria. Taxonomy (NCBI): domain Eukaryota; kingdom Metazoa; phylum Chordata; class Amphibia; order Anura; family Ranidae; genus Rana; species Rana temporaria. The sequence goes on along the minus strand of NC_053492.1, from coordinate 385,487,506 downwards.
AAGTGCTAATTTTAAAGGCTTTTATGCAAGTTATTGCCATAAAAAATGCATGGGGACCCGGGTACTGCCCCAGGGGACATGCATTAAAGCAAAAAAGTTTATACAATTTTTTTTTTTTCAGGAGAAGTGATTTTAATAATGTTTTACCGCTTGCCGACTGCCCGCTGTTGTTTGACAGACGGCAGCAGAATGGCTCCCGTGCGCGAATCGCCGTAGCTGTACGGCAGGCACTTTAAGGGGTCGCGATATCCGCCGGGCACCCACGATCACTCCCGACAGAGCCAGAACATGGATCTGTGTGAGTAAACACATATACACATATTGGCAGGGGAGAGGAGACAGATTGTGTGTTCCTAGTATATAGGAACACCGACTGGTCTCCTCCTCCAGGCAGTCCCATACCCCCTACAGTTAGAACACACTGAGGGAACACATTTAACCCCTTGATTTCCCCCTAGTGTTAACCCCTTCCCTTCCAGTGCCATTTTTACAGTAGTCAGTGGCTATTTTTAGCTCTGATCGCTGTATAAATGTCAGTGGTCCCAAAAAAGTGTCAAAAGTGTCTGATTTGTCCGCCGCAATGTCCCAGTTCTGATAAAAATTTCAGATCACCGCCATTACTAGTAAAAAAAAATTATAATAATAAAATGCCATAAATCTATCCCCTATTTTGTAGACGCTATAACTTTTGCACAAACCCATCAATATACGCTTATTGCTGATGGTGACAAGAGCCTCTTCCTGTCAACCCTGGCCATTGGTTTTCGTGGGTCTGCGGGCAGGGGCCTTTTTCAAAATCTGGAAGCCCCCTCCAGGTCCCACCCCCCCTCATGTTAATGGGTATTGGGTACATTGTACCCTTACCCATTCACCCAAAAAAGTGTCAACAAGAAAAAACCACAACAGACAATTTTTGACAATCCTTTATTAAAAAATAAAAAGTGTCCCGCAATGTCAATCCATCTTCAATTACGCTGCCTAACCGGGACACAATAGCTACGGGGACCTGCAAAGGGTTAACCGTGCTGTGTCCTAAGCTTAATTAAGTGATAATCCCTCACCATCCGTGTGAATAGATACCAGGGACCAAATGTGCACCTGTATAACTAATGTAGCGCCCCCCCCCTTAAAATTAGTGGGGCGTTACGCTAAAGTTAGTAGGGAATGGGAGATTTCAGTTGCTCCCATTCACTAATTGTTAGTTTGTGCTGTTCCCAGTTCAGAACTGCCTCTTGGGTCAGTCTGTGTGTCCAGGGGTGCACTGCCACCCCTGGGCGACAGTTGGCGTTATAGGGGTTCTAACAGAACCATCCTTCCCCAGCAGCCAATCAGAGGAGTTTACCTCTTTGGGCATGCTGGCAGGGGGTATATCTGGGGCACCGGCCATTTTGCTGAAGTCTGCGGGGCCCAAGTTCCAGGTGCGGCATCCACCTTCAGGGTGCGCGCATCCACAGACCCCATCCTCATGGCCTGCCCAGTTGAGGCTGTGCACCTTGCACAGCCTTCTTTTGATGAAGGAAGGGACCCCAGCGGCTTGCTGGGTTCCAGATCCTAAGCTGGAGGCTGAAAAGTGGGGAATTGGCTCGTGAGAACCTGAGTGCAGAGGGATCACCACGCTACATGACAGGTACCTTATATTTGCTGTCAGTAGGTGATCCTACAGAGTAAGACTTACTGGGAGGATTCGCTATCCCTATACTCCGATTATACTAAGAACATTTACTACGCCTGTGGCAGAGGCATTGTTTCCTCCCAGTGATCTGATTATCGCAAGTGACCCTTTGGCTTCCAGGTCCGAGTTAACTGCCTGTCCAAAGGGCACTTACCCACCCTGGCGAGGGTGGCGACGTTTGAATTATTTGTGCCAAGAGCAGGCTTGCTCTGTATGCTTCTGATATCCAAGTTCTGATGCTACAAGTTCTTCCTACTCATCAACCTCTTTCTCAACTGTGTGTATTGTTGATGTTGGCCTTGTTGGCCTGGGAATAAAGCATTGGAAACTCACGCTACCGGCTGGACACTTGTTCTTTCATCCACACTCACAAGTATCACAAGTGTTAGCGGTGCTCCCCCACATGGGTCCCCACTCACCAGATACAATCACCCCTCCAGGGGTATAGTGCATATAGGATAAAAATCCTGGATCGCCACTCCTCTGTTCCTCCACTTGCCAAGTGGAGAGTGGAGTGGAGATCCTGGAGTTTTATCCTATACGCAGAAAGGACTTGGTGGTTCAAGCTGTTAGAAGAGTGGGTGATGTGGTATCCCCATACTCACGAGAAGCAGCAGAATGTATTTTTTGGGTGTAATTCCACATATACCCATGGCATGTTTGAGCAATATATCAGTAAGTGACAACGTTGTGTAAAAAAAAATATAAATAATTTTGTAATTTTCCCGAAACGTGTGGCAAAATATAAAATATTCTACTTTCCAAAATGGGGTCATTTGGGGGGGGGGGGGTTGTGCTATGTTGGTATTTCATGGCCTCTGAAATTGTGATAGAGAAGTGTAATCAAAAATGTATGCCATTAGAAATCCTGATGGTGGTGCTTGGATTTTGGGGTCTTGTACGCAGCTAGACTCCCAAAAAGTCTCACACATGTGGTATCCCCTATCAGGAGAAGCATCAAATTTATTTTGGGGATGTAATTATTCTATACCCATGGCATGTGTAAGCAAAATATTGTTTCAGTGACAACTTTGTGTAAAACCTTTTTTGTTGTCATTTTTCAATCACTTGACAAAAAATAAAATATTCAATGGGTTCCACATGCCTCTCAACAAATGGGGTGTCTACTTTCCAAAAAGGGGTAATTTAGGGTGGTTTTGTACTGCCCTGTCATTTTAGCACCTCAAAAAAAGAGATAGGCAGTCATAAACCAAAAGCTGTGTAAATTCCAGTAAATTCACCATAGTTTGTAGACGCTATAAGTTATAAATATAACCAAAACTTATAAATAACCAATAAATATATGCTTATTTAACCACTTCAGCCCCAGAAGAGCATTTTTTGCTATTCGACACTGCATCGCTTTAACTGACAACTGCACGGTTGTGCGACGTTGTACCCGAACAAAATTGAAGTCCTTTTTTCCCCACAAATAGTGCTTTCTTTTGGTGGTATTTGATCAGTAATGGCAGGACTGTGACATTATGGCGGACATATCAGACACTTTTGACACATTTTTGGGACCAATGCCATTTATACAGCGGTTAGTGTTATGAAAATGCACTGATTGCTGCGTAAACATCACTGGCAGGGAAGGGGTTAACACTAGGGGGCGGTCAAGGGGTTAACTGTATTCCCTAATGGGTGTTCTGACTGTAGGGGAATGGGACTCACTATAGGAGATGACAGATCGTGGTTCCCAGCTTGTAGGAACTCACCATCTGTCTCTCCACTTCTCTCAGAAAAGGGATGTGTGTGTTTACACACACACGTCACTGTTCTTCCTCTCGTGCCTGCAATCGCTCGTGGTCGGTGGTCATTGTGACCGCTAGTCACGAGCATCAGACTGATGTATAGCTATGACGGTCCACGGGAATGAGCTGACCTGCCGCAGTATAATGATGGCGGCTGGTCTGCAAGTGGTTACATTTTTTTTACCCAAGACATGTGGCTGAATACATTTTGGTCTAAATGTATGACTAAAATTATGTTTATTTATTTATTTATTTTTTTTAAATAGAAAATATATTATTTTTTTCAAAATTGTCAGTCTTTTTTCATTTATGTAGCAGAAAAAAATATCCCAGGGGTGATGAAATACCACCAAAAGAAAGCTCTATTTGTGGGGAAAAAGCACGCAAATTTTGTTTGGGTACAGCAGTGCATGACCGTGCAATTACCAGTTAAAGCAGCGCAGTGCCAAATTGTAAAAAGTTCTCTGGTCATTAAGGGGGTAAATACTTATTGGGCTGAAGTGGTTAATATCAGTGATCCTTTAAAAACATATTTTTTTTTATCTAAATTAAAATTTTGAAAAAGTTTGCTTTGATACATGCCCCCAGGGCAAAACCTGGGCCCCATACCCTTTTTATGGCCAGTAACATGCTTATATTTTTTTTTAGGGGATTAACAATTATATAGGGATGAAGGGCTATGGGTCGCCCAAAACTGAATTTAATAGATCAGAGGACAAAACTTCCCTATATACTTCTTGGAGAAAATAAAAAAATGAATCCCAGACTGTACTCCCTCAGGAATAGTTTCAGCCTTTACAGGATTAGAAGTCAATATCCCAACAGCTGGCAGAAGCTTTATGTCCCCTTACTGAAACTGGCAAAGTCCCAACTGTTTGTTTTTAAAAAAAGTCCCGGAGCAAAGGATTTAGGTTAGGTGACACTGTCCCATGAAAGCATGCTAGATATGGCATCTGACAGCCTTCTCTCTTATTGGCCCTGGAGGTAATCAGGTAAAGGGTACACTGTCCCTTGAATCCTACTGCATGCATAGACTGCTGTTCAGGCCTCCTGTTGGACAAATCTTTACTTGCTTACTTAGTTGGAACTACTGTAGTAACCATATGCTTATGTAATGAGAAATAGTTAATTAACTGATCGCAATGCCAACAACTTTCCAGGACAATGGAATCAACCACAAAATTACCCCATTTTGGAAAGAAAACACCCCAACGTATATTATATGAGGCAAAATTGGTCTTTTGAACATTTAATTCTTTTTTACAAGTTTTTGGAAACTGTGGAATGAAAATGATAATGTATTTTTTTTTTTACACATAGTTGTCCATTTATAAGATATTTCAAACACTTACCATGTACATACCAAAAATTACACCCCGAAACACATTCTGCTACTCCTCCTGAGAATGGCAATATTTTTCCACAGCCTGGCCACATACAGAGGCCCAACATGCAAGGAGCACCTTTTTAAAGGACGTTCATATTTCTAACACATAGCATGGACATGCCAAGAATTACACCCCAAAATACATTCTGCTGAGCAAAGGGTAAACAAAAGATTACCTGTAATTTTAGTAGTGCAGTTGTCCACAGTGAAGAGCATTGGTCCAGGCAGCAGGCAGGGACGTGGTCAGTGACAGGGAAAGGAATTAGGCAGCAGGCAGGGATACTGTCCATATACAGTTCAGGGTCAGTGCAGGCAGCAGGCAGAGATATTGCCAGCACAGCCAAAATATTGGTCCTGGTAGTAGGGAGGAACATGGTCCATAGTAGAGATAGCTGGCAGAGGTGTGGTCAGAGGTACAATGGCAGTAAGTCAGCAGCAGGCAGAAATATTGGTTTATGGCCTCGGTTGGAAAAGAATGGGGACAGGGGTAGAGGCTTCACCCCCCAAATCTTTTCAAAGCCTTCCAGGTCTCCAGACCCTGATCCAGGAACTACAAAACTTTGTTTTATTTATACAGAAAAAACATTCTGAAGTCCCTCACATATGTGAGACCCCTGTGTTATCATGAATCCCACTACTACAGCAGCAGGGTAAAAGATCAGCCCAAGCCGAGGCAAAAAACATGCTCAATAAACAGTCTAGGGTCAGTTCCAGAGCAGGCAGAAGTATAGACAGTTTAGGCGGCGGACAGTGGCATGGTGAAATAACAGGTCAATTTCAGTTCTGAAGCAGGCAGAGATATGGACTGTTGAGGCAGCAAGCAGAGGCTTGGTCGAATAACAGGCCAGGGTCAGTTTTGGAGCATGCAGAGGTATGTACAGTTTAGACGGTAGGCAGTGGCATTGTTAAATAACAGGCCAGGGTCAATTCAGGAGCAGGCAGAGGCATGAGGAGTATGAAAGCAAATGGTAGGAATTAAAAATTACATTTACCATACTTTCCTAATAATGTAGAGAAATATGGTAACGGCGGAAACAGTCACTTAGGCAGAGGCCTGGTTGGGAAGGACACAAGGGACAATAAGAAATGGTGCCTCATATAACACCTCTTCTGGAGCACACCCTACATCTTTTTTGACATGTTTAGCCTCTTTCTCTGGGATGGACTTTTTGGGGAAAATTAACATATTTATCGACGTATAACACGCACAGGCGTATAACACGCACCCTAACTTTAAGAGGGAAGTTTCAGGAAAAAACTTTCCACAGCCCCCCTGCATATAATACGCAGGCACAGTTTACGCTCTATTTTCAGGGTAAAAAAGTGAGTGTTATACGCCAATAAATACAGTACATTCATGGAGTCTGCTCACTGCATCTGGGTGAATTCTTTCTGGTGGGCCTTCAGGGTACAAAAGGGCAGTGACATTTTCTTCCTGATAGCGAGGAAGGAATATTGGGGTCTTGGTGGATTTTCAGTAGATTGAAAAAATGTATTGAGACTTTTTCATGCAAATGGTGGGTTCTTCCTACAGCAAGGTAGGGCTGGAACATTGGATCATTGAAGTCAACTCCCCACCCCATGAACAAATTGTAATCCTGAACACATTCTGGTTTCTGGATTGGGCTGTTCCTTCCGGGGATTTGCACGTAGGTGTCATTGTGAATTGATGAAATCATGTAGTCACAGACTCCCCTCGTTGTAGTCTTGTATTAATAATACTTTGCGGGAAGCCCTTCCTACTAGCTCTCATGGTGCCACATACTAGTGTTTTCTTCCGGTGAAGATTGTGGAAAAGGGGAAACTGGTGTAGTAATTAAATAAAAGAAATACAAACCTCATAAATATATCATAATAAACACAATAAATAAAGTTAATAAATTAAGTGCTCTGTGTTCTTAAATCCATCCATGAAGTGAAAAAGGAAAAATTCACTGCACTCACCAGAGGGATTTGATCCACTTTTTTCAAAGTGAAGGTCAAAGTTTGCTTAAATTAAAGATCTCCTTATGTGTCAGTTGTGATCTCTCCTTCCCCACTTGTGTCCTAGATGGTTTGACCTCTATGTGGATATCTGTGCTTCTGCTTCTTTAAAATTCTCTGTATGGGATTCCCTCACCAGGGATAAGAATATAGGAATTGCTCATAGTGTGGCAAGTCATAAAATACGTTTATTTAAAATGTTAAAATTCACTTACATTCAAGTAATGAAAAACCAGCATCCCTCTATGCGCTCCAACTGTGCTCCAGATGAAGGAAATTACACGTCACCATAATACCGCTCTGTAGCCGACTTTTGGCAAACGCATGGTACTAAAGTGGTTAATGGCAATTAAAATTTCCATTATTTTACCTATTTGTAGTAAGGTATATCCAGGCGTAATCAGGTGAAGGGAAAAGAAGCGGAAAAACACTCAAGTGTAAATGAGGATTGAAACCCACTTCAGAGTTTTTGCTGTGAACTTTGAAGATCACTGAGAATGAATTACTTCACAGTATATTCAGTTAGACTGGTATACATACAGTATCTCACAAAAGTGAGTACACCCCTCACTTTTTTGTAAATATTTTATTATATCTTTTAATGTGATAACACTGAAGAAATAACAATTTTCTGCAATGTAAATGAGTGAGTGTACAGCTTGTATAACAGTGTAAATTTGCTGTCCCCTCAAAATAACTCAACACACAGCCATTAATGTTTAAACCACTGGCAACAAAAGTGAGTACACCCTTAAGTGAAAATGTCCAAATTGGGCCCAAAGTGTCAATATTTTGTGTGGCCACCATTATTTTCCAGCACTGCCTTAACCCTCTTGGGCATGGAGTTCACCAGAGCTTCATAGGTTGCCACTGGAGATAATTTCCATTGCCCCATGACAACATCATAGATTTGGTGGAAGTAAGAGACTTTGCGCTCCTCCACCTTTCATTTGAGGATGCCCCACACAGATGCTCAATACAGTTTATGTCTGCAGACATGCTTGGCCAGTCCATCACTCTTACCCTTAGCTTCATTAGCAAGACAGTAGTTGTCTTGGAGGTGTGTTTGGGGTCGTTATCATGTTGGAATATTGCCCTGCAGCCCAGTCTCCAAAGGTAGGGGATCATGCTCTGCTTCAGTATGTCACAGTACATGTTGGCATTCATGGTCCCCTTCATTGAACTGTAGCTCCCCAGTGCCGGCAACACTCACCCCCAGACCAAGACACTCCCACCACCATGCTTGACTGTAGGCAAGACACACTTGTCTTTGTACTCCTCACCTGGTTGTCGCCACACACGCTTGACACCATCTGAACCAAATAAGTTTATCTTGGTCTCAGCAAAACACAGGAAATGGTTCCAGTAATCCATGTCCTTAGTCTGCTTGTCTTCAGCAAACTGTTTGCAGGCTTTCTTGTGCATTATCTTTAGAAGAGGCTTCCGTCTGGGATGACAGCCATGCAGACCAATTTGATGCAGTGTTTGGCGTATGGTGTGAGCACTGACAGGTTGACCACCCACCCCTTCAACCTCTGCAGCAATGCTGGCAGCACTCATACCTCTATTTCCCAAAGACAACCTCTGGATATGAGGCTGAGCACATGTACTCAACATCTTTGGTTGACCACGACGAGGCCTGTTCTGAGTGGAACCTGTCCTGGTAAACCGCTGTATGGTCCTGGCCACCATGCTGCAGATCAGTTTCAGGGTCTTGGCAATCTTCTTATAGCCTAGGCTATCTTTATGTAGAGCAACAATACTTTTTTTCAGATCTTCAGAAAATTTTTTGTCATGAGGTGCCATGTTGAACTTCCAAACTTCCAGTGACCAGTATGAGAGAGTGAGAGCGATAACACCAAATTTAACACACCTGCTCCCCATTCACACCTGAGACCTTGTAACACTAACGAGTCACATGACACCGGGGAGGACAAATTGCTAATTGGGTCCAATTTTGACTTTTCTTTTCCTTAGGGGTGTACTCACTTTTGTTGCCAGCGGTTTGGCTGTGTGTTGAGTTATTTTGAGGGGACAGCAAATTTACACTGTTATACAAGCTGTACAATCACTACTTTACATTGTAGCAAAGTGTCATCAACAGGTATAATAAAATATTTTCAAAAATGGGTCACTTTTGCGAGATACTGTAGTTGTTTTTCCACAGACTTTATATTTCTAATCAAACATACCAATGCTATTTTCTGAAATGCTTTTATTTGCATGCTGCCTGTAAGGAAATTTGCAGTGTATGCCTCTGGTGAAAAGTGTCACAGTTGACTGTGTGCAATTGTTCGTTTCTTTCTTTCAAGCCCTCAAATTGCTGGTGTCATAGCTGATTACATGTGCTGTACCATGGAAACTGCAGATCTAAATAAAGACCAAGATGGCGCCACAAAAGGATAGGAGGGTATACTTCCATTATAACTGCAAGTCATATGCACTTGTTAATGAGTTCAGGTGAAATTTAGAAGCATCTCAAACAGATTTCAAATGCAAGCTGAACATATCCAAAAGCACATTGGGGCAGATTCACAGACAATTGGACAGACGCAGCGTATCAGAGATACGCTACGCCACCGTATCTTACCTGACGTAAATTTGAATCCAGGAAGAATTTGCGCCGTAAGTTACGGCGGCGTAGTGTTTTTCTGGCGGCGTATTTGAAATTGGGTGGGTTGGGGGCGGGTTTCATTTAAATGAAGCGCGTCCCCGCGCCGAATGAAATGCGCATGTGTCGTTCCTAAATTTCCCGCCGTGCATTGCGCTAAATGACGTCGCAACGACATCATTTTTTTAACTTAGACGTGACTTACGTCCATCCCTATTCACGGACGACTTGCGCAAAAAAAAAATTCAAATTTCGACGCGGGAACGACGGCCATACTTTAACATGGCAAGTCTATCTATACGCCACAAAATAGCAGCTTTAACTATACGCCGGAAAAAGCCGACTACAGACGACGTAAGAGAATGCGACGACCGCGCGTACGTTCGTGGATCGTCGGAAAAAGCTCATTTGCATACCCGACGCGGAAAACGTCGCGAACTCCACCCAGCGGACGCCGAAGTATTGCATCTGCGATCCGAAGGCGTACGAAGCCGTACGCCTGTCGGATCTTACCTAGATGCCATCGTATCTTGGTTTGAGGATTCAAACTAAAGATACGACGCGGGAAATTTGAAAGTACGCTGGCGTATCAGTAGGTACGCCGGCGTACTTGCTCTGTGAATCTGCCCCATTATATTTGCCCATCTACACAAGCCAATATTACTGAGGAGCTTTGGAGCCCTATGTAATCTCACGGGAGAGTTTTCCTGTCCTGACAGGAAGTAAGGAAAAACCTCCCTACTGGGAACACAGATTGCAAATAAAAAGCTACCAGACACTCCAACCCTTTCCCACTATATTTAATACTAAAAAGAAAAGCTTTTTGTTGGAGTTGTTTTTTAAACATCCCTAGAAATGTTATAGTTTGTTCCAACCCCTGGATGTTTTCCTGAACAACATTAAGATCTTAAACCCATCCTAAAAAAAAACTTACAGAATGAAAGTGGAGAGTTTCAAATATTTACTGGAAAGTAACAAAGTTTCTTCTGTTGTACTGTCTGCTGTAAACTAGATTTTCTACCAAAAGTGGTATGGATTTCTTCCATCAGTGGGAATATAAACGACCACAAACAACTTTGAAATAGTTGTGTTCACAGAGACTGTCACAAACTCTTTTTGTTGTTGTTAAAGCCTTGGTACAAGCATTAACATTAAGATTTAGAGGGAGCCTTTTAACAGAGAAGTGGTTATTGCAATTCATATGCCACATTTGGGAGCATGTAAACAAGCCATCTTCACCACTATTATAAATGATCAAGCAGATTGCTGCTGTACTAAAAAACAATGCTGTGTTGCTATTTGAATGTACTGTATTAAATAAAGGTGTTGTATTTAAAGAAAAAAAGGGCTGTATTTTTTTACATTCGCCCTTTTATAGTGCCTTTATTTTCAAAATTCCTGTATGTATACTTCAATAATGTATTGCAAAAATGGCTAAAGTGATTGGAAACTGGTTAGAAAATTCAGTGGTGAACGTAATCCTTCTCTCTCTTAAATATAACAAAAAATACTAAAATTTGACAAAAGTTCACCAAAAAGTACAAGGTCATCTGACTCTTTATAGTAATACAAAAAGTGCAGCGCTAAAAATGAACAAGTCCTAAACAAGGACAATGAAAGAAAGAGTATAAAACTTGTTTAGGGTCCAAAACACATAAAAAATTATATAAGTGAGTAATAACATTTGCTCTATAAGTAAATATACATATGAATTGAATGCAAAAAATATATAAAAATCATGATGATTAAACTTTGCTCAAGTCTATTTGTGATGACTGTAATAGCATAAGTGAAGTGATAATCCAAACAAGTGAAAGTTGATCTTCAGTTAACACAAATGTGATGATAGAAGAAAAGCCGCCACCACTGAGAGGAATGAGGCTTACCGGATTGAATGGACTCAACAAGGCATACGCCAAATGAGTCAAAAAGGGCTGTATGGTGACACTACACCAAAAACACAAAGACCTCAGCACTGGAACTGGCGAACATCAGGGTAAGATAGTCACATTTTCATCTCAGCAATAAGTAGCATAGCCACAATATTAACAATGGGTTCCGTGGCAGAGATATTCAGGTTCACCAAAAATAAGGAAAAGGTGTGCACATAGTGTAAATACGTTTAACAGGAAAAACATTTATTTGAAAACATTAAAAATTTACACTCACATTTGAGAGGATAAAACTGAGTAGATTCCATGCAGTAGTAGCGGTAGATACGACCCTATCGCTTGCTACTACACTTTATTAGATAAAAGCTAATGAGCTCCTCCATGCCAGTGAAGACAATCAGATCTGCAATGGGGACATTACTGTCATTGTTGCTATAAGGGCCCTTATACCACTACATTTAAGTCAGACCTCTCATTAGAGTTAATGTTTAATAGTTTGGCCTGGGGTCCCCTTTAGTATTGGTAATATCTACAAGTACTCAATAGTCTTGAAGAAAGTATTTACGGATTATCTGTCACTGTATTGATACTGTCTATTTGCATATTTGTTTGAGCACTATAAAAATTGCTTTAACCAAATCCTGGTTGTTTGTCCGGGATCTGTCTGACCAATACCATTTTGAGTTCTTGCTGCCTAAGTAAAAAGAAAGAAAACATTAATACTTGAACTGTATCAGTGTGTTATTTCTGTGGTATTCTATTAATCAAATTGCCAGGTGTGCCAGAGGGGCTGAGGCCATTCCTGGGGTTAAGAGGCAGAGTAACGGACTGAAGCAATTTAAGCAGCTTCTTTGGGGGTATCGCTACACATGCATAAAACAATTGATATCAATAGTCTATGGATACTATAAACCTATAAACTAAAGACACCACTCTTCTTTAATACAATGGCAATCCCCTGATTGGATCTCCTCTTATTATCGGACTCAAAGATTTCCGATGGGCCTGCACTCTACATTTTACTTCACCTTACTCTATTCTCTCCCATCCTATACCATATTTATCCCTTTCCACTTAAGTTTCCTCATCTATATCTTGCTGCTTTATTGTTCCTTGTTTTTTGACAACCAAATCTTTCAATTTAGCTTATTGAGGCGTTACTACCTTTAGTATACAAAACACCAGTATTCCTTTTGACTCTGTACCATGTTAGCTTCTTCTTCAGTAGATTCCAATGGAAAGATAATAAATTATTATTGGATGTGTCAATTGCAGGCCCATACAGTATGTAATGTATGTCAATGCATAAAGCAGTCACAATAACTGAGGCTGTCTAGCTAATCATGCACTGATGTTCAATGCAGTCCTAGTTTACAATGCACATTGAGCTACACCACAGAATGTACATACTATTTTTTCCCTTATAAATTAATTAAAATGACAAAAATAAAACAGCTCGCTAATCAAGTGCACATGAATCAAGCTAAATTCTATATCAAAAATGCATACACCATGCTGTCATAGAAAAAAGGTAGCTTATATTATATAGCTATATTCCAAGCACCAGCGTATGGAATCTCATACTCCGACTAGTGTGAGAACGTCTATGCATATGTAGCACGGTGCCCCTCGAAGTTCAGTTCACCAACGCTTTTTTATAAACTAGGAGTTTTTTACAGTCTCCTTTTATGATTATTGTGCACACTTGATGCAGTTTTATTCCTACAAGGTATGCATGTTTTTAAATGCTAACAGTGGCTATATTGACCCCCAAAAAAATGAAAGAAAACCACATTTAAATTAAGGCACATCACAGCCTAACAGGATACATTCAGACAGCTGAGCATGCATTCTCCAACAAACCACACTCATACCTACCAACTTTTGGAGATGGAAACAAGGGAAACCGATTAGAAAAGTATGTAGACATAGGACACACCCCCCTGCCATGCCCCCTAAAGGATAATTATACAAACAAAAATGATTAGATAAACCTACAAGTGTTTTTTTTTATTCACCATTATTCCTTTATACTGGCTTTTGAAATTTACAAAGGCAGCAATTTAGAAATTGGTTTAGCACCGGGGAACACTTTTTGAAAGCTAAAAAGTGCATTTTATATAAAACTATATAGATCAGACCAAAATGAGTGACAAATGAGGAGAAAAGAGGTATAGAGGGACTTTGTTGCAAATCAGGAACAATCCCTTGAAATCAGGGACAGTTGGGAGTTATGCACACTTATTAGTAAATTCCACACACATATATGCTTGATGCCGCGTACACACGATCGGTTAAACCGATGAGAATTGTCTGATGGACCGTTTTCAATCGGTCGAAACCGATCGTGTGTGGGCACCATCGGTTATTAACCATCGGTTAAAAAAAGCCAACTTGTTTTAAATTTAACTGATGGATTCCTAACCGATGTGAAAAAACGATCGTTAGTACGCACAACCATCGGTTAAAAATCCACGCATGCTCAGAATCAAGTCAACGCATGCTTGGAAGCATTGAACTTTGTTTTTTTCAGCACGTTGTTGTGTTTTACGTCACCGCGTTCTGACACGATCGTTTTTTTAACCAATGGTCTGTAGGCACGACGGACCATCAGTCAGCTTCATCGGTTAACCAATGAAAACGGTCCATCAGTCCGTTCTCATCGAATGGACTGATCGTGTGTACGCGGCATTGGATTGACCTTGCGTAATCAATGTGCTAGAGAATGTTCATATCCTTTGTTAAGTGACACCCAGTTTTTTTTTAATGTTGTTTTATATTGTTACTACTAGGATTATATGTTGTGCTTATAAAGAAAAGCTAGATTGTTTAATAATAAAAGAATAATACCACAAACGAACACAAATCTATTTTTGCCAGTGGTCACACATTTTTACATGGCCCATAGTGTGTCTAGAAGAAAAACTTTTATTAAATTCAGAGAAGCTGTAGAAATGCATTAAAATATGTGGCATTCTTTCTTTACAAATGGATTACGTATCCACCAGTTCATATAAACCATGCTGGGAATGGCATGCAGCCTTCTATTGTGTTCTGCCAAACAAGTGGTATTGAACCTCTGTGATCTTCATCCTGTGCAGCTCACTGGGACAAATATGCCAGATTTGCAGACATATTTGAGGATTACATATTCACTTTTAACAGACCAAAATGCCTTAAATATCTTAAAGCTCATCAAAGGAAAATCTTTGATCACATCTCAGCATAACAATGGTGAAAACTATATTTGGAAAAGAAAAAAAAAAATAGTTTGAATTGCTATTTGATTCCAGAACACTTTTTCTAAACACAAATTAGTTTACACATCTGATTTGAACTTCAAAGTGTAACTAAACACAGCAAAACAAAATTTACCTTGACAAATGTTAATAACATATGAAATTCTTGTCAGGGTTTATAATGGCTGGCAATAGTTTGAATAACTCATACAATTTCCTAAATAATTAAAACTAAACTCTAGAAGGTAGCAAACACAACTTAATCCAGTTATGTCTTTATTAAAGTGTATCTAATGCCTTGTACACACGATCGGAATTTCCACTGAAAAAAGTCTGACCGAATTTTTTCATCGGATATTCCGACCGTGTGTGTGCCCCATCTGAGTTTTTCCTTCGGAAATTTCGACAAACTTAGAAAGAGAACATTTCTATCGGAAATTCCGTTCGTCTGTATGGAACTCCAATAGAGAAAAAAACACGCATGCTCAGAATCAAGTCGACTCATGATCGGAAGCATTGAACCTTTATTTTTCTAGGCTCGTCATAGTGTTGTAGGTCACCGCGTTCTTGGAGGTCGGAATTTGGTGTGACAGTGTGTATGTAAGACATCTTGAACGGAATTCCATCGGAAAAATCAGTCGGAGTTTATCCCGACGGAAATTCCGATTGTGTGTACAAGGCATTAGGCAAAAACTTTTTTCTATGCTTGGATAGAAAATGCCTGTAATTTATGTTTGTATTGTTGTCTGTGTCCTCTTGGGGACATTTTTCTTCACTTCATGTCCCAGTCCCAGAGATACAACATGAAGTGTGGGGAAATCACCCCTTGGTCCCATTAGAAGATTTCTACTGTTTTTTGGGGATTTGAATCACTTTCTAGCTCTGTGATGATGGTCAACAAATAGAGAGATAGAATCCTTTCAGCAGCAATGCAGTTATTATATTATTATTTTTATTATTATTATACAGGAGACAATACAGTTATAATACAATAAAATACAAGGAGATTAAGAGGGCCCTGCTCAGAAGAGCTTATAATCTAATAGGGTGGGGCAGGTGGTACAAAAGGCTTCAACTATGGGGAATGAGCTGATGGAAGTGGTAAAAGATTAGTTGGAGATGTGATAGGCTTCCCTGAAAAGATGAGTTTTCAGGGATCTCCTGAAGGTAGCAAGAGTAGGGGATAGCCAGACAGGTTGAGGTAGCGAGTTCCAGAGGATGGGAGAGGCTCTGGAGAAATCCTGGAGATGAGCATTGGAAGAGGAGACAAGAGAGCTTGAGAGTAGGAGATCCTGATAAGAGCGGAGAGGATAGTTTGGGTGATATTTGAAGACAAGATTGATGATGTAGCTCGAGGCAGAGTTGTGAATGGCTTTGAATATTGTGGTTAGTAATTTGAATTTAATTCGCTGGCCGATTGGGAGCCAGTGTAGGGATTGGAGGAGAGGATTGGCAGACACTGAGCGGTTGGTAAGGTGGATAAGTCTGGCAGCAGCATTCATAATAGACTGAAGAAGGGATAGCCTATGGGATAGCCTATGGAGATATGAGAAGAGAGTTACAATAGTCAAGGCGAGAGATAACAAGAGAGTGAATTTAAAGCTTGGTGGTTTCATTTGTTAAAAAGGGGCGAATTTTAGAGATGTTACGGGTGGTGAATTCTACAAAAGTCAAAGTCTAGGATTACACCTAGTACCCTGGGGTGAGGGGAGGGACTAATGGTTGCATTGTTGATTTTGATGGAAAGGTTATGGAGGGGAGCACGGGCGGGGGGGATATTAATAGTTCTGTTTTGGAGAGATTTCGTTTAAGGAAGTGGTGCAACATAGTAAGGAATGCGAGAGGAGACTGAAGGAGTGAGGTGAGGAGTAGACAGATAGATTTGGGTGTCATAAGTGTATAAGTGGTATTGAAAGCCTTGAGCGGTTATCAAGTGACCAAGGGAGGAAGTGTAGATAGAGAAGAGAAGGGGTCCAAGAACAGAGCCTTGGGGGACCCCCACAGAAAGGGACAATGGAGAGGAGGAGACACTGAAGGAGCGCTGTGATAGGTAGGCAAAGAACCAGGATAGAGCAGAGTCTTGGAGGCCAAGGAAATAGAGTTTATTGAGAAGGAGCGGGTGGTCAACAGCATCAAAGGCTGCAGAGAGGTCAAGTAGTAGGAGTATGGAGTACTGGCTGTTGGTTTTAGCAGTTAGTGAATCGTTAGTAAATTTTAGTAAGGCAGTTTCTGTGGAGTGCTGTGAACGAAAGCAAGACTTTAGGGGGTCAAGAAGGTTATTTTCACTGAGATAGGAGCTAAGACAGTTGTAGACTTATGCGTGTACACATGATCGAAAAGTTTGATGTGAGCTTTTGGTCAGAAATTCCGACCATGTGTAGGCTCCATCTGACTTTTTTCTGTCGAAATTTACGACAGCAAAAATTTGAGAGCTGGTTCTCAATTTTTCCAACAAGAAAAGTTCTTGTCGGAAATTCTGATCGTCTGTATGCAATTCCAACGCACAAAAAAACATGAATACTCGGAAACAATTTGATGCATGCTCGGAATCACTGAACTTAATTTTTCTTGGCTCGTTGTAGTGTTGTACGTCACCATGTTCTTGACAGTCTGAATTTCGTGTGACCGTGTGTATGCAACACAAGTTTGAGCCAACATTCCGTCAGAATTACCGATCATGTGTATGCGGCATAAGCGTTCTAGAAGTTTAGAGGTGAATGGGAGCAATGAAATGGGTCTTAAGTTGTTCAGGTTGGTGGGGTCCAGTGAGGGCTTTTTAAGTACGGAAGTGATCTGCGCATGTTTTAGAGGGGAAGTAAAGGTGCCACTAAAGAGGGAGAGATTGAATATGTGAGTGAGGGAGCACAGGATAGAAGAAGAGGGTGGCCATAGTAGTTGTGAGGGAACAGGATCCTAGGGACAATTGGTTAGGTGGACATCTGAGAAAAGTTTTGTAACCTCTTCAGTAGTATGGGGGTAGGGGACAGGGGACAAAGCAGAGAGTTAAAGGTTGAGAAGAGCCAACGAGGACTGAATGACGAGGTTTTAATAAGAGAGACAAAGTAGGCTTATTTGGCCGCATGGAGGCAGGAATTGTATTTTAGAAGGGCAGATCTATATAGAGTGAAGTCCTGCAGACATTTGGTTTATAAAAACCTGAAGACAAAGAGGAAAATCCAGCACACTATAAGCATGGAGTCCCAAGTATTAATTGGCCAAAAGACCATAAAGACAGTCTATTATGAACCAAAAGTTCAATAGGCTAAACAAAGTGGCTGCTGCTGCTGTAGGGTTAGAAGATACTCTGAAATAAGAAGAGGAGAAAAAGCTGAACCATTTGAGTGTAGCAGGTTAGTACTTTTAATAAAGGCAACAAAGTGGCAGTAGTAGAAGTAGAATTAAAAAGCGCTCATCAATGCAGATGTGAATCACTGCTGCAGTTAGCGAGATAGACAGCATCCCTCCTCAGTGGGGAACCAGATGAGCCCTCGGCAGTGCTGGTATTTCCCAGCACTTCCTGGATGGCTGTCTAGGAACCCTGGGCGGGCGGAGGTTGGGTCAGCATCACTGGCGTCAATGGCCGTGGGCATTGCACACGTTCAGTGAATGCATGCTTCTTCATCAAGCCGTGTTTGAGATGGTACTTATGGGCAGCCGAGCAGTGAACAAGGCTACAGTATAAGTCAACAAGGAGCAACAATAACATCATAGTCCACAGGGTGCCGCTAAAGACATACATGTATTCCCACAATAAACTAGTATCTTGTGATGAGCAAGAATGGCTTAAGTGGTAAATGTATGCAAAACTTAAAGAGGAGGTCCAGTCTGGGTGAAAAAAAAGGTCACCCAGGCAAGGAAGAATCATAAAATCAAATATAAAATAAATCATTAAATAGGTAATCCTAATTAATAATCTAAAAGGTAGTTCTACTCACAATTTATTATATATTTATAAATTAGGCATGTGCATTTCGTTTCGTTCCGAATCGAAATTCGGACGAATTTTTCATTATTCGGACATTCGGATTCATACGAATTCCCGAATTGCAATATTAATGAATTTACCGAATCCGAACGAACGTTTTCGATTCCGAATCGAAAACCCGCGGACGAAATTCGATCGGAATTCGATTTTTTTTTTTTTTTTTTTTTCGAATTCCGATCGAATTTCGTCCGCGGGTTTTCGATTTGGAATTCGAAAAAAAAATTTATTTTTTTTTTTGGAATTCCGATCGAATTTCGTCCGCGGGTTTTCGATTTGGAATTCGAAAAAAAATTTTTTTTTTTTTTTGGAATACCGATCGAATTTCGTCCGCGGGTTTTCGATTTGGAATTCGAAAAAAAAATTTTTTTTTTTTTTTTTTGGAATTCCAATCGAATTTCGTCCGCGGGTTTTCGATTTGGAATTCGAATTTTTTTTTTTTTTTTTCGAATTCCGATCGAATTTCGAAATTATATTCGAAGAGAGAATTTTCGAATTCGACCGGATTTTTCGAAATTCGGTCGAAAACGAACGAGTTCCGAAAACGAATTTAACACATGTAACGAACCTAACTTAACGAAATTAATTAAATAACGAATTAAAACGAAACGAAACGAAACGAAATTTTCCCTTTTGCACATGCCTATTATAAATAAATGAATGATAAAAATTAGAACTTAAGATCTTTTTGTTTTGTGTACTTATGGGATGAATAGATGATGGGTAGGAATGGTGACAAGGTAAAATGAAATACAAATAAATAGAACTCTTTAGGAACAACTAGTGCTTGGAGTTTCAAATCTTAGCAAAATAGGTAGAGGATACTTTTAGAATGACTACCAAAAGGACCAGAATAAGTAATCTATTATTAATATAGAAAATCATTAAGGGACACTGATCCAACTGGATTAACCAATAGATGGTAGACTAGCAGGACTTTAAAGAACAGGTCACCTATCTGTCAGGGACCAAGGGTCAGGGTCTCAAATAGACTCTGCCACACCTAAGGTGGCTGCCAGAGTCACATCGGCGGCCAGCAGACAATCGGATTGCTGCCTCATTGACTCAGGAAACCATAAAGGTACCATGTTTCTCTTGACTTCCTCTCCCTCTGCATTGCTGCTGCAGTTGAGCTCCACCTGCAGTGGAAAAAACAGACTGCATCTGACTACAAGTAGGTCCTATTAAGTGCCCCTTCCCTTTAAAAGGTGTGTGCAATAACACTACTCCATTGCCTCCACGTTGCAGTTGGGCACAGATATATTCTCCAAAGATAAAATGAAAAATAATAGTGCTTTCCATTTATGTTTCAATAATAGGGTATAAAGTGGAAGTGATGAGCACAAACTGAAAATCTAAAAGTGAATATAAAGACAGTCAAAAGACTGATAACATCTATAGATCAACGAAAAATGGCAAACTGTAGACCATAAATTAAAATCCAAAGTGTAAACTAAATACAACTAATGTATCAAGACATATGAATAAAGTCCAATGTGTATAAATCCAGTGAATCAACTTGTGTAAAAGCTTCTGCCTTTGGACATCAATGTAGACAATCTAAATGGAATTTCACAATGATTGAGCTCACAGAGCGCTTACCTCCAGTTAGAGGATAATATGCATCAACGAAATCCTTGGAATGTTGGGATGGTCTCCAAGAGAAATCTCCTCCAGTCAAAGGATGATGTGTATCCCCGAAAACCTCCTATTGCTGGGTTGGAATCCAGGAGCGTCCTCTGTGTACACTAGTGGTGTAGGTCTCGATGAGGTGGAGTCAGCTCGCAAATGGCCACAAGTATTAACAGGAGCAAAAATGAAGATAAAAAACTCTCATCTCATCTCATCTAAGCACTTGAAGAAATTTAATGAAGATAATGTTAATACTTGTGGCCATTTGCGAGCTGACTCCACCTCATCGAGACCTACACCACTAGTGTATACAGAGGACGCTCCTGGATTCTAACCCAGCAATAGGAGGTTTTCGGGGATACACATCATCCTTTGACTGGAGGGGATTTCTCTTGGAGACCATCCCAACATTCAGAGGATTTCGTTGATGCATATTATCCTCTAACTGGAGGTAAGCGCTCTGTGAGCTCAATCATTGTGAAATTCCATTTAGATTGTCTACATTGATGTCCAAAGGCAGAAGCTTTTACACAAGTTGATTCACTGGATATATACACATTGGACTTTATTCATATGTCTTGATACATTAGTTGTATTTAGTTTACACTTTGGATTTTAATTTATGGTCTACAGTTTGCCATTTTTCGTTGATCTATAGATGTTATCAGTCTTTTGACTGTCTTTATATTCACTTTTAGATTTTCAGTTTGCGCTCATCACTTCCACTTTATACCCTATATTTGTTGTTAGCACATTTTAGATTTGAGAAGCATTTTGAGTTATTTTATTGGTCACTTATCACTTTCACTGTTGGCTAGCGCTTTAGTTACCCACCTTTTTATGTTTAAATAATGTTTATTGAAGTTTTTCCAAAATTTTACAAAACAAGGTAGAAAATTCTCGGCTTTACATTGCATGATATACAACACAATCAGGGAGTCAAACATTACATATCCCGAAGGGCTCAACGACTTCTCCCCATATAGCATGTATGGATCACTTAATATTCCTAGCGAAAGTTGTAAGCATCAGACCCAAAATCTGATCCGCCATGCCCGCAACCCAAGGGTTTTCCTTGAACTAAAGCCGTAATGCATTTGCTTTCCCCTCGGATGAACCAGCTCCCCCACAAACCCTCCAGGGGAGTCAGGCTCCTCCCACAGCATGGAAGCCACCAACACCAACCCAAATCAGCAATGGTTCACTGAGGATAGAAAGAAAATAAAAAGAAAAGGTAAAGAAGAAAGAAAAAGAAAGACAAAAGAGATACCAGAGGAAGGGAGCCACGGCACCATAACCATAAGAACTAACACCAGTGGACCAGATTCACAAAGGACTTACAACGGCGTATCTCCAGATACACCGTCGTAAGTCCGAATGTGAGGCGTCGTATCTCGGCACCTGATTCAAAGAATCAGATATGCCAGAATTTGTCTAAGATACGACTGGCGTAAGTCTCTTACGCCGTTGTATCTTAGGTGCATATTTACGCTGGCCGCTAGGGGCGCTTCCGTATATTTCCACGTTGAATATGCAAATGAGCTAGATACGCCGATTCACGCACGTACTTCCACCCGACGTATTAAAATACGCTGTTTCCATAAGGCATACGACCAGCGTAACTTTACCCCTCATAAAGCAGGGGTAAGTCATGTTAAGGTATGGACGTCGTAAACGTCGGAACAGCGTCGTATTTTACGTCGTTTGCGTAAGTCGTACATGAATGGGGATGGGCGTAGGTTAAGTTCACGTTGACTAAGCATTGAGCCGGCGTAACTTAGGGAGAAAATTTGAGGTGATACTGAGCATGCGCGCGCATGCACCGTTCATTAGGCGCGTCATTTACGTGGGGTCACGATTCATTTCCATACAACACGCCCTCTACCAGCCGACTTTGAATTACGCGTGCTTACGCCGGCCCATTTACGCTACGCCGCCGTAACTTAGGGCGCAAGTTCTTTGTGAATACGGTACTCGCCTCTCTAAATTACAGCGGTGTAGCGTATATGAGATACGCTACGCCCGCCTAAACTTAAGCCAATCTTTCTGAATATGGCCCCAGTGTGTACAATTACCTGGGGTCATTCATTAGATAACCAATCCAAGGATCCCATACTTTATGAAATTGTTTCATTTTGTCTTGAACCATGGCCGTTAGCCTCTCATTTAACATGAGCCACGATAGTTTATGCCTCAGCTGATCGAATGGCAGGGCAGCAGACCTCCAGTTCCTGGCTATACTTATTTTAGCCGAAATAAGAAACCGCCTTTGGAACTTAGAGGTCTCCGTCACCTCGCCACCCAGCAGCGCGTGTCTAGCCAACTTTTTCAGGTTAACCTGGGTAAGGGTATAAATAAAATTGTACACCCTAATCCAAAATCTCCTGACTCCAGGACAGGTCCATCAAACGTGATAGGTGGAACCCTCCTGACCACAGCCTCTAAAACACTTTGGAGAGGCACGAGGTACGAAAGTGTCCAACCTGGCCGGTACCATATACCATTGTAATAAAACCTTTTAATTAGCCTCTATAATAGAAGTGTTAATAAGCAAACGAGAAGCAGCCTCCGATATCTTAAGCCATTCTTCAAGGTCAAGGGTGACTTGGAGATCTTTCTCCCATTGAAGCATATAACTAAATTGTTTAGAAACATACATCAAAATCGTAAAGATGGCTGAAATGTGACCTTGAATTTTGTCATATTGGCTACATAGATGTTCCATGGGTGTAAACGTCAGTAGGTCGCCCTGGCGAGCTAAGGTTCGTAAAAAGTGGCTCAATTGAATATACCTAAAGCGCTAGGTGGGTGGCATTTGGTATTTATCTACTAGAGATTGCTGAGATAACACGCCCCCCTGATCACACAGATCCGTTATGCGTAAGAGGCATTTATTAGTGCTTTCCATTTAAAATGTTTATTTAAGATAAAAATATAAAAGATACACACACATAAAAAGGTATACAAGACCTGTTCACAAGGATGACTAAACTCGTGCACCCCCTAATTTAAATATGATCCACCCCTTCCTGTCAAGGCCACACCCCCTTCTGTTTAAGACCCACCCTGAAATTTTTGAGTTGGGGCACTAGTTCTTAGGGCCTGGGAGGGGCATTGGATTCTCTTAATTTGCATAGATTTCCTCTCACGTCCTGTTTGGCTATGGGGCAGGAAGTGAAGGGAAATCTCTGCAATTGGACAGGGATGGTAAAAAATAAACTGACAGGGGCTATAACCCTCCCTTACTCTATCCAAAATGAAAATTGCCTATAGTTCTACTTTAAGCACAAATTTCTGATAATTTTATGGAGAGGACTAAGAAGATATAACCATGCCAATGGTGCATCAGAAAACATATACAGTAGCACAGTAAGGAAGATTTGTGGTCCAGGATGATAGAACAGACAAAATTAGAAGTTGCTTGCGTCACTCTAACAGTGTAGCGCAAGCTGGCGGGTACTCTTTCAGTGCTGCCCCCCTGCAAAGTGCTGCCCTAGACCTGAGCCTTGTTGGCCTAGGCCAGGCTACAGCGTTGCTCAAAGCACTTACTAGTTGTATTGTGATGATATCATCAAGCTCCGCCATTGAAGAGCACATTACATACTTTTGGGTCATATATTAAAGGTACACTATTATATAATTCTGAACAGACTCTTAGGATTTTCATTTATTATTGTGGTGTGATGGCACTGATTTACATATGAAAACAGTTTATTCATTCACTCAATTTTTGTTAAGATTGTAGTGCTGGCTGCTATTATTTATTTATGTGTATAGCAAAGTATTTTATATCAATTCAATGATTTAAATGTTGCATCCTCCCAGAGTAGGGTAAGCTGTTAGGTACATTAAGGTAGCTTCTCTGTAATCAGTCGAGCAGGAATAGATTGTTTAGGCCTGCTCAGTGTCCCCTGTATTTTAGAGAATTCTAGAACTATAGTGGAAGGAAGAACAGAGTACAGTAAGTAGCCTTAATATTAATGGGACTCCAGCCAATACTTGGGGAGGTGTGCCCAAAATGTGGAAGAAGAGCTTATTAACAGTCTGGGGCCTGAGGCAGGGGAGCAGAGGTCCTGTGTCCAGTCCTGCTAGAGGAGACCCCTGAGGCAGGATTTCTGAAGGTGCTATCTAGAAGACATTAAAGTCCACTTACTCCATTGCAGTATTCCTATTTATCTGAGTAGTACATACAAGGTTGTTCTGAAACGGAAAGTGGAATTTGTCTGTCACTTTAGCTGCTATTCCCAGTCAATTATATTGTAGGTGTCTAAGCTACCCACTCGCATAAAGCAGAGCAAGAAAATGTCACCAGCACACCAAACATTTCTTAGAATGGGTCCAAAGCTTTAATCAGCGATCACATCATAACAGCAGATTGCAACATTTCAGAGGCATGCTGGACCCCTTCATCAGGCTTGTGCCACTCACATAAAGAGCGCCAAACCCAAGAGTCTGGGCCTTAAATAGACTCTGCCTGACACAAGATGGCTGCTGGAGTCACATAGGCAGATGCATCCAATAGGATAGCTTCCCCAGTGACCCAGAAGACTATAGAGGAACCCTGTTTCTCTTGACTTCCTCCTCCAACAACAGTGTCACTGCCAGAGAGTGCCACCTGTCATGGAGAAAGTAGACTGCACCTGCCTATAATATCACTAGTATTACCACACTAATCAATGGCCAAAGATGTGAAATGAAATTATGGAATTTCTGTGTCATACGTCAAGATTCTGTTTTATATAATGCTTTGTTTACATGTTTAAGGTTTTGTTAAAACCAGAAGACATGGTACTAAAAATATTTTCTTGTTGGATCAATTCTTAACAGTTCATAGGTTATTAAAGCAGATGTTGAATCAGCTCCTATATGAAAATAATTCTGAATGCTCTGTAAACATTCCAAAAAAGCTGAGTTGGAAGAGCATTAGAATGATCTGAGGTTTCGGCAGCTGTGTTGAGGGTTTTTTAGGATTTCCCTTCATGGTAGCAGTCTTTCACATTGAAAGGATTAGCCTTTGCTCAATCCGTTTTAGCTCATTTATATTCTGCAAACAAAGTGAGTAAAACAAGAATTATTAATTTCCCCAACTGTTTCTAATTTAAAACAAAAAAAAATCCAGCATTCACAAACAACAGTGTGTTGCCAAAATAAAAAGGACAGAATAAAACAATATAAGTTAAACTTTTTAAAGAGGAAGTAAACCCTGATGGGTGTTACTTCCTCTTTGTTTCCCTGCAAAGGTAAAACATAATGGGCTACTATGCATCGCATAGTAGCCCATTATGTGACACTTACCTGCAGGAGAAGCCCGCGATGGCCCAATCTTCCTTGCGAGTAGCGAGCGTCCATTCTTCACCCCTCTTCCTTCTGGGGGCGCGAACTCCGGCTCTGTGAGTGAGTGGCTGGCTCGCGGGAGCCTCCACTCACGGCATGACCTGATTTAGAAAGGGCACGGTGTGCCCTTTTCTAACTCCGGCGCACGTGCAGAAGAAATCGCTGTACGGCGATTTGCAAATATCTCAAGCACCTACATGTAAGCCTTAATCTAGGATTTCCTGTAGGTTAAAGTGGTTGTAAAGGGTTAACAACCACTTTAAGCTGGAGCTATAATGGTTTAAAGCAGTTCTTCACCCTGAAAATAAAAAAATGTATAGTCAGCAGCTACAAATATTGTAGCTGCTGACTTTTAATAATAGGACACTTACCTGTCCAGGGATCCAGAGCTGCCTGTACTCCAGTTAGCTCCTCTGCCATCTTTGGGTCCACTTGCCACCAAGTTTACTTCTTTGGGAATCTGGCTGTGACTGTGAGCCACGCTGCGCCGTGCTTTGTAAATGGTTGTGCAGCTTTCTGGGACCTGTGAATGCTGCAGGGGGAAGAAGGGGGGACTGAATTTCAGCTTGTGTTGCCTCTGCGATCTGACAGGAAGCAGAAGTGGGAACATGCCAAAACCAGGAACCCGCTCCCCCCCCCCCAAAAAAAGGGACCAAACATGGTAAAGGGGGGGGGTAGAAGAGGCAGACAAGCAGAACTTCCCCTTTTGGGTGAAGTTCTGTTTTAAGAATTTTTATTACCGTATTTTCCGGCGTATAAGACGACTTTCTGGATGCAAAAAAATGCATCCAAAGTCGGGGGTCGTCTTATACGCCGGGTACGGTCTCCGTGCTGCTGCGAGCGTCAATGATTTAAAAGACGCTCCTTCTCCTCAGTGTGTTCTGTGATAGGCGGAACACAAATCTTCCCAGCAGCGCCTCTGTTCTGTGTTCCTCCTATCAGAGATACCTTCTCATCCTCGAACGAGATGAGAAGACGTCCGTGATAGGCGGAACACAGAACAGAGGCGCTGCTGGGAAGATTTGTGTTCCACCTAACACAGGACAGTCTGTGGAGAAGACGCGTCTTTTAAATCATTGACGCTCGCAGCACGGAGACTGTCATCGCACCGCATCGCATCGCACCGCACCGCACCGCCTGCTATTCAGATAAAAAGTGAGTAAATGCACCGTTTGCAGTGATGGCACAGAGAGGGGGCAAGTGATGGCACAGAGAGGGGGCAAGTGATGGCACAGAGAGGGGGGGCAAGTGATGGCACAGAGAGGGGGCAAGTGATGGCACAGAGATGGCACAGAGAGGGGGCAAGTGATGGCACAGAGAGGGGGCAAGTGATGGCACAGAGAGGGGGCAAGTGATGGCACAGAGAGGGGGCAAGTGATGGCACAGAGAGGGGGCAGGTGATGGCACAGTGAGGGGCAAGTGATGTAATGGCACAGTGAGGAATGTAATGTAATGGCACAGTGAGATTTGAAAAAGCCTGTTTCTGTCAGCAGTTCTGGCTACCCCTCAGCTTCCAGAAAGACTAGTAAGAAGGGGGTAGTCTTATACAGTGAGTATATCCCAAAACCAAAATTATATATTAGGGCTGTTACTGATCAAAATTTTTGTGTTCGATTAATCGATTAATCAACTAATTTTGATTAATTATAACACACATACAGATCCAACTACTTTTAGCTGATCCCCTTGCAGGCTGATTCCCAGTGCAACTCCCAACCACTGGAAAAATGGATAGCAGGATACAAAAAACACACAAAGGCAGCGCTCGATGGGAAAAGCATTAAAACTTTTATAGTCTTCAAGTAGGTAACAAAATAAATATTGCACTGGAGATAAAATCGATGTAGCTACATAAACTGTACAAATGGTGTGAGTAATACCAAACGGTAGCAAAAGCAGTCATAAAAACATGTAGCCAAGTATGATACTGGTATAAAAATGTGTACAACGATGCCACTGCTGAATCCAGATGAGGAGGGGTTAACATCAGTCTTTCGGCATGTAGATGTCCCGTGAAGGGAACGATCACAACTCCCAGTGGATGGTTGTAGAATCCCAGGTTGATAGAGAGAAGTGATAGAGGGAAGTGTGGCAGATAGGAAGGTCCCGCCGGTATGCAGATATGAAGGCACAGCAAAGGAGCCCTTCAGATGCACACGGCAAGCCCCGCTGGTGTCCATGATGTCACCGGATCTCCGACGGAACTCCCTGAAGGCCTGGAAGCCGGCGGAGAGACGAGTACCAATCAAAAGAATTTTGATCGATCAAAAAAATTTAAGTTTAATCGATGAATTAATAGTTAATTTCCAGAGCCCTAATATATATATATATATATATATATATATATATATATATATATATACTGTATTTATTGGCGTATAACACTCACTTTTTTACCCTGAAAATAGAGGGTAAACTGTGCCTGTGTGGGCGCTGTGGAATTTTTTTTCCCTGAAACTTCCCTCTTAAAGTTAGGGTTCGTGTTTTATGCCTGTGCGCTGATAAATACGGTATATATATATATATATATAAAACGTAAATGTATTTTATTGGGATTTTATGTGCTAGACCAGGGGTCTATAACTGCGGCCCGAGGGCCGGATGTGGCCCTTTGCTAGTTTTCATCCGGCCCTTGGGGCAGTATTGCTTCCAATGATATGAGGCCCTATTCCTCCCAATGGCACCAACAATGGGGCACTATTTCTTAGACTAAAAGCAATGATGGAGCACTATTACTCCTCCTACTGCCCACCAACACTGGGGCCATGTTTATTCTCACTGATGCTTGGCCCTGGGGCATTTTTATATTCGATCCGGCCCTCCTGAAGTCTGAAAGACCATAAACTGGCCCTTTGCTTCAAAAAGTATGGAGACCCCTGTGCTAGACCAACACAAAGTGGCACATAATTGTGAGGTGGAAAGAAAATGATAAATGGTTTTCAACATTTTTTACAAATAAATATTTGAAAAGTGTGGCATGCACTTGTATTCAGCCCTTTGTAGAACCACCTTTTGCTGCAATTACAGCTGGGGATGTCTCTACCAGCTTTGCTTCTTTGTAAAATAGCTTAAGCTCTGTCAGATTGGATGGAGAGCATCTGTGAACAACAATTTTCAAGTCTTGCCACAGATTCTCAATTGGATTTACAGTGACTCACAAAAGTGAGTACACCCCTCACATTTTTGTAAATATTTTATTACCGTATTTGCCGGTGTATAAGGCGACCGGGCATATAAGACGACCCCTTAATTTTACAGTTTTTTTAAGATTTTTTGCCTGTACTCACTGTATAAGACTGTATAAGACGACTCCCCTGCCTAGGCTTCCAATGCGTCATATTTCTTCCTTCATAAGCCATATTCTTCTTCATTCTTGCTGGAGCCATATTCTTCTTTGCTCTTGTTGGAGCTGGAGCCAATCATGGCGAGCGATGTATTCTATTAATAAATACAAAGCCTGCTTAGATTGGCAGAGGCTGTAACATCATCAGCCCATGCCTCTCTGACTCTCAAAGCCAATCTGGGCAGGCTACTTTTTGTAGCCTGCTCGGATTGGCAGAGGTTGTTACTCCTGGCTCCAGGCTCTGTATTCATTTGAATACATCGCTCACCCGGATTGGCTAAGTGGTATATACTGTATGTAGCCAAAGCTATATACAGAATTACCGCACATCCGGCAGGCATCCGAGCAGCTGACCCGGT